>NC_071087.1:120020997-120392247 GCF_027358695.1 Spea bombifrons | reverse complement strand
GATACCTCCGCTCCTAAGCAGTCAATATTTAAGGAGTAAAGTGCTTACATTCAAAATAGCCAACAGAGAGCGGTATTTAAATGAACAGATGTGTACATTTTGGTGACACATTTTCCAGTAACCTTGATAAGGTTCCTATGCTGCCGTTAAGCAGTCTAAGATTAAATATATAATAGTGAAAACGTACTCCTCCTATTTACTTTAAATACTCTTAGACTATTATATTTTATACTGAAAGTCCACACCTTACTTTGCTGCCAATGTTATTGATTCCAGGCTTTCAACAAGCTGCATTTTTATTTTGTGGCTAAACGGATCAAAACAAAGCATTTACCATGGTTCAAGAATGAATGCATTTGTTGTGCATCCTTTACTATTTTATATTTACATTTATTACTTACACTGCAGAAAACGTTACTATAATAAAGAGGAATCTTTAGCTCTAGCATAACTAATCAAAAGCTACCTATATATGCTGCTTTGGTTTTTTTGTTTATTCTAGTTGTTTTGGAGACATTTTCTTTAAAATTAATGGACTCATGAAAGTGACTTGAGTAAAAATATATAAATAAATAAAAATCAAGGGGGGGGGAATCACCATGACAAATCAAGAACACGGTCTCTCTACACTCACCTAGGTGAAAGAGGGCTGCAGAGTACATGTTGTATATTCCCACAGCATCCACGCGTGAACGGATTAACTCCTCCTCTAAACTTCCCAGTCACCTGCGAGCATAACACATACATCTTGTTATAAAAAAAAATCATTTTTTCATATAATTATATATATAGTTTTTTTGTTTACATCGTTACATAGGCTGGGGGGGGGAAGACACGTGTCCATCAAGTTGATCCAAAAAAAGGTAAAAAAAAAAAAAGAAAGAAAAAAATCCAGTTTGTAGTGCTTTCTAATTTTGCAGCAAACAAGGGGAAAAAATCCCTATATAAATTTCCCCATAATTTAAATGATTCTAAGTTTATAGTTCATAGTTTATAGACTGTGAATAAGCATAATAAAAAGACCAAGTAATGTAAATTGTCGAGTGTTTATTTAATTGTTAGATACATAGGCCTGATGTCATAGCACCTGTTGCAAAAACATATTACAGTTTGAAGGAGAATTATTATTGAGGAATGGAACTAGCCTAGATCACTATACAGGCTAGAGTTTGAATTGCTTACCTGTTCGTTAGTTGTACGGCCACGCACAACCAGTACAATATGGAAACCAGTCAGCCCTATCACAGGGATAAAGAAAAGCCCAGCGACACACATCACCGATATCCTGAACAAGACAGTTAAGGATAATCATCCCATAGGATATTCACCTAAATTTTCACCTGTAAGCAGGTTTTTTTCCTTCAAAAACATTAAATTTTAAAAAGCCACACTTGTACGCCATTTAAACTTCTTGTTCTCATCATAAGTTAATTTTCCCTTTTTGCCAGTCATACCAAAAGCTGTAACAGTTCACCTTTCATCTATAAACTTTGTTGTAACAATGTATTTTTTGGGGCGCGCGACGAACCAATCTGTAAAGTATTTACTGTTTATGTATCATGTAGATTCTACATGAAAGAATATCCTTTAAATTAGTAGCAGAAAAATCTGGGCTTTTAAAAATGTTACTTTTCACAGCTTTAGAACTGCCGTTAATGAACTCCCAAACAACTCTACTGAGCTACAGATACTTATAGCAAGACATCTAAAGACAAGAGGAAAAGAAAAGAGAAAAAGAGAAAGGAGAGAAAAGAAAGAAACACAAGAGAGCATTAATGAATGCTTTGGGGGGTTTTCTACAGCAAGGATACGTGATGCTAGTGTGGACTTCCCCAAGCATCTCCAGATGGTTCAAGACAAAAACAAGGCCAAATGTAAAGACCCCAATCATGTGTGTGCTCAGTGACAGCAGGAAAAGGAAAAAGTAACGGTAATTCCTGCGTCCAATGCAATTGTTCACCCATGGGCAGTGATGATCAAAATCCTGCATAAGAAAAGAAAAAAAAAGATACATGTTAAATATACAGGCAATAAGGGTTCCTATGCAGGCTAATGCTTTTTGACTTAATGCTTTCATCTGAGACATGAACATGGATTATTCTATAGCGTCGCTGCATACAAATACTTTGGGGTCTAGCTCACACGAAAGAGGATTATTTGGCTGCATGCCTCAGGCAGTGCAGGTTTGTTTTACTATCTGTAGAATGGGGTTATACAGACAAGTACAGGTCCTAAGAAACCATATAATCTGTTTATTATAATTATAATAGTCTGCACCATCTGGTTAACTATCTGAAAACAGCAAACAATACGTCAAATAGTAAATTGAGCATCTTTGCGGCATGAACATCTGTAGCCACTAGGGGGTGCTGCAAAGCCTTTCCATTGCTCCTAGCAGCTTTATAACAAGGACACAATGTTAACAAGCAGCATGCATGGCTTTTAATCATAATCTTTATATGATTTGTGAATGAAAAATTCCATTGATATCCTGCCTATAGTACATAAAACGGCATACACAGAGAATGCTGAACATGAGGTATGTGTTTCAGTCTACAAACACCCATCATTCCCATATGAGTGGTTAAAGGAGCAATCTGGGACCAGTTAATTTGGTTTAACGCCCATTAACCCTGCTTGTACTAGGCCTCAAAATCTGTCAAATTCAGAATGGTCTTAAAGGGTAGGCGAACAGTTTAGATTAGCAAATGGTACCCAACTGTCAAACAATATGCAAGAAATTAAGATCCGTGATGGTCTTACCTCCACACAATTGTCACAGACACTACAATGCGAGCAGCGAGGAGGGCGATAGAAGTGACATGTGGCACACCATTTCATCCGTACTTGTATTCTTTTGATCTCCACATTTTTGTATAACGGTGCCCGGAAATCATCATCCTTATCTTCATCTTCATCAGCTGAAGGGACAGAATAATAAATAATAAAACGCTTACATTTCAGATGACTGAGAGCAGAGCAATATACCGGTATTAATTGCACAATACTGATAAATAGCATCTTATTTTAGTTTAATTTAGGTTGTAGGCCAGGTACACCAAATGACTTACGTGTGCGCGTGTTAACTTTTTATATTTCACAGAGTGCATGCTCATACATCCAGCTTACAGCTGCTCACTGCAGGACCCGATTTGCCACTGGTATGCGGCCCTGTTGGCCTCATAAATAGTCCAGGCATGAGGCAGAGGTATACGAGGAATAGCCTTTCTCCCTACCGCAGTCTGCACACACGCTGAGGGGGATCTCCCTCTGCAGACACAGGTATTCCTGTGTGACCAAAGACCACTGCGAGGAACTGCAGCTAGAGGTGGAGAAGGTCCTAAAAGCATCCAACTGCTGTCAGGAAATCAAATGGGAGATCTTTCTGCATATATCCGGTATGAATCTAAGGCCAGCCAAAGCCGCTAGGTGGCAAATATTCACAACAAACAACTGGGGTGCCCATGCAAATGTATAGGGGCATTCTGATGAACCCCTCCATGCAATCGCAAAGGGGAACCTACCAATTCAAGGTGACACTCGCCTATAAAATGCATATGATGGCTAGAGTGTCCCTTTAAGACAGGCTAATATAAGAAAAAAATTGTTTATTTCCTCAACCCTCTGGAGTTTAAAAAATGCTGGGAGACCGTTTCATTTATTTACGACCCTCTCCATAAAGTCGAACTTCCTTTCATCACCTCTAAGCCTCTGACATCTACTTTTAGACTATTGTTCTAACATTGCTCCCTCCTTTCAAATAAGCGTGCCTCCTGTACTTTGTTAAATCCCTTTAAGTATTTAGAATGTTTCTATTGCCCCCCATCTCTCTGTTAAGCTGTGCTTGATTTCTATCTTGCAAACCATTTACCATTTCTGTAGCTCTCACCTGAACTCTCTCCAATGTGTCAATATCCATCTGGCGATGGGGCCTCAGTACGCAATACTCTATGTGAGGCCTAACCACATCCCTCTTTCTTCTACCAATGCCTCTTGCTACGCAACCAAGCACCCTGCTTGATTTTACCTTTGCTTTATTACATTGTCTGCTTACCTGTAAGTCATTGTAAATAATTACTCCTAAGCCCCTCTCTTCCCTTGTCACTGATAGAACAGTGTCCTCCTCGCTATATTCCACCTTGGGATTTTTACATCTGAAGGTTCCCATGGATTCTCTTACTTATAGAGTTTCTCATGTTTAATCTGATTTTTATATTGTTTTGTATTTCTTCTGTCTAGCTGTAATTTTTGTATAATCACTAACCTCCTTAAGTATAATCACAAAGCCTCCTTAAGTATTTGTAAAACCCTAAACAGCAAGACACTTTTGAGGACTTTATAGGACAGCAATGGTGACCTGGTATGTTTTGTACTCACGAGTTGATTCAGTCAAAAAAAAATCTCCAGTGGATTTGTCTTTTTTTAACTATGAGGTTGAGGTATCACATTTATCAGTGCCTTATGTCATCATATCTGTGTATAGGAATAATGCTAAGAGGCGATATCCTTGCAGGTCTAATGGGAAGCAGGAGGTCTCTTCCTCCATTGGCTTCAGTTCCTTGCCAAAATAAAGCTAGAGTGTGGACACTGGCACAGGTTCTGCGCATAAGGTCCTCAGAGAAACAGTATAGTATGCTAAATGCCCACCTCCTGGCTACGGTAACCTAAACATGCTGTCAAATTATCCATTAACACATCATGGCCTATAATCTGGCACTGTGTGTAGGTAAAGGATTCATTTATTAAAATTATATACATATATATATATATATACATATATATATATATATATATATATTATTATTATTATTATTATCTTTTATTTATATAGCGCCAACAGTTTACGCAGCGCTTAATACAATACATAAATTCAAGGGATATGACAAGACAAGAATTGACAGACTTAGACAAACCGATACATTTGGTGGAGAGAGCCCTGCTCGCAAGCTTACAATCTAGAGGGAAAATGGGGTGATAAACATAAGGCATAGAGAAAGGGTGAGGGGTATTGTGGGGGTATCAATGACAAGGATGTTCTAGCAGCTAAGATGGTATGCTTCTCTGAAGAAGTGGGTTTTTAGATGTTTCTTGAATGTGGGGAGGGAGGGTGAATTCTGAAGGTTCCTTGGGAGCAGATTCCAGAGATATGGGGCAGCTCGAGTGAAATCTTGTAGACGGGAAAAGGAAGAGGTGATGAGTGAGGAGGAGAGCCTTAGCCCATGGGAGGAACGTAGGGATCGAGTAGGAGAGTATTTGCTAATGAGGTCAGAAATGTACGGAGGAGCAGTATTGTGGATGGCCTTATATGTCAGTACCAGGATCTTAAATTTAATTCTAAAGGTAATTGGGAGCCAGTGGAGGGATTCACAGAGGGGGGAAGCAGAAGAGGAGCGACGTGCAAGGAAGATGAGCCTAGCAGCGGCATTAAGGATAGACTGTAGTGGAGAGAGTCGAGACAGTGGAATGCCAACCAGAAGAGAGTGTATAAGAGTATACATACATACATACACACACACCGTATTTGCTCAATTATAAGACGACCCCTAAAATCTGAATATTAATTTAGGAAAAAAAGAAAAAGCCTGAATATAAGACGACCCTATAGGAAAAAAGTTTTACCAGTTAAACTATGTGAACAATTGTTTGTTAATAAAAGCTATGATTGAGAAAAATATTTTGTTTTTATTTCCTTTTTTACAACCTGCCCCCCCAGTTATGCACATCTGCCCCCAGGCTTGCCACTCTGCCCCAGAAATGCATTATACCCTCTATATGCCACTGTGCCCCATGATACACCTTTTAACCCTCTATATGCCACTGTGCCCCATGATATGCCTTTTGACCCCATATGTGCCACTCTGCCTCCAGAATTGCCTTATACCCCTATATGCCACTCTGGCATTTAGGGGGTTAAAAGGCATATTATGGGGCAGAGTGGCATATAGGGAGGTATAAGGCATTTCTGGAGGCAGAGTGGCGTATAGAGGGTTAAAAGGCATTTCTGGAGGCAGAGTGGCATTAAGGGGGTTAAAAAAGGCATTTCACAGAACACTCTGCCTCCAGAAATGCCTTATGCCCCCCCCGTTTAACACTCCCTCCCCCAAACTTACCAGTGCTTCTGAGTCCCCGGTGCTTAGTCTGGGCAGCGTGTAGAGCTCTATGCGAATCGCGTAGAGCTCTACACGCTGCCCGGACTAAGCACCGGGGACTCAGATGCAACGGTAAGTTGGGGGGGGGGCATAACACAGGAGGATCCAGGTCCCCTGCATCTGAGTCCCCGGTGCTTAGTCCGGGCAGCATAAAGAGCTCTACGCGATTCGGGTAGAGCTCTACACGCTGCCCAGACTAAGCACCGGGGACTCAGATGCACCAGTAAGTTGGGGGGGTGGCATAACACAGGAGGATCCAGGTCCCCTGCATCGCTGCGGGGGATCTGGATCTTAGTCGCATAGTCTATTTGAGGTCTGATTATAAGACGACCCCGATTATAAGACAAGGGGTATTTTTCAGAGCATTTGCTCTGGAAAAAAACTCGTCTTATAATCAAGCAAATACGGTATATTAGTTCCGAATGCCCTTTTTGTGGAATATACATGTATTTTCCAGAGAGCATCTTTGTCATATGCATTGTTATTCTGGCAGCCAAATGGTTAATCGAATGAAATATATTTTCCTTCCAGATAATTAGCTTAAAATAAAGATGAAAGTTACAATTAGTGTAAAATAAGAGAATTATGTTTGTGCTTTGTAAGCAGCTTGCTGTCTGACAAGTTCTATCGCTCTATATCCGCAGCCTCTTTGTCTTATTAGTATTGATTGGACAGAGCCAAAGCTGAGTTCATATTGAGGTCTCCCTGTGATGTTACTGTAGCTCTGGATCTGACTTTACGGCAGATGGGAATCAAATGCAACAGAAGCTGCTGGAGTCCCAGTGGATAAATATTTAACTATTACAGAAGGTCCATACAATTAACAGAAGGTCCATCCAAATTAAGAACTCCGTAATATAAAGGGATATAATAGGGTCCAGGAAATAAATGGTACCTCTTGGGAAGATGCCAGGATCCATAAAGGTTGCCATACTGAAGTTTGCCAACACAAACAGGAACACGAGTCCATTGTACACCGGAATGGCTGGGGATATCTCTCTAGTTAGCCAAGGACACCTGTAGACAGAGAGAGCTTTGGATGAACCAAAACAGAGCAAAGAAAACCAGGGTACTGCCAGAGATAAGCATACATTGCAAAAGAAGCAACAAGGGGGGGGGCACACTAAAAACCAATATGCATCAACTCATCGAGGCATATAATCCATAGTAAATTCATATTTTCACAACTATTTAGCATAAAAGATCCCCACCCTAACCCAGTGCTTAGAATCTGAAGTGGCATCAGGTTAGTCATCTGTGATCTCTCCAGCCCATGTAGCAGCGACACGTTAGGGAGCATTATTTATTGTTTTAAATAGTGCCATAAAATTCCGTAGCGTTGTACAACGGGCATCTCCCAACAAGGTAATCTGTCCCGTTATAAGAGGATACTGGCCCCACGGACAAGGCCAGAACACACTGCTGCAAAGTAACACATTAGACATTTGATATTATTAAAATATTTACACAGTATTTTTAAAAATAACAGCCAAGTTAATGAGTTTACAATGGCATATATACCGTATTTGCTCGATTATAAGACGAGGTTTTTTTCAGAACAAATGCTCTGAAAAATAACCCTCGTCTTGTAATCGGGGTCGTCTTCTAATCAGACCTCAAATGAGGTCTGACTATTAGACTAAGATCCAGATCCCCCGCATCGCTGCAGGGGACCTGGATCCTCCTGTATGGTAACCTCAGCTGCTGCCGGCGTCTATCACCAAGCGCCGGCGAAAGTGCCGGCAGCAGCCGAGGTTGCATAAGCGCATACCTTCCCGGGATAGCCCGCCCACTGTGGGGAAGCAGAGCCGGTTGGGGAGATTCCTCCAGAAGACCGGAACCCGGCGGTACTGCGCTGTCCCTGCACAGACCTCTTCAATTTTCTGGAGGAGGCGGGGCCTAGCGGGGTCACACAGCGTCATGCTGTAATCCCGCGGGAGCTGCAGCAAGCGCCTGCTGAGGCATCACGGTGAGTGAAGTGCCTGAGTGGGTAGTTAAGTGTAAGTGTCTGGGTGGGTAGGTAAGTGTAAGTTTAAGTGTCTGGGTGGGTAGGTAAGTGTAAGTGTCTGGGTGGGTAGGTAAGTGTCTGGGTGGGTAGTGTCTGAGTATGTAAGTCTCCCCCTATATGCCACTCTGTCCCATGATATGCCTTTTAACCCCCTATATGCCAGAGTGGCATATAGGGGGTTAAAAGGCATATCATGGGACAGAGTGGAATATAGGAGGGTATAAGGCATGCCTGGGGCCAGATGTGCATAACTGGAGGGCAGGTTGGTAAATAAAAGGAAATTAAAAACAAATAGTTTACATGAATTATTATTTATTTACTAGTAAAACTTTTTTCCTATGGGGTCGTCTTATAATCAGGCTTTTTCTTTTTTTCCTAAATTAATATTCAGATTTTGGGGGGTCGTCTTATAATCGGGGTCGTCTTATAATCGAGCAAATACGGTAGTTTTCCCTACATGGAACAATCTCAAAAGAATATGGCACATACATTTGTCAGACATGACTAGTGCCCAGTGTTGAACAAGAAGACGGGAAACTGCAGTCTGCCTCTGCTGCAAATAATCTTACCAAGGATGCTGGCTGGTGTATTAAACTGTTGTGACAAGCCTAACCTTTTCATGGCAGTACACAATCCCTAAAGATAACCGCACGGTGTCCTGTTTGTTATTAGACTATATTCAGGGCCGGCCTTTGGGGTGTGCGACCTGTGCGACCGCACAGGGCGCCACACTCCAGGGGGCGCCGCCGCCGGGTCCGCCGCCGCCACAGGGTCCTCCGCCGCCGCCGCCGCGGGGTCCTCCTCCTCCGCCGCCCCCTCTGCACCTAAATGAAAACGTTGTTTTTTTTGTTGTTGGTTTTTTTAACTTTATTTAACATCCTCCATGTTAAATAAAGTTAAAAAAACTTTATTTAACATGGACGATGTTAAATAAAGTTAAAAAAACCAACAACAAAAAAAACAACGTTTTCATTTAGGTGCAGAGGGGGCGGCGGAGGAGGAGGACCCCGCGGCGGCGGCAGCGGCAGCGGAGGAGGACCCCGCGGCGGCGGCGGCGGAGGACCCCGTGGCGGCGGGGGAGGACCCGGCGGCGGCGCCCCCTGGAGTGTGGCGCCCTGTGCGGTTTGAAGGGGCAGAGGGGGGGTGTAGTTTGAAGGGGCAGAGGGGGAGGTAGTTTGAAGGGGCAGAGGGGGGGGTAGTTTGAAGGGGCAGAGGGGGGGGTAGTTTGAAGGGGCAGAGGGGGGGGTAGTTTGAAGGGGCAGAGGGGGGGGTAGTTTGAAGGGGCAGAGGGGGGGTAGTTTGAAGGGGCAGAGGGGGGGTAGTTTGAAGGGGCAGAGGGGGGGTAGTTTGAAGGGGCAGAGGGGGGGTAGTGAGGGGGGGCGCCAGAGGAGTAGTTCGCACAGGGCGCCGGAACACCTAAGGCCGGCTCTGACTATATTAATGCCCGAGGACGTTCGCTAAGGTGAGCCAGCCACAGAACATCTTGGTAAGAATCACTAATATCGAGTAGCCCCAGATTTCACGATATCAATTCCAACTTCAAGAGTACAAAATAAAATAAGCTACACGTCAAACACTAAGCACACTATCTGCATAAAAATGAGACAAGACACCTTTACGTGTCACAATTTCTTCATTGTCTTAAAGCACTGATCTCTCCTGCCTCCGTCATCCATTTGGCATATGCCAAAACTGATCCTGCTATTGTCTGTTTTTAAATGAAGCTACAAGTGCAATATGAATATTAATATATATGATTCAGTATAACAATTAAAAACATTAATGAAGAAGAACAAAAATGACTGGGAAGGGGTGAGCACTAAATTGCTAAAAAAAAAAATGAATAAAAATTGTGTAAAGCAATGAACAGGGTTATGGAACAGTGCTCCCTCCATCTTCTCCCAGGTTCCGACTGCTTCCAAAAAGCAACGTTATTTATTACCAGATTATTAATTATCTTTCATTTATATAGTGCCAACAACTTACGCAGTACTTCTTACAATACATATATTCAAGGGGTATGTCAAGACTAGAAGTGACAGACTAAGACAATCTGATACATTAGGTGCAGAGAGCCCTGCTTGCAAGCTTACAATCTTGAGGGAATGGGCCGAGGACAAAGAACCTCACACTACCTGTCACCCTTTCTCTGTTCCTTATGTATCCGTGAGAATGACGTTCTACCAACTAAGGTGGTATGTTTCTCTGAAGAAGTGGGTTTTAAGGGGTTTTTTTTTTTTGTTATGAGCATTTCTGTGCCCATAAAAAAAAAAGTCACAAAATAAACCAGTTTAATTTTTTTCTTTGTCAATGTATATCAAACACAAAGCAGAACGTGTGGCAAATAAATTGTACACAATGGAAAAGAACATGAGGCATGGCAATCTAATTTTCCCCAAACAACCAGAGGGCTCAAAGGAATCACTATTTTCACCTAAATAATATTTTGACTTTTGTAATTCAAGTAGATTTCTTAATATGAAAAATGTAAATAATGCTTGCAAATGTTCGCTGGTGTAAGCAAAACAAAACAATTTTATTCTTGTACTGCACATTCTGTGATACGGTATTTAGACTTCCTAAATCTCTGTTGTGCACTGCAACACCTTTCTAAAACAGATACAATGAGTCAGGGTGCGGTAGTGTATAGCTAGAGGCATTAGTAGCGGAAAGAGCAAGATTGTTATGTTACTTCACAGGTCTCCGGCCAGGCTTCACTTAGAATAATGTGAACATCTCCAGAAGTATATTGACATTCTGGAGACAGATTAGAGAAGAGCTACTAAAATGGTGCATGGTTTGCAGGATCAAAATAATCGTGAAAGATTAAGTGAATCTTAGTAGGAATAGTTTGGTGGATAGAAGGGAGTGGGGATATATACATACATACATACATTCATTCATTCAAAAAAGGGGAGAGAACAAGAAGTCAATCTACAAGTAGAGGGTCAGAAGCTTAGATGTTATGCAAGGAAGTTTACTTTACCAAGAGGATGGCAGATGAATGAAACAGAACAGAAGCAGTAAAGGTAAATACAGCAAGGTAAATAAGGTAAATTTAAAAATGCATTGGATTGCCATTTGGCTATCTTGAACTGATAAGCATGACAGATTGAGTCTTTACAGCAGGCAAAACAGGCAAACTAAATGAGCCTCATTGTTTATATCACTACCTCCTGATCTGTCACGCTGTCTATTGTAGCTGCCGCAATGTCCCAATTTTGCAGGCAGTGGGGAGCATGGGCCAGTTGGTGAGGTCCTCCGATCTTTCCTGACCATCTCCCACATGTACTCCATGTGAGGCTAGTGTTGCTTGGTGGCAATTCAGGTAAGGTGGCCTGGTGACACCACTAACCCACCCACTCCTCGGGTGGCCATGCCGCTTCTTGGCACACCAAGAATAGTGATGTCCCAATTTGGACACCTGAAATGTTGGGGAGAATGCTTATCCACCATCTAGCTCTATGTTTCAAACAAACATGTAAACTCACATATGAATAACCGTGTAAAACACATGCCCTTCCATAAGAGGGCCCTACAATGTTTGGGACAGGTCACTTGCTATATAAAAAAATAAAAATGCATATACATACATTATATATATACACACACACACACACATTATACATAGAGGCCTGCTTGCCACTGATGGGGTTACAGTCTCTTAAATTGAGAAACAAAAGCCAGCATTCTGCAAATCCATGGCATTTCTTTCATGAACAGCCTCTTTCTCAGATAAGAGCTGGAAGACGCCCACACGTGAAAAGGGTCTTTCACAAGGTCTTACTGTGTATAATGTGAAAAAAAAAACTATAAAATATATATCACAACTCTTCTTTGCTGTTCTAGGACATTCACAAAGCCTTCTGTTTAAAAATACATACCCTGAACATTCAGAAGAACAAAATTTGGAATAGAGTTCATCCTGTATTCTTCCACAAGTCTATTTTTCACTTTCAATAGAATGTATGATTTTGGCTGTGCAGTGACATTTAAGCTTCATAGTTTCTCTGGCAATGCATAAGTAAAGGCAAAAATATATATTTTGCGCTTTCCTCCCTGGCATTTAATTAGTTAATGATGGTTTATCCTAAAGCAAAATCCATATTTTTAATCAAAGCATCTGTCATTCTAAAATCCATTCTGCTTGTGTTGATAAACAAGATTTGCATATGCATTTTTAATTTCGTCTTTAATGCAATTCAGAATGTTCAGGGAATGAATAGCGGAAAATGAACGCGGTGCCGGAGGTTTTGATCTTTACAGCGCCACGTGGGTGTGAATCTCATTGGAAAATTCAATACACATCCCCATGACATTAAGAAGTTAAATCTAGTAGGAAAGGGGACATATTTGTTATAATGATGTTGGTTTATATTTGTCTAACATGTCGTATCTCATCGCTAGAACTGGTTGGGTTAAGGCCAGCATGGTCATACAATGAAGCCTTTCTGTGAAAGGCCATCAGCCCACATGCCAAGAACACAAGAACAAGAAGCAGACAATACACATGCAGGTGGATCTTAAAAGCCACCATCACTCCCCCCCCCGTCATCACTCCTCTATTAATCAATTCATAAACTCATACAGAGGGGATGCTTCTGAGCAAGGGATACACATCCAGGTACGTCTACGTTAGAGAGACAAATGACACATTTAAAAAAAAACTTAATTTACTAAACCCTCTCAAAAATGGTTCCTTCTGCTCTGTTAACACACACTTAAATGTAATCACATTCTCACCTTCAAAATTTAAACCAATTCTATAGAATTACCCCTTCTATGAATCTCTTTCCCCATCCTTCAGTTAGTTTTAATAACCAGGGCATCCCAACGCACAATGGCTGCAAAACATGTTGATGCTACAGCAAGACATGACATAGTTATACGCATATAAAGAACTGTAATATAGCATATAGAAATTTAATAGGAATATTGTGTAATAATGAAGCCATGCTACATTCCTCGTTATTTACACATACCACCGTCAAGATACAAAACTGTTGTCACTCTGCACCCACCATTGCAAGTTTCTTGGCTCTTAAGAGCATATAAGATGGCCACCTCACCTAAGCATGTTCCAGCATCACACATGCAGAAGGCCAGAGAGACGGTCAAATCTATAAATACGTACAATGTATATATTTTGCGCGTACTGCTTTTAATTTCCCCTTGCACAGCCACGTTGTGTGTTTAACGAGTTGAGAAACCGATACACTATTTTTAATACAACGTAGTAAAGACATCAGAACTAGTACTATCAACAGCGTTATCCTGATGCATTGATGTATACATACACATATGAGCAAAGCAATTATACAATTACACACACGTTACATCCAGTACTTTTTTAGTTAACAGCTATTAGCAGATTCGCATCTGATTTTTTCATTGTAAAACTAGAAGCTTTGTTTTCTTTCTATGGGTAATGGAAAGTTTTTTTTCTGTCTACTAAACTGGTGAATAAAATGGAAAATATGCAGAAAAAAAAAAAGGATTTTTATAATATCCGCTTCCTATGGAATGATTACTGTGATACCGAGTGACTCAGGCCAACATCTGAGAGTATGATATGCATTATATTAACCCACTGAATACCGGCGAACAGTGCACTGTGACTAGCACATTTTGGTTTTAGGGTGGAATCGCTATATTTAACCCAATGCTAGGCCCACAAGCACCGCCGCTCTTTCGTGTCTATGCTGGCCAGCAACATGGAGGTTAAATTTCCTCTGCAGCTGGTGTGATCTCACTGAAACCCAATACCAGTCTGTCTGGGATATTTCACAGCTTGTTAAAGAGAAATGGAAGGTACTCTGCAGTTATTAATCCTTGCATCATGACAAAAAGGCCTTTCTAATATATCTCAGTTTGGGTAGATTGTATCCTCACTTCAACAGGGTTCTTTTCATTCTGAAAGTACAAAAATTGTTATGCAATGTACTACTTGTTACGCCCTGTTTGTTCGCTGTACGACGCTGCATACAGCAATGCATTGTGGGCTCCATCTTGGGCGATCTTGCTCCCCAGTGCCCCAGCTGGGCCCTTTAGACTATAGAAGAGTTGCACAGGCTTCATAGACTGTATTAAAATGACACGGGGCACTGGGATATGACATCATACCCTGGCCCTCTTCAGTGAGGATAGCATCCATGCATGGGGGTAAATATGCCTGACTGTAGAACATGATGAAGCTAGATAAAATCAATATTAAAGGGACTGTATTCAATTAATTACTAAAAGGCTTTTAGATTTTGCGCCATTCAAGCTAGCGGAAAACAAAAGTTATCCTTAATATTGACACAGAATACAACCAAGTCAACATAACATAAGAATCTGTTGACATTAGCACCTCAAATTGATATGCAATCTTGTCTATAGCACTAGTGTTTGCTAAAAATGCGTAAATAGCGGCAATGCTGACACAGTGATTTTAAGAAAGGGTTAAGAAACAGATTAAGAGAACACCGGGGTCGCCGCCACTGTCAACAAAACAGAAGGTCCTTCTGATGTCCTGCAACAGGCTGAGCTCTAGCACTGGCTTCTGTTTTTACCTCCAAGTGGCAGATGCTCTGGATTCGCATGCGGCTAATTACACACACTAATTCCAGCTTTGCATGAATTGAAAAGGCTGCCTTTTAGAAATGGCCGTCAATCCCAGACACCATTTTGTTAGGAGTAGGAAAGAAAAAAAAAAAAAAAAGAAAACTTTGCCAGTGTAAAACTTTGATAGATTATTAAAAATCACCAACGCACTCACAAGGACAATTACTGTTCTATGGAGGACACAAAAAAATATAGTGTATATATATTTATACTAGAGAACTGGGATCTCATTTGCTAATGTATTTGTATCTACTGTAGTCTGATAAAAATGTAGTTAGTGTGCCGTATTTTTAGATTATTGCACCTATACTTCCTCTTCTTTCAGGGCCAGATTGATGGCAGCACACACTGAGCAATTGCTCCAGGGCCCAGGTATTCTGAGGGCCCTGCACTGATTGCTCCAGGGCCCCAGTGTTCTGACTGGCTGGCTTGCCTGTCCCACAAAGCAATGATCCAATCAAGTCCTGCGACATGTGTCAATCATCCTTCCTCGCTGACACCACGTGTCTGGAAATAACTTCTCAGCACGGGAGGATAATTGGGACCCGATTGGATCTATACTCAGTGATGGATCTGCAGCCAACAGATGGATCTCCACCCTCTGGCCACTCTGGCCAATCATATGATGGTTCACCTCTCCCTTAAAAATACGTGCGGCGTTTAATCCATAATATTAATTATTTGCAAAGTTATTTATAAATATTAATAAGATTTATTTTTAAATAATGCCTCCTAATAAATTAAAACATTCATTCATCAAGAACCATCGTGACAAAACAGTGAGGAGTTTAGCATATGAAGACATGAAGCTCGTTGTTATCAGTTTGATGATATGGGACCTGCATAGGATAAACCGCGTGTGCTTCATTTTCTACCATTGATTTTCTACCGTTTTTAAAATGCAGGACACACTTCCTAGTAACAGTCTGGCCGATTTCATTGCTGCTAAATATTTTGCAACAGTTAAGTATCTCGATCCAGACAAAAACACTGCCAAATGGAATCATGAATAAACATTTTCCTGACCTGGCTTTCCCATTCATATTATATTAATACAAACTTAATCTCTTCTAAAGCATCGCATGCATAGGCCACGCTGAATTAAATCTACTGCAAAGACCTAGGTTATAGCCCTGCGCTTGGATCAGGAAGTATTATACATACTATTTATATAACGCCATCACATTCTGCAGCGGTGTACATCAAGTAAATAGAACATAGGTATTGCATCACAATTTGGACTTACAGAAACAAAAGGTGAAGACGGTCCGGGTCAAATGAGTTTACAGTCTAGAAGAAGGTGGATGTACTATATATTACCATTAGGAGTTGGACCAACCACAAAACTTCCAATGTATACATTGTTTTAATAAATATTACTATATACAGCACGCGATGTGGTCAACTCACTAAAAGGTTGTATCAAATTCAAAAGAATTTAGCTCTCTAGTAGAAGGGGACACCATAGGCAAAACTCAGAGTTTAGTTAACAGACACCCTGACAAAGTGAATATGGACATCTTAATCTTATATTAGTGTAGCATACAGGTAAGCGTGAGCCTAAAGTTTACCATTATATTTCCCTAGTGAAACATTGTAACACGTCACTGAGCTTTCCCTTCATAAAAACACAGTAAAGTACGGGAGTTGAAATGTTAAAAATATGCGAGTACAACTCGGTGTTGGGAAGGGCAGGTGTTTTGGCCAGCTCAGCTCCACTACCTATTGAGGTGGACCAAGCGTGGTGGCTCATCGTGATCTTCATGAAACTCATAAAAAACAAAACAACTTAAACGGTTTCACTGTGAAATGGAAAATAAAATCTGAAAATAAACATTTTAAGAGAAATTCAAGCCTACACCCAAAGAGGACACCATTTTATTTGGCAGAATCTGGTTACAAGAACAGCTAGTGGATTTTTTTTAGGTTATTACTATTTATTCTTTGAGAGTCTTTATTACTACAGCAGATTTTTTAATATTTGCATTTCACTAACACCCTGGAGAAAGAAAAAAAACAATTAAAAACAAAAGTTTAATATTTGTATCCAGAGATTCCAGTCTCGGTGACAGACATGGCCTAAAGCCTATACTTCCTTGAGCCAGTTGAGAGTGTAGAATTCTGGGAACCACAATCATCTATTTGATGCCAGGTTAAAGGTATGTTGCGACAGGTTTGCCAAAGGTTAAGTAAGCAGCAGTTCCTAAGTAGCATACAAAACCTATACAAAAATGGTAGCTACTCCCAGTACTCCAATCACATTTTATTATGTAGTAGAACAATGTTCTAATAAAATACTGCTTGAGTTTGGTTGGTGACCTTTAAACATCAAAGTTGATCAAAATCAAGACACAAAAGGGGGGTGATCTTCATGCAAGTGGAACTAGGCTTATATAGACCATTATCCCTTGAAGACAGGTGGTAAATCACACCTGTTACAGGAAGTCATACCCAAGACCTCACCCTAAGGAAAGTGGCTTTGTGGGGAGGGGTGGCTGCAGATAGTGGCAAGGCTAGTCCCAGAAAAGGAGGAGAGTATAGAGAACATGGGCAGCAAATGGACCTGGTCACACTCCACTCCAATGCCCATGGAAAGAAGGAACCTACCTGGAGACCCAGGCCCACGTGCCCCATCTGTAAACCAATTCCATCTACTTTAAAAAAATGTGAGAGCTCAGGTTCTTGTCTCAGAGTCTTGGCCCTTCTAATAAATTTAGTATTAAAATTACAACCTTACAATGACCAGGGACTACGATACTCTTCACCCAACTCAGACAAGTCTCAATATATTCTGGGTATGTGGGATATTCTTCTCAGAAAAAGAAAATAAAATTATATGAAATCGTGCTGATTTGCTGATTTTTACACTTTAGGAAATACGAGCAGTAATAGTAACAAAATTTCTAGTATTGCTGAATACCGAAACGTTTCCCAGAAATAATTATTTAATCAAGATTACTGCATGTATGCCAAGAACACTTACATTTCCACGTGACACAAAAGCAGGCACTGATATAGAAACTGAAAAGGCTTCTTAAAAAGATCTTACGTTTTTCTGTGTAGAGAGCTGGATATTTTAACCCGATATCACCAAGCATTATCAAACCTGCAAGGTCTGACCCCTTCATACTGCATAGGTAACAGATTTTTGGTGGTGTTTTTTTCTGTTGTATTTATAGGGGTCACTGCCAGATGTCATACAATATGTAGACTTTACTTGACTAACTACTTGAACAAAAAACAGTTGAGCACCTTGGACTCTGTAGAAGTTGGCAGAACCTTCTACTAGAGTTCCATGCAGAGTTCCTACCAAACCTTGAGAAACTCTGAATTCCCACTAAAGATAGACTCACCTGAACTCTATTCGACGGGACTTTCGGTAATCTAGCACATAAAGCATGAGTCCACAACTCCAGTGCCACAGTTATTGGCCATCCTAGCTTGAGCACAGGTATCTCAATTAAAGTATCCATTTAACTTCTTGTTTTCAGGCAAGGAATACATGGAATTCCTGATGTGTTTACAGCCCTGTGGACTGGGTTAGTGCAGCGCTGACATGAAGGATGGAATAAGGCAGCCATTTCCCTTTAAATTAGTTCACGTTGTTTAGCCGACTAATCAGGCAGTCCATTTAGCAGGTATTTGAAGGTCAGCAGAATTATAACTGAAAATAAAATTTAATATTCAAATTATTTTACCCTACAGCTCACCAACTCCTGCAATTCACCATTCTGGCATAACCATATCAAATATTCTTTTGACCTTTCATGATCTGATTAAGAAGAATCTCACAGATTATATTGCCTTGGGCAAGACATCCATATCCTGCCAGTACCCGATTGTATCTAAGGAAATGAATTTTAAAGATTTATAGCATTAGCCCTTTGTCTACATGAAGCATGCAGAAAGGATTGGTCTAATATTTTACCGATATTCCACCCACAAAACTGCTAGTTTCTGTCTGTTTAATTAACTTGCATTACTGGACAAATACTGTCTCATGAAAATTTATCAGAAAATATGTTTTCAAAAAATAAAATAAATGTAAATCTGATTCATGAACTGCAGAGCCTCTGCACCTGTAAGTAAGGGCAATTGAACAGCTGGAGGAACAAAAAATATACTAGCTTTAAAAGATGTTTTTGGAATATAATTGATATATATTCAACATCAGATTAAACAAGCAAGTAGACATCTTCAATTAAAGGAAAATAATATCACTGCTCTCTTGTGGAGTATTACCAAAGGTTACATAAATAAACGGACATTCTTAATTTATACATACATACATAATATATTATATATATATATATATATATATATATATATATATATATTACAGAATTATCTATTTGCGATGGAGGCATTTGACACGGAAGAAAACCCAAAACAGATTTCACTTTCACAAAGGGTTCCGCTATATAATGCGTAAGCAGTGATTTTGTTGGGTATTGACGAGTGTAGAGAATGTTTGCAGCACTTCTGTAAGGTTCAAAAACAGACTCTATGCAAATAGTTCCTTCTGAATGGTGATTAACAAAATACACAATTTTTACTTGAAAATCAGATCGAGAATAATGTGTTTCTATGTGGATCTTTGTCCTTGAAAGTTTGTTTCCCCCTTGGGACACACATGTGAGCAATTAACCTAAAGTGAGAGGGCAACGCTCTGTATTGCGTGTGTGTTTTATTTGATACCAGAGAAGAAGTTGGGAGTCTGGAAAATGTTATAACTGTTGTCGGTAGGTCCATATTTTACGGCACAACCACATATATGCAACTGAACTTTAAAGTAGCAAATATGGATTTTTATCCCCCCCCCCCAAAAAAAAACCCTAGATATCTGTGGACTAGTTGGCAATGTCATTACGTCGATAACCGTTTTAACAAATGGGGGAGGGCTGTGTTTGATGTATGTAATATGTATTTGTGTAAAGCCAAAACGTTATGGTCCCCTACACACACCAATACAGAAATAGGTAACCATTATACTTTTATTCCTCTACAAGTCAAAATGTAAAATTGGATCGGTTTTGTTTTAGCTAAACACTGAAAAAAATAGCTTCTTTGTAGGAACAGACATGTTGGGTTATTTTAAGTGTTTTAATAGTGCAGTTGTGCCACCAAATGTACACAAAACCTATTTATGGTACAGCTCACTATGATGTCCAGCTAGAAGCCTTTTTAAGTGCCTGCCAGACATGTCAGCATATGCTGCTAGGGTCAGAAATGGACATTTTAACCCCATATGCTCCCAACAGCAGAAGGGGTTTCAAACTCAAGAGAAAAAAATTAGATGTTTGTGGTTATATCATGTTGTAAGAGAGACATCTCATATCAAGACAAATGTACTCAAGCCCTGCCACCACATGTGATCTGGATCAACAGTATCCCCCCACACAAGCCCACTCAGAAACAAAGGGCTTGATTTAGTTTATTCAAAGACAGAACTTACACATCATAAACACAGCATGCTAAGATCAATATAAAATGGCACAAAAATGTTGGAGCCAATTATAACAATCTAAAAGTCATTGCTATCTAGCTCCCAGGAATTGCCCAGTCCTGGCCACTACATATGTATAAATAGCCTTTCTGCCCACTCATTACCACAGCCTATAATGAACTGACTGTACTAATACACAGGACTGGACTGGGGTTAAAAAAGTGGCTCTGTTACTTTTATTAGAGCAGCTGATAGAAGGCATATGTCTGCCTTCTGGATACATGGTAGCACAGTACACACTCACAGCATGCAACTGCCTATATCTGGCAGGCAGCAACACACTAAAGGGTTACATTGGCCCGAATGGTAGGCGGAAGACAAATAATAAATGGTGGGGGGGGGGGAAATAAGTATATTTAAATAAAAATAATTTTTAAAAAAACTACCGGCCTGGTGTGCCTGACTATAGAGCCTATGTACATATTATCCAGTATAGCCCTTATTTGTATTAGAATCCCCGAGAGGTCAAGCACCTTCTGCATGCTTCCCAAGAGACCCAGTTTTTTAGGCTCCCCAACTGGCTTATGATCCCTATTTATGCAAAAGCACAGACGGACAGCGAAGATCATGAGCCAGTTGGGAAGGTCCCCTGCTTTCTCCTGGTCAGCCCAGGGATCTGCTGCAGAACAGAACCCCAGCACAACTTTCACGTTACCAAAAGCATCACAAAGAGGCAAGACTAATCGTTGGCTAAACCTCTGGCCTGCTCATTTACAGCAGTGATGAAGCCTACTGCTGGAACCAGCCTTGCCCATCCCAAACCTTTGCAATGACCCCCACAACAACTGCCGCTATTTGGACACCTGAAATGTTGGTACGTATTTCTTTGGCATTCCCCCAATTACATGTTGTATATTCAGCTACTATAACCACAGATTGAATATGCTTAATAAAGCTCGGTTCAAATGTGATCGGAAGAGTACTATTCAGTAAAAAAAAAATCAGCTGGCCTTTTCTTATAATAGCATTGACTATTTACAATAAGCAATATATAATAATAATAAATAATAACCACAACTTCCTTTTATCTGCATAATTATTCCTCCCCCATTGTTGAGGTGATCTTAACTACATTGCCAAAACAGTTGACCCCCCCTTGCAGCTATAACAGCTTCCACTCTTCTGGGAAGGCTTTACACAAGATTTTGGGGTGTTTCTGTGGGAATGTTTGCCCATTCATCCAGTAGAGCATTTGTGAGGTTAGGCACTGATGTTGGACAAGAAGGCCTGGCTCGCAATCTCTATTCCACTTCATCCCAAAGATGTTTGATGGGGTTGAAGTCAGGGCTCTGTGCGAGCCATTTAAGTTCTTCCACACCAAACTCATCCAACCATGTCTTTATGGAACTTGCTTTGTGCACTGGGGCGCAGTCACGCTGGAATAGAAAAGGGCCTTCCTCAAACTGTTCCCACAAAGTTGAAAGCATAGCATTGTCCAAAATGTCTACACATTTATTCACACACACAAATTCCATGCCAGAGAGAGAACAGGCTTTTTTTTGGAGCCATAAAGTGATACTTACATAGAGGTCTAAAGGAACACAAAAAGTGCCTTCCCTTGCTCCTTCCTCACACTGAGGATTTTAATTAAACTTTGCAGGGGTTAAACATGTCATGTCAAACATGTATTACCAAGGGCCAAACACAGCAAGCACCTGGCTGGCCCCATATACTGCATTGTTAATGAGGGAAGAGTGCTATGCATCTATGCATTATGCTGGGCCATCTCTGTTCTTCCCACTCGGCTTTGCTCTTCATAACGCACAACGCAATGAGATGAACTGTTTGGGTGGCTAGATCCTTCTTATTCATTATATTTCTTTATTCTCATCTCTGTCTATTTTGGGGAAATGGGTAGGACACCACATTAAAGAGTGTATACTCATTTACTGTTCAGTGTTAACAGTGACCCATCTGTACAGCCAAATATTGTGTATTCTGATGCTGGAAGATTTGCGATTGAGATTCCCCATTATAACATTTTTGTGGATAAAAAAAAAAAAGGAGGACCTCCTACACACATCCCGCAAGGGGGCTCTGGGTAGCTGGAGCCAGAATGTTCTCAGGTATGATTGTCACTAAAAATAAAAGGGATATTAATCAGCAAAGAAATTACCTCTAGATTGAGTTGGAGGTGCATTTTAACAAGCTATAGATACAGGAATTCAGATTGCTGTGGGGCTTTGGGTATTATTATCATTATTAGAATGGGTACTAATTTAAGCCGCCGTCTCTACATCTGGTTTTATGCATCGTTTATAGCAGGAGTTTCCAAAAAAATATATATGATTGCCAGTCATTAAGAGGCGGTCAGCTGCATGCTAGGATACCTCGTCAGGTCACCAGAAGAAACATAAGCAAATATAACATACAATAAATGGCTGATATGTAATTTTTGACATATCATCTACTTTATCATAGTCATAGCCCTAAAAAGTCACAATATGTATAAAATAATGCTGTATAAAACAAATTTGCACTCTCCAGAAGTCTTGTGGTTTGCGCTTTAGGCAGACAAGACCAAAGTGGAAATGTTTGGCCATAATGCACCTTTGGCAAAAATCAAAACACAGCATATCAGCACAAACACCTCATACCAATTGTCAAGCATGGTGGTGGAGGGGAGATGATTTGGGCTTTATTTGCAGACCATTTGCAGTCATTGAGTTGACCACGAACTCTTCTGTATACTAAAAGTATTCTAGAGTCAAATGTGAGGCCATCTGTCTGACAGCTAAAGCTTGGACGAAATTGGTTCATGCAATAGGACAATGATCCCAAGCACACCAGCAAACCTACAACAGAATCGCTGAAAAAGAAAAGAATTAAGGTGTTGCAATGGCCATGTCAGAGTCTAGATCCCAACCTAATTGAAACGCTGTGGCGGGACCTTAAAAGAGCTGTGCTTAAACAAATGCCTGCAAACCTCAATGAACTGAGACAACTTTGTTAAGAAGAGGAGGAAAAAATTCCTCCAAAAAGGAGCGAGAGACTGATTTGTAGAGCCCTGCCCCTGAATCACACCTCTAACAACATGCCCTAAAACAAAAGCATCTCTCTTTGGGCATTTGGCATGGTGGAACATATGTATACCACTAAAATGGTCGCTTTACCGATACCTGGGTGTGCATTAACAAAAACTGAATGTTAAAAATAGCCATTTTCAAAAGTATGGTGTCAAATTTAAAAGGGACAGTTAGATTAGTGCTTCAATTAAGATCTCTGCTTGGTTACTAAACCAGTGCCATCCCTCCTGAACTTACTCAGGCAGCAGTGATTAGTATCCCAGTAAACGTTCATTTGCACAGCCATTGGGAATACAGTTGGACGGAAAAAAATTGCTGATGTTTACAATTTCTGATATCACAAGGAACGAGATGCTTCAGCAAGAGTCTGTGGCGTTTCCACCCACTCATTTGTGCTTTTTGTGGTAACTCCTGCAAAAGTGATTTTCAATATTTCACCCAGCTGTAATTTAAAGATCTTCATTTGCTTAATCCTCACCATACCCATTCAATGCAGTTGGTTTAGGACTGAACTTTGGGACCATACCTCAGAACTCTCCAACGGAAGCATAGACACAATACAAGGAGCATAGTTGCCAAAATTCTGTCCCTGTAATCAGTGGGCAGCATCATGACAATACATCACATTCCCTCCAATGTCGTTGTGATGTGGCTGCATCACCCATCTACACCAAGCTTGCGTAAAGACTGTCTTGGCAGCAGACAGGCATTCAAGCTTGAACAGCCTGCAAGAGACCAGACAATTGAGACAGCCTGCCAATTATAAGACAGTCCAAAACTGGAACAGCTGGCAACTCCGAGCTCCTGACTGCTCCACATTAACATTACTTTTCACATACACTGACAAACCATACTTTCTAGAGATTTTTTTTCAACGATCAATCACTGCAGTTGTGCACTCTCGATGCTCTTCCCTGATTGGTCCTTACCAGTACCTGTCTGTGCCAATGGCACACACGCCTGCTTAACAGGCCAATTAAATGGCTCTACATAGTGATTCACACAAGAACACTGTTCTGCATAGGGAAGCTGGAGGGGACTGTGTTAGATTTTCAGACAATAAATACACAAACTGCTTATTTTTTTTTAAAAAAAATTGGCTATTCTAACCAAATGTTGTAAAAGTCTCCAAACATATTTGGTAAGATTTTTCTTCCTAAATTTAGTTTATCTCACTAACAGAAGTAGGCAAGCCAACAGTAGCTTGGCACGTAGCCTGGGCACGAGCCAAGGTAACTTTACACAGGTCCTCCGCCAGAGAGGAAGGAAGCTCTCGTTCTTATTGTGGTTCAACTCATACCAGCCCCACTAAACTGGACGAAGTCAGACACTAATAGCAATAGTACAAATACAAAAAAAGGATTTAACTATAAAGCTTGGCAACAAGAATAATATCTTTAAAAACAAAAAGACAAGCACTTAAGAAATCTATATTGCAATCGCTTCTTTATGCATTTAATTACATGCATCATCGGTTTTGCTTTTTTTTTATTTTTTAAAATCACTGTATTTTGTTAATTATACTTTTACCCAAAGTAAAACCTGTCCTAAACTAACCTTCCTCGTTCTAATGCTGCCAGAACCCAAGTGGTTGAACAACATACCAGCTAAATACAACTTCCATAGAGCAAAGCATTATAACGCATACAAATACGCAGGCAAACATTGCTATATCTAGCCAAAAGAAATCACATATGTCTTACAAACACGCTCGGAGGGACAAATTTATCTTACAGCTTATGGTTTCAGATCGTTTTATTAGCCCAATAGCACATGTCTGTTTAGCACTAATACAGTAAGTGTATTAGTGCTTATATACGGTATAACTGCTAACCAGACATAATCCACTGCATGGACCGAAGACAAGCCCATCTATTCACGAGGATATTATATGGGGGAGGGGAGTGAAAGGGGTCTCTTTAATGCCAACTAGGTCCTACTGTAGTCGGGCCGCCTCCTGCAAATCGTGGGCCACTTTGTTTCTTTTATAAATTTTGGGCTATAAGTACAAAATAAGAGTTTTTGGGTAGCATTAGTAAAGTCTTAGAGCGTCAGCTCAGCCCTTGCAGGAGACGGCCACTGGGGGCTGACCCTAAAACATTAAATGTGATGTGCCTCAAGACACCATTGCTCCTTTTCTATAGGTCCCTGCACTACATAGTTGCATTTGGGGGGTATAAGCACAGGAAAGCGGACCCTCTTGTCTTGTGAAAAAAAGATAGACGCCCTGGGGTCGAGTACTTAAAACACAAGACGTGACCAGGCTGTTGCCAATGTAACACAATAGACACAAACGATAAACTTTTTATTTCCCCCAAAGCAGATGATTTATAAAGGCTCCGCAACCCATCATGGAAATTATGCTAAAGGGACATACAACCAAGGTATATGGGAATCCATGCTAAACAGCCTCACCATGTTAAAGCACTTTAATATTTGATAAGATTTTTACCTGGGAAAAAGTTACCTGAAGACGCTGCAGAGCCAGGGCTGGGGCATATTGGCAACTCTGTGTTTTGCGCTAGTTTTGTCTGCTAGAAGCAGCCAATCACCATAAGGAAACAGCTTTGAGCTGGTGGTCTCAGACCCCCCCCCAGGGGAATTTCACAAAAGCCAGCCCTGGATTGGCAGTTAATGTCCGCGCACCCATACTGCTGGGCAGAAGATTTGTTTGATGGAGCACAAGGCGAATAGCTTGGGAGCAGGAGGACAGAACAAACGTATCTGATGGATCCATCTATGCATCTGCATTCAGTAAAGCGACGGATACCTAAGAGCACGTATTATGGATGGAGCGTACCTTTTACGTAGCACAGGAATATTTTATTCAACTAAGCAGCAGTACTTTGTATTTTAATACAAAGGAAAGGGAAGCATCCATACAGGACAGTTGGCACATTGACACATTGACATTTTCCCCAAGGTGCACCATTACTCGGCAACCCCCACAACCTTGTTTGGCACTTAAGATGACGGAGCTGCTCCTTAAGAGTGATGAGAAGGACCCACTATTATAAAATCTGTGCCATCAAAACAAACACGCAGCAACATATTCCATAGCGCTACACAAATAAAAATACTTGGAAAGCCTGTAGGCCAGACTGGGTAACGGTGCTGCCCGCAACAGTTTACAGTCACGATTCTAGGTTAGCAAATATTTACAGAGTGCCAGCTGAGGCACCGCGCGTGCCAACAAATTCTCCCTGTAAATGAGAACGAACAAGTTGATTTAGGTAGACGCCAGCAAACTGGAATAGGAAGGATCCTCCATGACATGTGTTTAAGCATCTCAGCCACAGGGCAGTATATCACTGCCAAAGTAACACTGAGGCCTATTTAGGCGCTAAGCTAAAACTATGTGTGTATTCAGACTGTATGAGACCCTCGTCTCCAAATAATAAAAGCAAACAATAACAATGTGTCGTGCCTTATGGCGATTACACTATATACGATAGGACCTTTAATTATATATGTACACCAAGCTGAAAATCAATGCACTAAACAATCCTTATATATAAATGTATGCAAATGGACCCTATATATAGTATACATATAGGTTCCTTCCCCTCCCCCAAAGCCAGGCCTTCAACACTACCAGAAGGAACAAAAGGTTAGCTTATTGCACAAACAACAAACAAATGTAGCCATTGCATTATTAGCCGAGTGTGGCCTGATGGTGTAGGAGATGGTTTCATGGAGAAACTCTATGCAGAGAATCCCGGCTGGGTATCTAATGACACATTGTAGCAACCTCAGCATACTGTCCCAGCAACAGCTACAGCGGGGAGAACACAGAGATCCTATACGTAGGCCCGCGGTCCTTCATGCTATGGAAATGTACATTACAGCCGCTCTATACAAGCAGCCGGCGATCGGCCGCTTCCGTACCCACCCGGCCACCTAAACCCACGGCGACAGGCAGCCGATAAAAGGTATATAGCGGGTTACTTACGTGAAAACAAAAAACAAAGTGGTCGATCCCACTAATAAGGCAGCTGCAGTGGACACGGGGATGTATTTTGTTGGTTTAAACCTTTTTCCAGTGCTGCTGGGCATTCTGTAGGTTACACATCACTAATCAGATCCCAAGAGAGAGGCACCAGGGGGGAGAGAGGGGCACTGACCGCACGATCCACGGAGGAGGGGGAGAGAAAGAGAGAGTGAATGGGGAGGGGGGAAAGAAAGAGACAGACATAGAGAGAGGGAGAACAGCTGACCTGCTAGCACAGGAAATCCCACCCCGTAGAGCCCAGCCCTCTGCGAGCCGCTCACTGGCTGCTTAAGGTGGATCCGCTCAGATTCCACACTCACTGCATGTGTTATTACTGCATATAGTTACTGCATGTATCATTACTGCATGTATCATCACTACATGTATCATCACTGCATGTGTCATTACTGCATATAGTTACTGCATGTATCATCACTGCATGTGTTATTACTGCATATAGTTACTGCATGTATCATTACTGCATGTATCATCACTACATGTATCATCACTGCATGTGTTATTACTGCATATAGTTACTGCATGTATCATTACTGCATGTATCATCACTGCATATAGTTACTGCATGTATCATCACTGCATGTGTCATTACTGCATATAGTTACTGCATGTATCATCACTGCATGTATCAATGTATCACTACTGCATGGATCATTACTACATGTATCATCACTGCATGTGTCATTACTGCATGTATTATCACTGCATGTATTATCACTGCATGTATTATTACTGCATGTATTATCACTGCATGTATTATCACTGCATGTATTATTACTGCATGTGTTATCACTGCATGTATTTACTGCATGTGTTATCACTGCATGTATCGTTATTGTATGTATCCTTACTGCATGTATCATAACTGCATGTATCACTGCATGTGATGTTGCGCTCTAGAGTCACAAACACTGAGATTACATTCATATTTAGAGTGAATATCCACCCACACTCATCATATGCAGGTGGCATACCATTTTCACACTATATATGTAATTATTATAGTGTTCCAGGGATATTTATACATATATTTATGTCTAACATCTCTCTATCTCTGTTTATATCTTTCAGTCCTTTTTTTGACATTTATTGACATCACATAGCTCCCAAGTGTCTCTGTTGAGGAGGCACAGTCCCTCTCTGGCAATCCCTCCACCCACCTTTCCTCTACTCAAGTCCTTCTAAGATCTCAGAACGTTTGATGGGTATGAGTGAATGTGCTACTGCCCCATCACAATAATGTGTATATTATTATTGTTACTTATTGTTTTATATAGCGCCATCATATTCTGTAGCTCTGTACAATAGGTAGACAGGACATAACAAGTAGTGCATAACATAACAATTTGACTTACAGAGACAACAGGTGAGGAGGGCCTTACAAACTAGAAACCACAGAAAGTTAGTCTGGGTCTGGAAGAGATGATATGGGAACCATCTGAAAAAAAGCAATGCTATAGGAATGGTGAAAAAGGCTCATTTATCTTACATTACATTTATTGATATAGCGCCAGCAGATTCCGTAGCGCTGTTACAATCAGTGGAATCATTTAAAGTCACACAATAACAAAATGGTACAAAAGGAGAAGAGGGCCCTGTTCTTGTGAGCTTACAATCTAGTCGGTGGTGGAGGGGGAAGTGAAACAATAGGAGAGAAGAGGCTTAATTATTTATCATACAGGACATAGCATGTCCTTTTTTGCACAGGTATCAGCTGCAATTGGTAAAACCTAAAAGTAAAAACATTTACGGGTCTTTTAATGCATATGATAGCTAATTATCACCTTTAAATTAATGTATGTAATGCATGCAAATACACAGTGACATTAACCAGAACCCCTTTTATGCATTTGCCCTTTCCCTGTCCTCCAGCTATTTGCATTGCATGTATTCTTTCATGGTGGGACTATATATATGTGGCATTAGACTTACCCTTTAAACAATTATTTCTGGCTATTCATTAACAAGTATAAAGACCCAACCAAAGTTTGCCCTGTCATATAAGCATTAAGATGGTTATGAGCATTGTGGGCACATCTGTCCAGTAAGAGGAAGGGGTCACTGGGGACATTGTTCGCCAGTCATTCTTGCAAGGGAAACTTCCACGGAAACATATTCAGTATTTCCGTTACCTTCCTGCAACTTGGTAACTAAACTCAACAGAGGCCAGAAGTTGCTTAGCAAACGTTCTTACAAAATACCAACTTGGCAATTGTGAATTTTCTAGAACATCCTGAAAGAGTTTCCATAGACTCAACTCAGGTTTAGTCGATAAATCCCTTTTTGTGTGTGTGTCTCTGTGTGTGTGTATAGGTTAATGTGTCATTTGGTTTCTCTGTTATAAATCCTGAAAATGTCCAGGTTATCTTCTAAGACAAGCAGGAACAGGCACTTTATCAAACTCATTATGTTGATTATGTTGATTCATGCACCAAATAACAGGCCGTTAAATAACTACAATGTTTCTAAGAGCTCAGAACGCTTGCTGGGTATGAGCGTATGACTGTGTTCGTCAGTCACAGTAATGTGTATAAACAGCGGAAAATGTCTTTATAAATAAAACCTTATAAATGTCTTCATAATTACAGTAGCTACTATCAAAAGGTTATAAAGTCACATAAAGAGTCTTGGTAAAGCCCTGTCCTCTAGCCGTGCCTTTAACCAAATCACTAAAACAAAAGTCTCTTTCTTTGTCCATTTGAAATGCAGGGAGTTGTCCCTATAATTTCCCGAGAAGTATGAATGGTGCAATATCTGATATTAGTAAAAATATATTTTTGATATATAATGCTGTATTTACATCTAAAAATGTTATAGTAAACCAGGATTTTTGTGTGATTACATTTTAGTAACAGATCTTTATCTCAGTATTCAATATATGCAAATGAATCTCATAGAGGATTAAACGTGCCCCGCTTTTGTAGGCCTTCAACTACTTGTTACTCCTGGCCACGGTTGGGTATTGTCTAATAAGTGTTCATTCCAATTGTGCCGCTATGATTACATCATTACAATGATTCAACAGTTCTGGAAAACAGTAATCAACATCTTCTCTAAATTGTACCGACACTCAGCAAGTAGGATTTCATTCCACATCTCACTAGTTTCAGCCACACCTCATTTCAGCAAAGTCTGGCTTTTCTCTTTTTTTGTTCTAAACCTTGAGTCATGGCAGGAAAATACTTCCTCTTCCACACACCCTACCTTCTTATGGGACTACAACTACTTTTATCCTTAGCTAGATAATTGCCTCATGGAAATTTGAGGAATCCTCCCACTCTGGTGCATAAGTAGTCCACAAGGACCAAGCTGGACAATAATGTAGAAACATCAGAAGTCTGGTGATCACCTGCAGTACGTGCTTTCCCACCTCTTACGAGAAGCTGTGACTCTTTCATCGTCAAAAATCCTTTGGAAACAATGTATAGACAGATATACATTTCTTGTACTTGGAAATCTAATAAACACGTGCTTTTGTTCAGGTCTGGGGGGGGGATTTTACAAAACTATTTATACAACATAATTCTACTGAAATGCTGAATAAGGAGCAATCGTACAAACCAAAGATTAGTTGGCAGGCAGGGCAACAAAGCAGAGGTTACTGGGTTGTATCGCTAGGGGCATTAGTAGAAGAAAGAAGAAGCAGGATCTACCACTTTATAGATCTCTGGTCAGACCTCACATAGATTATTCCGTACAGTTCTGAAGACCCCCACCCCCAGAAGGATATATATATATATATATATATATATATATATATACATACACACACACACATTCTGGAGAGAGTTCTCAGAAGGGCTACTAAAATGGTCCCTGGTTAAGAAATATCAGGGTAGACTAGGGGATCTCCATATTTATAGTTTGGAGGAAAGATGGGATGAAAACATATTAAGCTAGATCTTTAACTAGGGCTCTTGGTAACTGGGACATCACTGGAAGCAGAATGTGGTGTAGGGACATTACTGAAGGGAACCTAAGGGTGTCACTTTTCCTGAGAAGCCTGAGGTATCTGTCCCTCTTGCCCCATAGAACTTACACTTTCAGAACAAGGACTGGTTAGTCTTTACAGCAGAATAATGGACCAACTAGATAGGCCGAGTCTTATCTGAGAACCTATTGCGTAATACACCCTAAATCCCTCTAGATTGTAAGGGTCCTCCTCACCTGTTGTTTCCGTAAGTCATATTGTTATGTTACATACTACTTGTTATGTCCTGTCTACCCATTGTACAACGCTAGGGAATTTGACGGCGCTATATAAAACAGTAAATAATCATAATATAGCTGGGCATTACGCATAAAACAAAAAGCAGATATGGTGCAAAGCTGGAAAAGAACCAAGACTTTTTTGTACATAACCTCAGTGGTTGTCTAACTGGCAAATGGATAGGTCCAGTTTTCTTAATGACCTTGGGCTAGATATGGTGTGTTTGGCTTCAAGTCTGTGTTAAAAACCCATAGGTTTTTTACACAATATATAATTAGTTAATGACGCTCAGCCCGTCTCCCAATGATGTGCATACGATTGGCTTGATGCAGGCTTCTAGGGCTATCACAGACAATAGCGTTCTCATTCAATCTTGGAATGTGACAACTGAGATAAAGCACACCAAACAACTGAATTATGGTGCTAGCTTGGTTAATTACGGTGATTCACATGAATGTGTCAGCAAACTCAGTGTACAGTAAAGTCATGTTAAACAGGCCAAGCCTGCCACTGTGCTTCAAATACCTCTTCTTATAACTCATGCTCTTGGAAGTTATTCAATCATTGTGGCTATTTATCTTATTTATCAGCAGGAAAAATGGGCTGACTAGAAGAGAATGGTTCTTGTGTTTGCATGTAAATGCAACCTAAAACCATGAAAATGCTGCAAATAGTGGCCCAAAATCTTAAAATCAGATCAACCAAGGACAATTGCCCCCTGCAAGCTTCCCCCTGAGAATAATGGTCTTGTAGAGACAGCTTTAAAGGGTCTGTCAATTAAAGGGGCAAACCACATAAAACAACAATCCAGGCGCCAACACAGCCAGCCTCAGTCAATATACTATTTTCGCTTTGGATGTTTTATTGATAAATGTAATTCTATTTTCTACAAACACCTCTATAAATGTATTATCTTTCTACAAATCACAAACAAAAAAGAGGAAATTATTGACTTGTATTCATCCTGCAGAAGAAAGAGGTTAAATGATCTTGTTTAGCTGATCTGCTTGCGTCAGGATAACTAAACTGAACCTCTCCTAAAATCCAAGCATCTATACCCACAGATATAACAAAGTAGTTACTGAAAAGTGATATGCAGTTTGGTCGTAACACAGGGAAACCTGTCCCCTAAAACAGATGGAGGCAGAGATTTCCTAAGGGGACACTAACCATCCCTAGTCTAGTGTATATCACTGCAGTCCCTGAGCAGGAGTTTTTGAAGACTAAAGATATTTTATAGATACGTGGAAGTTTGTTTAGATATTGTTCCAACATTTGCAAGATATTTATATAGGCTAATCAGAACACTACTTAGGGTAAGGGATAATTCTAGAGCTATAAAGCAATGTAAGAAAAAAAAAAAAAAAAAAAGTGTCATGGAGTTGTTTATTCCATGATCTATGTATAATTCTTAAATATGTACTTTTTTTTTTTAGATTAAGAACCATTGCAAATATATTATATTGGCATATTATTTTAGAAGCTGAATTATTTTTTTTAGTTATGCACACATAATGCAGTGACAGTCCAATTGGACACATCGGGCTCTTAGATGCTGTCAGTAAAACCATTCTGGGGTAACATTGGAAAGGCGCAAATCACGGGGTTCTTCGGAATAATTCTGCTACATTTAGCAATTTGTCCTAAAATGGCTCTTTATAAATATAACCTCCAGATTGTGAGCTTGTTTGAGCAGGTCCCTCCTCACCTGTTGCCTCTGTAAGCCACGTTGTTATGTTATATACTACTTGTTATGTCCTGTCTACCCATTGTACAGAATTTGATGGTGCTATAGGAAATAATAACTAACAACTGCTCATTGTGTTTAAAGAATTGCAACCTGCATCTCTCTGAAGTTTGCTCGTGTGTCGAGCGGATTCACCTTGGTCTTCAAAACATTTTAACCTCTGTAATAAAAGAGATGTTCCTGAGCAGGCATCATGTACAATGCTGACTCATGCACTGATTTTGCCCTGTGCCTAACTTGAGCTAGTTGAAGCAATGAGCCATAGCATTCTTCTCTCCATCTTAAGGCCAGCCTAACTATCAGCTCAGCTACCCATCGTCTTAAGGACTGAGCTTTCCCTCCTGAGCTAAGGCTTAAGTGGTAGAAGATACCCTAAGACTTATTTATACATGGCTGTTTGCTGCTTTACTTAAAAAAGGACACTCCTTTTTAATCATGGTAGAACAATTTATTTTTTCTTAGAGATTTTATCAGCTAACTGCATAGATAAGCAGGTGTGTGACAATATAAGAAATCAGTATCTACACACTGTGTGTGTACATAAATACATTTATATATATTATATATATAAAAGCAATAACCATAAGAGCTGATTGAATGTTCTGCCTGGTTATGCTAAAAAAACTGTGCCAAATTTGGCACATAATGAAGTAATTAGTATATTGAGCTGTAGCATATACTGTAGCTTCAGAGCAATAAAAAAGTTAGGTTTGGTTAAAATACCTACACATACTATCATGGATCATAAAGCTGTGCTTTCCAAACTGAATACTCATAACAAAGGCATTCTGAGCTGGATGTTTTAACTGTTCATACATTAGGATTTCACCCTTAGAACTTGAGAAGACAGACACTGAAACCAATGCCTATTTTAACAATTACATGTGCTCCAAGTATTGTTCAGCATTAAAAACAAAACTATTGCACAATTAAAACAAACCTTAACACTGGCCTTGGACATCAAAATGTGCAATGCAAGTCCCAAAACATACTGCAGTCTGAAATGTGATTTTATTCTGAAACCATACATTCAAAGCAGGTATAGCAGTGTCACGGGAAAAAAATGTGTAGGTCTGGAATAAATGTGTGCCACATTCCACTAAAATGGAACTAAACAGATATCGCAAGACCAAATAGCTGTCTTTGGTTTCCTAGTACCAGGGGATAATATACAATAGTTTGCTGTGATGTACTCACATGAATAACACCAAAGCAATTGAACAGTAATGAGGCTTAACTGCTCACAATATAACACTTTTCCATAAAAAGAAATGTGTAGAAGACCTGTCAAGATGTTGAAGATGCACTCAAATAAAGATGCTATTTTGGCATGTAGTAGCTCAGCCACTTATTTGTGTTCTACAGAAATTGCAATGGGGTCAGTTACCTCCAATATGAACCATGCCACACAGATTAAAAACCATATTGGAAAACATGCAAGATTTATTCTTCAAATAACAGTCAACCTACCAGAGCGCAAAAAAAAAAAAAAAACGTTCAAAATAGCACACATCCCTAGGAAATTTTACTCCGCATCATATCTCCACATACATGTACATAATGCACCCATAACAGACCCCAGCAAAAACTGCATAACAATTATGGATTCCAGTCGTGTCCATTGAACTTTTTCAAACTGGTTTATTCATTATTTTGGATGACTATAAATAAGTGTTTCCACTATGGAAAAAGAAAGTGAACACAGTACATTTTCATGACTGGGGAATGGAATTTTTGTTTCTGAAGAACAATCTTCTCAGGGGCAAAAGCTTAGAAAAAACAACCTGAATGTCTGGACTCAGTTCTTTTTTCTTTGTTATAAAGTCCCTTGTAAAAAAAAAACAGAGTACAAGGCTATAGATGACTTATTGCTGGTCTTCTGCTTTTTCTTGCTTGGTATCTTCTTCCTTCTCTTGAATTTTCTTCTCTTTAACAGACAACTCTTCTAATTTTTCTGCCACTTTGTCAGCACTATCATTTTTGGTCATGTCTGGCAAAAGAATAAAGTAAAAAATAAATAAAATAGATCAAATGGCCAATAAGAAGAGTAATTATGAACATTTACTACAAGACATGCATATCTCCCATAAATTTTGAACCAACTCATTTCTCAATATCCTCACATTACACCAGCCACTTCAGTTACAAGGAAATAAAAGTTTAAATACTTAACTGGCATCATATGGACTTTAATTTACACAACAGCCATGAGAGACACTTAATATTTCTGTTGAGCCCCTTTGTAAATGCTTGGGAGGATTGAGCAGAATCCACCATATGCATTGCCACTTTGTTACCCTCAAAGCTACTTACTGCCAGTTAACTCCATTGGACCACAGAGAGAAGCTGCAGCTTATGCCTCAGGTGCACTTTTTAACAATGCACATTAATAAAGTACTCAGTACTTTAATAGGCATTATTCTGTAGTGAGTCTGTCATACCATCCCTTTAAAGTTGCCTCAGGATATATTCAAGGCTTTACCTCTGTAGCACTAACAGTACGGGATATATATGTTCAGTGGACCACATTGCTACTCCCCATGTATATATTCCTCCATTTAGTGGAAGAGAATTGGCCCCTGTAACTTTAGTTGAGGAAGATGACAGATGAACTCTGGGAAAGAAGGGAGAATAGCAAAAGCAGCAAGCAACATTGTTATGGGGAAACCCATTATCACCATGTTCTATGATCTTCTATAAAACTCGCTCATGAAGACGAGGAGCATTCTAAAAGAAAGATCATGGGTTTTCTTTAGCAGACCGAAAAAGCGCCATAACTGGAAAGAGCAGTTGGGCACAGAGTGAGTCTGCACAATGTCAGATGAAGACAAGCTACTTCTCCCTTACCTTTTGTTTCATTTCCCTTCATTTCATTTTTACATTCTTCAAACTTTGCCTTAAACTTCTGAGCATCTGAAAGAAGAATTATGTCGTTAGCTCACACCATGAAACGCTGCACTGTCCTCGTAACTGCACCGCTCCCAGAAGAACTGTATATAGTAAGGCAACTCAGTATGTCGATTAATCTTATTTATTAAACGTTCATACATTGCTGGCAAAAAAAATGATTATTTGCACAAGATTTTAAAATGGTTTATATCGTGGCCAATTTGTTATGAGAGCACAACATTGAGGTTTATTCACTAAAGGAGAGTTGTAGTTTTAACGTCCTTACTTCACTATGTATTATGAAGGACCAACACTAGCAAGTTCCTCCAGCAAAAGTTTGCCACGTAAAATGAGTGAAAAGACTTAAATCTCACGGATTTAACTACATATTATTAGGCGAGATCTTCCTGTATCAGAAGTTCACCAACGTTAGCCCTGCATAATGTAAAGCGAAGAAAAAAAAATAATAGTCTGTTAATTCTCCCTTTTGGCTCAGACAATCGCACGACTGTTAAAAAAGATGCTGGGGGATAAATGAGTAATAACATAGTATCTTAGACTACTGAAATATGTAGGGCTGCAACAACTAATCGATAAAATCGATAATGGTTTATTGTTGCCAACGAATTTCATTATCGATTAGTTGAATCTATTTTTATCGATTATAAAATGAGGGTTTTCTCATTTCCTATAGCATCCACATGGCTCAGGAACTCATCTGACCAAGTATAAAAATTTATATCTGGACTGCTGAAAGTTAGGGGAGGTGGGGGTTAATTTAGGGGCAGTTATAGTTAATGGGGTCTTCAGGGTTAATTTAATGCTGAGGACTGAGGGTTAATTTAATAAGGTTAACTTAAGGTGCAGTTAGAGGTAAAGGGGGGCAAACTGAGGGGAATCTAAATCCTGGAGGCAGTAAAGATTAACCCTGTATTTATTTATAGAAGTATTGTGTCTGTGAACGAGTCTGCAAATCCGTGAGTGCACTATGGCATATAAGGGGGGTATACGGCATACTTGGGGAGGACAGAGTGACATATCTGGGGGTATAAGGCATATGTGGGAAGGGCAGTATGGCAAGCCTGGGCTCAAATGTGCATAACGGGGCAGGTTGGTTCTCTGCAACTACTCAGGACAAAAGTCATGTGCGATAGCAGAGATGTGTGTTCTCTGACTTAATGAAGACGTTAGGAACATTTTCCTGGTTCTTTGTATTGACATTTACCAAAGACCGACATTACTTTCAGCTAGGTGATTTAAACGGCACAGCCAGTACAGATTTGATGCTACCTACTTTCAGCATTTAAGAAGCGAATGGCCAACAGTTCTGGTTTCGGAGCCTCGTCTGCATAATCCGCATATGTATTCCAGACCCACGCTCTGTCACTACCTGCATTAGGCTTCAGCTCCATTGAAGGTGTAACTAGGAGGCAATAATAAACATGTCATGTCAACATGTTGACTCAGCGGGAAATACACCAGCATAGAGTTACACTGTCTCCTCTACCAAGAGACCTGCAGACATTTCATCTTCATTTAAAACCAATGCCCAGGGACTATTTCCCGCTGGATATCATTTTAGCATAGCACATGCTTTGACAATTGGAAGCAGAAACAAAGTGTAAGCATTGCTGTAATATTGCCGTAACTGCTTACCATAGTGATTGGCGCAGATTTTTAGAGTTTTATCTCTTCTCATCAGGATGCGGATTGTTCCTCTCTCCTTATGTCTCAGCAGCTTAACATCCCCAGTGCCCCGTTCTTTCCACTCTGGTGGGTCATTTTCAGATGCAAATCTGAACAACTTTGCTCGCCTGTGACAAGATTAATGAGTTACATTTTATGGTAAGACCTAGAGGACTATTATTTACCCAAACAATCCTTTAAGAGCATTTACAATAATCACACAAACTAGTAACTTTAGGAAAATATTACACCCAACGCTTCAGTTGGGTATTTCAGGTCACACTAAACTTCTCCAGAAAAAGAATTGAATGATGTGACTGTGAAAACACTCTTATGTTAAAGTAGTGCTTAACAAATTTTTTCACTTAGAACAGGGGCGTCCAACCTGCGGCCCTCCAGCGGCTGCAGGACTACATCTCCCATTCTCCTCAGCCAGTCCCTTAGCTGAAGGAGCATTATGGGAGATGTAGTCCTGCAGCCGCTGGAGGGACGCAGGTTGGACGCCCCTGACTTAGAACATACAATGCTATCTTCTGGCTTGAAATACATGCAACATTGCTGCCACTATCAGAAAAGGAAAAAAATGCAATTCCGTTTTGCAACTATAGGTTTTTGCCATATATACAGTAATATAACTTAAAAATTATACATCATGACATAGGACAAAATAAGAAAGTATTATGCTTCAGTACAGTGCCTGAAATAGCCTATATTTATGGGTTCTATAGCCATTTCCACTTCAAAATGTTGTTGGTTTACAATTTTATAAAAACTGTGCCGCCTGGGCTAATAAACTGTTTCAATTTTTAATATGAAGACAAATGCCTTGTGTTATTACCGATTTAAACCACAAACATTTGTAATGCGAGAGCGCTACAAAGCTGCTTGCCATTATGCAATAATCTGACAAGCCACTGAACACAAGTGGGTGTTTGTTGCAATCTATCTGCATAGGCAGTAAATATACAAATAAAAAAATCGTATTTAAATAGAAAATAGAACATTAAGTGATTTTACAAAGAAACTGTTCCCCTTTTAAAGCTGCTGAAATTTTGGGAACTACTAGCTTCAGAGAAAACACTCGACTGACTTGGAACATACATCTTAAACACTTCTTCCTCATCCTCTTCGAGTGTCTTTATCTCTTGCTCTGGCAGTGACACAATGGGTTCAAAATGAGGGTCATGATTGGCATCTTCTGTGTTCTCGACTGAGGTCTCATGCTCCTCCTGTGTTTCCTGTGAAGAAAAAACAAAAGCTCACTTTACATGTCCACTCAGGCAAAGCTGTACATCTATGCTCCTCAATTAAACACTTGATGGGTACAAACACAAAACCCCCTGTATTAAATAATTTGTCTGTTAAGGGGACACTACCAATAGAGTGAACTTTAACGAACATGATAACTGCATGCAAGCGGGGAGATTTTAGAGAGTGTCTTATATGCACTTGCCCCCTTCTTCAGCTATTTGCAGTGCTGAAGATGATGTCTCCCTGCATGTAATATACTTGCCTCCAGTAAGCTCCAGCACTGGGTTCATTGAACATTGCATGTGCGGGTCTGTTCAGAATCCAGGGGGACTGGTTCAAGCAGTCAGTGCCAACAATAGTTGGACCATGGAGGAGGCCAACTGCTGAAGCAGAAACATCTCTGCACCATCTATTCTCCCCAATTTACATGCTATACATATATGTAACCCATAAACGTTCTAACGCCTGCATCAAGAAAAGAGCATTTCGATATAAAACGGTTAGTACAACTTGAAAAGAATAGATGCAGTTACACAGAACAGGGTAGGAATCTGCTGGTGCCATGAAGTATTAATTCTGAATGCAATTTGTCTACTTAATGTTAAGGGGTTTTTCACAGTGCTTGGGAACACAGGAATTTAAAATAGACAATTTGGATGTAAGCCGTGCCACACACGAGCAGTTCAACTAGTTTGTATCCACGTGTAACTAGCCTACAGATCAGAAGGGTGAAGATTGTACAGTGTCTTCGTGAGCACAAAGGCGACAAAGAATAAATTGTGTTTTATTATTAAATGCTAACCTTTATGTACCACTAGAGTAAGTCTGCATATGCTATTCATTCGAGCCTAGATTTAAACAAATTGTGCTGAACCAGTGCTAGGTCAACAGAAATCAGTATGGACAATACCAGTACTATTGAGGGAATTCACGGTCGCATTAGCTAATTAACCCCAATGTGCCAGGGACCCTGAACTCTGCAGAGTGCGCAAACTCAGTTATAACACTGAAAAGGCTATGAAGGTCTTGTTTATGCACACGGCAGGAGAAAAAGCCAGGAAGCCTTTACCTTCAGGTCATTATTGTAGGAAGTCATGTGATTTGAGATGACATTCTCTGCTGAGAACACCACGACAAAAATATAAGCAACAATGAAATAATTCCATGTGTAGGCGTGAAGACAGAGGGTCCTATGAGTAGGTAAAACTTGGCAGTGCGATAAGGAATACATGTTTGTATTGTGGATCGGACTAGAACACATCTAGAACACATACAATGGCCATGTATGCTGCTGACTTAAGTCATTTTTTCAAAAGTGTGTAGTTAATGATACCAATAGTAAAAATTACATTTTATGCTGGTACTCTGCATGTTTGTCAAACATCGCACCAGTAATTTTAGTCTCCCCAAAAAGGGAACACAGAAAAATGTATTAAGCACTAGGAATGAAGCATTGTTTTCACTTTTAAGTCAGCTTCTGTTGGGTTTTCCCTGGCTTCATTAACCATGCATTGAGTACCGTCAAAGATCTTAAGAGGAAAAACTTGTCAGGGACTTGTGTACTCAATAACGCGCATAAACTTCTGAGTTCTTCATATAGCATACCAAAGTAAAGAATTATCTTCTTCCCTCAATTTGCGTAAGTAAGGTCATATTTTGGTTGTACACGCTTACCACGGACTTGCTTGTGTCACTGATGGCCTTTATGCTTCTAAATTAAGAAAGTAGATTTGTTTCCTGTTGGCAGCTGGGTGTGGCCCACATGCAGTAGTATGGTGTATGTGTGTATGGTTGGTGTGTATGTGCGTGGTTGGTGTGTGTACCATCAAGGTTTTCATTTTATGAATAAACAAGCTAGAATCTACACAGGAAAAAAAAAAGGCCAACTCCAAATGAGTCATCAAACCGGTCAGAGCCTAACATTTCTGTAGTGCCCCCGGAAAAGCAGCAAGAGCGCCACATTGTATTCACTCAGAGATGATGCCTGTGGGCGGGAGTACTATCAGCACATGCCAGGACAGAGGACAGCAGAAAATGTTAGAGTTACAATTTGACAGATTTGCTCATGCAACATAGGTGGATTTGGTGGGATTTTATGGGACACAACCATTCAAGTCCATATTAAGGTTATTTAACATGCATTCGTCAACTTGTGAGGATATACTCCAGATAAGAAGATGCAGCGCAGCTCCTCATCCCCTCTGTCGCACCATGTTCACCTCACTTGTGGCTCCTTGAGAAAGCCAGTGGCAGGAAAGCACTTCCACCTAGATCAATAGACTAGACAGACGCCCTACAGTGGATGGTGCAGACATTAAATGACCCTCCTGGTGGGCATTTGTGTTAAACACTATCTGGCTGCAGGTTAAAGAGCATGCATGAAGCTGTATGATATGATGCACCGCATGACATCACATGCACAAAGATGCACCGCATGACATCACATGCACAAAGATGCATGTGCGTATGTGTTCAACTCCCTGTGAAGATCTCTCATGGCCCTATGATAACTTAAAGTGCATCCATCGTAAAATGTCTTTAGACAAATGTCTTCTTTCCATTCAGCTATACCCTCTTCACGAACATCGCTCAAACGTGCATAAAATACTAATGAATGCGAAAAGTTACGTCAGGCCCCATTTCATTCTCAAGGGGCCTGCCGCCAGAGAGCAAAATCCCGCGCTCGCCGTCCATGCGGGACACAGTGAAACTGCACATGGGGTAGCGGTGGGGCTCACGGTACGGCCGGGCCGTAAACCGTTGAAATAATCACTGCTCCCTAAATGCGTCACAGCATCCGATGGTCACGCCGCCAAGTTTTACTTTGTCCCGGTCTTACCGCTGTGATTATGTCAGCGCACGGCTAGTTGAATCTAGCACACGAGCCGGGCTGCCCAACCCCAGCCGGGAAATCCTTAGGGATTTAGCCCGTTAATTTCGCGAAACGTTAGCGGATGGGGAATTTGTTGAGGGACGGAGAACACGTGACGCCTAACAAGCAGAGCGCTGGAAGCCAGGCCGAAACATACCGCAACCCACCTCGCCACAGAAAAAATGACCTCCCTCGGGCGCCCTGTTTCAGGGCCCCCACCCCATGTCTCCCCCAACCACCCTCCCACACACGGAGTTCTGCCGGCAAATGGAACCGGCATTATAATAATAACATTGCGACATGAGCCTGTGGCCTGTGCTCTACCTTCGTGTCGGCCATCGGATGGAGGATGAAGACAGATTGGGCAGACGATCTTAGGCTCCCTGGTTGTCTGTCTATCGCTCTCTTCGTACGCGGGTTTCGCGCTGTTTTTCCTCCCTCCCCTTCTAAGTGCGTAACGCCGTACGTGGCGCCACCACTTCCTCGCAGCTTAACGTGACGCAGGGCCCCCCTCTGTAAAATGGCGCCCTCTAGTTAAGCGTCCCCGCCCCCCAACCTACATCACGTCCGTTACAGAGCTCGGAGCTTTTAACCAACTTGCATGCATGTTTGTAGCTATATACTTTCAATGAACTAGATGTCGCAACCCTTGCCTAGTTTATGATTATTTTATTAACAAGAGGAGACTTTAACAAAAGCATGTTCCTGTTTCCAGGCAACAAAACTCCCCCTTCTGACACCGAGCGCCGGATGTGAACCTAACTTCCTTTGTCGTCACAAGCATGGCAGCTTCCTTTTAAGAGTTCCATGCGTGAAGGCTTGTAAGTGGAAAGACGTACAGCTTGTGCATTGTCGGGATTCTTAAGCGCTTTATTTGTGCGTGTATATGTTTAATCTGGTTTTTTTTTATTATTATTTTATTTAATATTTATATTGATGCACAAAAGCAATACAAAGAAGAGCGAAAAGACATAGGCTATTACCTTACGTTCGTCTTTTTCATTTGTTGTAGATTTAAACGTAAAAGATCCGCTGGTACCAATATGTATATATTTAAATTTGTTTATCACAGCTGTATTGTTCTTTGTCTTCGCATGTTTAATTTGGTTGATATGTTGCTGGTAGCAAATATTTGCAGTTAAAATATTTAACGTAGAATGTCTTGTATCAGGATTGCAGTAGTATCTATACATAGAATTAAACCTTAGTCTTTGGTGTTTTATGCATGTTCCATGCACTTTTAAATTCCCTTACTGTTGGCTACCACTTCTGTTGGCAGTTTGTTCCACTTATCTACCACTCTCTCAAGTTTGTATTGTTTTTCTTCTTCAGGACAAGAAAAGCTTATTTTGATCATATCTTATTTACTATAAAAATAAAATAAATATGGTGAAAAAGTGTAAAAAAAAACACGAAAAAAAAACTTTTTTGAATTTTATTTGAAAAATCTTTTCTTCATCTACAAAAGCCAATGAAGAAATCTAAGTAGATTCTATTTGCCCTGAATTTAGAAATGCCCAGTGTATGTTTTTTGAGAGTTATAGATCAATAAGTGCAAGTAGTATATTGCTATTTCAAAACATTTTCCAAATCTGGTCATTCTGCTCCCATGTCCTATTTGGGAGATCGTTGAAGTTGGTCAGTACAAGTTGCCTCATAGAACCATATATGTTTGAAAATTAGGCACCACAGGGTGTTTCAAATGCTAACTATTTCAAAGCTCTAATTATACTACCAGCTTTCATCAAACTTTGTGGCAGTAATTAGTTTTTGTGTTTTTAACCAAACACCCGCCATATGCACATTGTGCTTCTGGTATGAAATTACAGCTCCTGGTGTATGTCAATGTCAAACACCCCATTATGTGTTCAGCAACATCTCCTGAGTACGGTAATACCCCCCAAGCGTAGGTTTTGTCAAGTTGTTTGGTGGGTAAAGGGCCACATTTGGAACATACGCAATTCAGCTTTGCAACTTGGAATTTTGACATGTGGTCCTTCTGCCTGCATGTCCTATTTAAGGCATATTTGAAGCCGGTCATATATGTTTGAAAACCTCAGGGTATTTGAAATGTTAGTATCTTAACTCTTTCTATGTACTAATTCTACTACCAGCCTTTGCCAAAATTTGTTGGTGGTGTTCAGGTATGATTTTACAACTCCTGGTATATGCCACTGTCAATTATCCCAATTTGTATTCAGCAACATCTGAGTACAACAATACCACCCATGCATAGGTTTGTCAGGTTGTTTGGGGGCTCAAGGGCCACATTTGGGAGGTGTGCAGTTTTTTGTTTTGGAATTTTGACATATAGTTGGCCTGTGCCCATGTCCTATGGGACATCTTCAAAGCCAGCCATTTCAATCTACACCATCATTACATATTTTTGAAAGCTAGACACCTTGGGATATTTTAAATGCTGGTATTTTTAACTTTTTTTTTATGTACTATACTTTTCATTGCGGTAGCAGTTTTCTTTTTTCTGTCTACCCCCCCCCACTCTGTATGTTAGGTATGAATTTATGGCGCCTGGAATATGTCACAGCCAAAAACCCCAATATATGTTCAGCGACACCTCATGGGTACAGTAATACTACCAATGCGTAAGTTTATTCAGGTTGTTTTGTGGCTAAAAGGTCACATTTGGGAGTTGCTCATTTAGTTGAATTTTGACATCTGTTCAGTTTGCTCATATGCCCTATTTGGGACATCTTTGAAACCGGCCAATTCAGTTACCCCCATTAAACCATATATTTTTGAAAACTAGAGACCTCAGGGAATTTCAAATGCTGGTATTTTAACTGTTTCCATGCCCGGAGTTTTGGGAAGATACAACACCAATTTTTAGACAGTAGCTTGTTTTGTGCATCATAATTTAAGTTGAAAAAGCATACTACTAGATTGTCACAGAGAATCATACATACTGAGACCTAAAATAATAAATAAGAAAAGGACCTGATAAAAAAGTCGGTAACAGAGCAGGGGGGAGACCACACAAGTTAATTGATGCTCCTGTTTATACCCACTGCTGAAAAATGCTGCCTGACACGCATTTCGCTAAGGAGCTGTAGTGAATCGAAGGGGATAGTCTGTTTTGTTTGTAAATAACCGTCTGTGGTGGATTAACCCCTTCAGTCCCCTATGGACGTACCGGTACATCCTGCCCTTCTTGCAGCGGCAGGGACAAACCCGTTAAGCCATAAGCATAAAAATTCTACAAGAAATGTACACCTTATAGTATGTTCCCTATAAGTGCTGGGAAAGTGTGGAAAATCTATATAAATTAGTTATTTCTGAAATCAGGACACCTGAATCGATAAACTTGGAGGGGATTTTCCATCACTTTACCTAATTTTGTGAGGATTCAGAGGGAAAATTTATAAAAAAAAAAAAAAAAAAAAAACTGATTTTTAGCTAGTTTTTTACTAAATTTATCATTCTAAATTTTCAGCTAATCATCTAACTTTGGTATCAAAAGAAAATCTATATAGTTTACATGGGTACACTATTCACAGGAAAAGAGAATAATTGCTTAACCGACATAGCGCAAAAATGGCAAAATTGCTCCGGGACTTGAGGTACCAAAATCTCCTGCGATTGAAGGGGTTAAGTAAATGCAACTTGATCCATATTTATTTTCATTCACAGAATGTTTCATATGATATATACATCACAGTTGATTATATATCATATTTGTGTTGTCTGTCCTTAGAATAACCAATTTAATTGTTTCAGGAGAACGCAGATGATGGATATCCCTGTAAGTGGAAGCATCAGTACTTCTGAGGAACAGAACCAAACAAGTTCACATGAAGAAGAGAGAATAGATCAGAACCAAACAAGTTCACATGAGGAAGAGAGAATAGAACAGAACCAAACAAGTTCACATGAGGAAGAGAGAATAGAACAGAACCAAACAAGTTCACATGAGGAAGAGAGAATAGAACAGAACCAAACAATTTCACATGAGGAAGAGAGAATAGAACAGAACCAAACAATTTCACATGAGGAAGAGAGAATAGAAGGCTCTGTTCAGGCAGACGAAGATGCTACGGCCAGTGCAGGAATTTATAGATACATCAAAGAAGACCTTTTCACTTCAGAAATTTTCAAAGTGGAGATACAAAACTTGCCAAAATACATAGGATTTAATGACGTAAAGAAATTCCTTGGGAAGTACGGACTCAACCCTCACAAAATCAAACTAATGCAGAAGCAAACATTTGCATTTGTGACCTTCAAAAGTGAGGAGGAGAGGGACAAAGCAATGAAAGTCATACATGGAGTGATGTGGAAAAACCATGCGTTGAGTGTCCGACTTGCAAAGCCCAAGGCTGATCCTATCATGAGAAAGAGAAAACAAGAGGACGTTGAGAAGCATCAGCCAGAGACAAAGCGTCAGACTTTGCAGGAAGACACCGTGGAAGAACCACTTAGTAAGCAAATTGCAGATGTCGTGACTCCTCTATGGCAAGTTCCTTATGAAGAACAACTGTGTATGAAGGGAGACGAGTGTGAAAATGTGCTACAGAAACTGATCAAGTAACTTGCTCCTCTTCTCTGTTATCCTTCTCATACTATATTTGCCAGGTTTTTTTTGCACAGTATTGAATTGTTAGACCATCAACATTAGAATTCAATTAAGAATGTAATACAATAACTTAGACTCCTGTTTAACAACCACTTACAAGTAATGTTCCTCTGTGTGCAACATTTTGATGGACTCAACAATTTCCTAGCAATTGTTATATATCTGAAATTCTGTATATATATATATATACACTGATGTTGTGTATAATATATAAAAGACTTATAAAGAATACGTAATATTTGTGCTTTAGCAGTAAATCTACATAAGGATTTTACAGACAATCTTTATTTAGAACAATTATGTGGCCTATTGCATGGTCTTTAATTTTACATTTGTTTGTATTAACTTATAGAGGAAAAATGCTACGTAAACACTGTACGTATTTTAAGCCATCATATTGAAAGTATGTTTTCCCTTCCCTTTCTTTTTTTATAGAGAGATTGGACACAGCTACAAGACCCATTTAACACGTTGGTTTGATCAAAAGCAGATTAATGTATACTGCCCATTGGAGGGAGTGAAACCCTCCCCCGCACAGGTAATGGATGCAAAATGTGCGGAATTACAAATACGCATATACATATGTGTATGCTTAATTTTTGTAATGGGGCATATAAATTTGTGTGTGGCAATGAAGTTTATTGACTTATGTACTGGCTTTAGAGTTGTATTTTTTTTTTTGTGTTGCAACCCAAATCATGTTATTAACTATTATAACCAGATGTAAGTAGGGATTTAGTCAACCAATCTCAAGTCCTTTCAGCGGAAGCGTCCTTTAGAGTTTGAGCATTCCTATGGCAGAAGGAAGGACGCAGGAAGGGTTAAGATTCAGTATTTCTGTTTACCAAAGTGCAATAGGATAAATAATTATGCATTTGGTTTGGCTTGGCTATACAAGACCTTTGTACACATGTGAATAAGAGACTTCACTCTGAAGTACTGATGCAGTCCTTCTTAATTGCGACATGTTAAACTTCTTCACAGGTGAACTAAATAAATACTGATTCTTAACCTTTTGCTTTTATTTTATACACAGGAAATGTGTAGTTTTAGGTAAAATTGTGCAAGGATCCTTATTGTTTTTTTTTTTTCTTATACAAGACAGAGTATCGAAACAAATGCGAGTTCCTGGTTGGGATTAGTGCCAACCAAGAAGACAAGACCGTGGGCTGCCGGCTTGGAAAATATAAAGGGGGTACATGTGCAGTTGTGGAACCGTATGACACAATTCACATTCCTGCGGTCACCAAGAAGGTTGTGAAGGCTTTCCAGGAATACATCAGGTACATTGTTGACCTGTTACTTGACCAGCATTACACTGATAGGAGCTTCTATGTATTGGTCACAAATTTATTTGAAAATGGCAATGTATTCTAAGAAGGAATGGGTAATTGTTTTCAGTGATTGATTTTCAATCATTGGAGCCATCCAACAGCTGACGTGCCTGTGATTGTCTAAACCTGTGGAAGAAAAACACGCATTGACCTAATTAAATGTTTTTTTACAGGCTAGAAACTGGACTGCTTTTCCATAGGGCAAATGGGCCAGCTGCCCAGAACCAGCCATCATTAGGGATGTCTACTGCCCATTTGGAACACTAACTAAATGGATGGCAATATAAACAAAGAACAGTAATGTTTGTAGTGGTATTTGGCAAACACACACCAAAAAACTTAAAGCTAGATGAATACTGCTCTCAGGTTCCCCATTACATGAGCGTCTTCCCAACACACCAAAGCATGGTCCTATATAGAAATAATTTTAAGTAATCCTATTCTGTACACGGCAGGTTCGAAACTGAGATGATGTTTGGTAGGAAGGTGGATTAATAAGACACTTGTTTGATCTTTGCACATAGGACGACTCCATATGCATGTTACAGTCCTGAATCCTATGAAGGCCACTGGAAGCAGCTCACTGTCCGTAGCAGCAGGAAGGGACAAGTCATGGCTATAGTATATTTTCATCCCCAGGTGTGAAGATTTTGGAAATGAATGTTTTTTTGTTGGTGTTGTTGTTGTTTTGAATTACACTGAGTATATTTAATTTCATTTTTCTTTTTCTAACTTTCAGAAACTGAGTAAGGAAACTCTCGCGGAGCTTAAGTCATCGCTGGCAACATATTTTATAGAAGGCTCAGGAAAAGACAGTGGTGTCACCTCCCTGTATTTTGTTGAAGAAGGGCAAAGGTGAGTGTCACGGAAGCCCCAAAAACAACAGGAAGAACCGTCACCTGCCTGCCAGCTCTCACCGTGACGTTAGGGGGGCATGTGGATGTGAAATAGTTATTGGAAGGCCCAGAGCTACTATACCTTAACCCGAAACCTCTTCACCCCACATGGGCTGCCACCACCAAGTTCTATTTAAGGTTAACCCCTTCAGCTTATCAAACTCTATAATAACTCAATTTCATTTAAAAGAAAAAAAAAAGTAAAACTTTCCTATTAGTAGTGTGTACACGTTCCAAACACAGGGCGCTAGGTGACCTGTTCTTAGTTCCCAGGCTCTCTTTAACTCCCTCCTGCTATGTTTCCTAGCATCCTGGAAGTCACACTGTTGGCACACAGAACGTGTTCATGTTATAGTCGTGTTCATAACAGAATCATATTTCTCAAATCATAACTCTGAAGATACTAGGTGCTGCGTCCCCTGTGTGACTACAATGTCTGGTCCCCTGTAGGATTTTATGGCACCGAAAACAGGACATTTGGCATCCTCTTTGAAGATGCCCTGCATGGGTGCTTTTTCCTGCCCCGGTCATATGATCAGATCAGCCCAGGTTTCCATATAACATTTATGGCAGGATCTACCCTAAGAAAAAGGGTACAATTTCTGGTATTCATTTGCCTTGTTAACCCTTAAACATAGCAGTGAGTTTAATTCCTTGAATATACCTGCTTCAAAGAGGTTTTACTTTCAATCAAAGTGTTTGAATGATTTTTAGTTGTAGTCTATGAAAGAACGTGTGCCTTCAAGCAACAGCATACCATAAGGTTTTATCCTAAAACCTTCATAAAATGGTTAAACACAAACTGCTTCTCCTCTTCCCCCTCCTACAGGCCATAAAGCCTATACCCCCAAAGTTCCCAAGTATTTCCTGTCCTGAACAGGGATAGGTGGTGGTCATTTTCTTTACTTACCCAGGTTGGTTAGCTCAGAGGCCTGTCAGAGCTGCCGTCTGGCTGAGCAGGAACCCGTTGTTCTCCCCCGCTGCTCTCCGGGGATGCGGCACCCAAATGGGTGCTGCTGAAGATGGCTGCTGTTTGTTTTTTCAGGGGCGCATGCGCGGTTGTATAGTTTGAATTTAAGTCTAGCTTTCCGCTCAGTATTTCTGTTACTGTCTCTGGGTGGTCTAGGTGCTCCCATCCATTGCAGTTTAGCACAGCTCTTTAAGGCCTAAGCCTGTTCTGGTTTTCAATTTTAAAATCAAATAATTTCTTTTTGTTTCCACTGCATGTAACATTAATGTTAATGTAGTGAAGATGTAACATGGTGCGTTCTGGTTCGTTGAAGATATAATTTCTGTTTGGTTTATCTTGGGTGTTTTCTAGGTTTCTGCCCACCTGCCCCCCCAGATATGCTTTATGCCCCCTAGAAATGCCCACTACGCACATCGCGAAGACGTCCACGGCTGTCGGAGAGGAGGATCCAGGTCCCCTGCAGCGCTGCGGGGATCTGGATCCTAACCCTTCTGCTTACCTGCAGCAGGGATAAATGAAAGACACCCGCCTGGCGCCTGGAACTGCATGTCCCGGGCATCGGGTGACATGAACTGCGCATCCCTGCGCCTAACCCCCGAATATATGCTGCACCTCCACTTTAAAGACCTAAAGGGGGGGGGGAGTGCAGCCTATATTCGGGCCAATACGGTATATTTCCTCCTCATTGTATTTTCTGCTTATAGTCTACATGGTTCTGTTAAATTCAAAGAAAAAAATGTAGCACCCTCCCACACTCCTGCATGTAATCGCATCCAAAAAATTGTAATTTAGCCTTATTTCTTTAATTTTGTTTTTAGGAAGTCTCCTAACATGGAGGATTTACCTGTGGAACATGTAGCTGGAGACCATTATATACATGAAGAGCTGCTGGGACTTACCTTTCGTATTTCACCACATGCTTTTTTCCAGGTACGGACAAATTCTCTCCTTGTACGCAGACAGACTTCTTTTAAAATGTTGAGCATTGTTTGATCTTTTTGGAAAGAAAAAAAAATGTTCGATAACAGCCTACCTTGAAGATTTTGTCTAGATATTCAATTCATTTTGAGCGATGTGGCACAAACAAGTAATTGTTTAAAATATTCTGTGTGTGTGTAGTTACACAGTAGTTACACAGCGAACATATACTGTATATATAATTTATATTCTGATACATAGCAGTTCCTAATATTTTAAACTGCTCCCCTGAAGACTTCTTCTTGTGATTTTGTACATATAAATTAAGATTTGTAAGGATGGGGATGTACATCTCTTGATATTAACACCCATTTATATGATTAAATCTAATTGAACTTCGTTACATTACATTTATTTATATAGCACCAGCAGATTCTGTAGCGCTGTTACAATCAGTGGAATAATTTTAAAATTAACATACAATAACAAACTGGTACAAAAAAAAAAGAGGGCACTGTTCTTGCGAGGGTACAATCTAGTCGGAGGTTGAGGGGGGGGCGACAATAGGAGAAGCCTGCTTGGATGGGGATGAGTTGATGGGGTGTGGTTGATCTGTAGAGGTTGTTGATGGTTCAGATGGCTTTATTAGGGTGATGGCCGAAAAAGTTAGGAGGAAAGGTTGTACGCTTCTTGAAAAAGGGCTTTTTCAGAGAACTTTGGAAAGTTGTGTATGAGGAAGAAAGTCTGACAGAACTGGGAAGGGAATTCTACAGAAGGGGAACAGCATGGGTGAAATCCTGAATACGGGAGTGCGAAGAGGTAATGAGAGTCCAAGAGAAGATGCAAGTCATGAGAGGAATGAAGAGGGTGGTTAGGGGATGTATTAAGATTGGAGGTTAGAGATATGGGGGGGGGCTGCAGAGTTGTTAAATGGTCTGTAGGTCAGGGTCAGTAGTTTGGGGAGCCAATGGAGCGATTGGCATAGTGGAGCAGCAGATATGGAACGGTGTTGCAATAATCCAGATGGCATATCACAAGGGATTGGATTAATATTTTTGTTGTTTTTTGTGAATGGGCAAATTCGTAAGATGTTTTTCTTCTGAAAGTGGCAGGATTTGGTGAGCAACTAAATGTAAGGCATGAAGGAGAGAGCAGAGTGAAGTGGCCAAAGCAGCAAACTTGGTGTGTTGGTTGGATAGCAGAGTTTCAACCGTAAGAGATAGGTCAGGAATTGTGGACAGAGAGGATGGCGGGATTACCATAAACTCAGTCTTGGAGATGTTGAGCTTTAGGTAATGGGATGCCATCTCAGAAAGACAGTTGATGAGGCCAGTTAGAAGAGAGGGTGAAAGGTCAGGAGAGGAAATATAGATAAGGGTGGTATTTGGTATCTTCTTTTGGCTTCCAGTTTCACCTACACACAGTTGTCCGAGGGAAGAACCCTGAGGAACACCAACAGATAGCGGTGGGGGGGGGAGCAAGTTCCAGTTATTTAACATTTTTGATTTATTGTACTGTATGAAACTACAGGTAAACACCCTGGCAGCAGAGGTTCTGTACTCGACGATAGCAGACTGGGCTCAGCTGGACCAGAACAGCACTGTGTTAGACGTCTGCTGTGGCACGGGAACAATTGGCATCTCCTTGGCCAAGGTAAGTTGAAATGCCTTTAAATTTTAATGCTACATAGCATATATTAGTAGTAGTTGTTGTTGTTGTATGGAGGTCCTTAAATAGACACAGGCATTATTTTGTCTCTAGCAAAATAATAATTTGCTCAACCAAATGTAAGAGCTGTGCATTCTAAGCTCACAAGCTGCAAATAAACCAATGAAATTAATGAGTTTTGAAGAGCAGTTTACATTATCTGTGTTTATCTGGGCAAGGTATAGTGTCCAGCACCTTTTGAAGCTGCCTTGTTTCTGATTCATTTGATTGTCACCGTTTGCGTGTTTTGTTTGAGACCCTGGGCAAGCCCTCCTATGTTGGGCCCACCTTCTCAATGTGGATCCGTGATAGTTTTACAGTTTGCCCTCATATTATGGGAGACACAAGTGAAGTAACCTATTTAAAGCTCCCAGGAGCTGCTGCAGACACTCCTATGACACTCGCCCAACAAAGTGCCAGCCTACTACAGCTGGATGAGTACAGTCTGTCGGATTTTGTAATCTCTGTGTTGTCTTAATGTGATTTAATCAGAGGAAGAATTAACAAATCTGCAAAGATTTATGTACTTAATATGAAAGCTCAGTTGATGTTTTGTCCCATAACAGAACACTTACAAAGCTTGACATACATGAAAAACAAATACTGTAATCCATAATTTCTCAGGCCTCAATAAAATGAGTGTTTTTTAATCACATGTCAATTTGAACGAACACATCTTTCAGTAGCAGACTACTTTTCCGCTTTACAAATAGTAATCTGTTCCAGTTGCCCTGACCTCTTTTTTTTTTTCTCCCCTCTTAAAGAAAGTGAAGAAAGTTGTCGGAATTGAGCTGTGTCAGGAAGCTATTGCAGATGCCAAAGCTAATGCACAAATTAACAGTAAGTAGCGCCACCCCTTATTTGTAAAGAACACCACCAGCTGGAAATAGAATAGTGATATAATTCCTCAAATTTGCAGACCTGAAGAATGTGGAATTTCGATGTGGTAAAGCAGAAGACATTTTTCCTGGCCTGATAAACTCCCTTGCATCTCAGAACCTTGTAGCCATTATTGATCCTCCTCGAGCTGGCCTTCGTAAGTTCAGTATTTTGTAATTAATAAACAAATAAATGAACTAAAAATAGACATTCTCATCATGATATTTATTTGTGATCATCTCTCCAGATTCCAAAGTGATTATTGCAATCAGAAGAGCTGAGCATCTGAAGCAGCTGATCTATGTCTCATGCAACCCCAAGGCTGCAATGGTCAATTTTGTTGAGTAAGTGTTGTATAGCTTGCTAAGAAAGATTAGTCTATTTTAAAAATCAACATTCTTTTTAAGAGACTGGGTTAGTGCTGTTCACATGGAGAATAGGTTTGCCATGTCAGCATACATACATACATACATACATACATACATTTCACAGAGACTGCACATGTAAAATGCTATCCAGCCTATCTAGCCTATATATTAGACTGCGGGGTGAGCAAAATCAGTTTTTTTCTTTTTGGCGCATTCTGTTTTTTTTGTTCCAAAACAAAACTCAGTTCAGTATTTTCAATGGAGAGGTCCCTGCCATCTTCTAGACTCGCAAGGCTTACCTCAAACAGCAGTATCTTGTGCCTCTTTTCTGTAGAGTGAGGGCATCTGGCATTGACTAATGGATAACAAATATTTGGAGGTTTCTTGTTTGTTTCATTGTCCCCCCTCTTTTTTGCAGATTCTAAATCTACTGTATATGCTTGTGCCACTCCAGCCAACAGATGGTATTGTGCATAGTGGTCTTTGGCTTCCGTGCAGCTGCCCAGCCATGGAAACCCATTCCATGAAGGTTGTGCTGATGTTGCTTCTAGAGGCAGTTTTGAACTCTGTAGTGAGTGATGTTACAGAGAACAGGCCCTTCTGTGTACCATGTATGATGATACATGGTATACAGAAGGGTTACTGGCTGCCAATAAATCAACGGTGGCCTAGAATGTTGGTTGGGCACCTCTATAAACAATAATGCGTTTGATCGGTTTGAGTCGCTCACTGAAGCACAGGCATTCTGAAAACACTGAAAGTGAGCTTCAATCTTTCATAAATGAGAAATCTTGTTTCTTTTAAATCTATTTTATGTTGTGTTCTGGAGGCTACAGGTTTACATTTATAGTAGGCATACCAGCTAAATAGTTTGTTAAAATGTAATATCTCAATACCTGCTTATATTTTGCTTATACATGTTTTTTTTTTCTTCTTTTTAGTCTCTGTCGTGCTCCCTCAAATCGTGTCAAAGGACGTCCTTTCAGACCTGTGAGAGCTGTGGCTGTAGACCTCTTTCCTCAGACACCTCACTGTGAACTTCTTATTCTGTTTGAGAGGGTGGAAAACACAAGCAAGCCACCTAACACGGATAGCACATTTCAAAGCGTAAGCGTGCCGCTTAATGACCTAGACCCTGCTCTTCAAAGCACAAGTGAGCAGGCTTGTGACCCAGACCCTGCACTTTAAAACATGTTTACCTGGACCTCTCATTTCAAAGCAGTGACGCCTTTGAGTTTCAGCCAGGCACAAGGGGGAACTTGGTTAAAAAAAAAATAAAATAAAAAAACAACCCAAAGGCAGTGCAGTTAAAGATATTCTTCAATTTATAATTAACAAATATAATTGCTACATGGGACCGGTATTACCCCATTATGCTTATTTTACATTGCTCCAAGAAAATGGGATTTAAGTTCTGAAATAAAAATACCAATCACAGTTGCATTTTTGCCTTGTAGTGTCTTATTTTCATAACTGGTGATTGTGGTTGACCAAATGGTACACAGACAAAAACTGTTAAATATTTTGTCTGTTGTCTGTCACAATTATTAGGACTTTTAGTCAATACTTTGTGATACCTCCCTTTGCTAAGATAACAACTTCACCTATAATGTCTGATGAGGTTGGCAAATACACTCACTGGCCACTTTATTAGGTACACCTTGCTAGTACCAGGTTGGGCTCCCTTTTTGCCTTCAGAACTGCCTTCATTATTTGTGGCATACTTTCTACAAGGTGCTAGAAACATTCCTCAGAAACTTTGGTCCAAATGGGCATGGTGGCATCACGCAGTAGCTGCAGATTTGTCGGCTGCACATCCATGATGTAAATCTCCAACCACATCCCAAAGGTGCTCTATTGGACTGAGATCTGGTGACTGTGGAGGCCATTGGGGTACAGTGAACTCATTGTCCTGTTCAAAACACCGGTTTGAGATGATATGAGCTTTGTGACATGGTGCATTATCCTGTTGGAAGTAGCCATCAGAAGATTGGGTACACTGTGGTCATCGACAATACTCAGGCTGTCGTGTTTAACCCCTTCGTGACAAAGGTTGATTTTACTTTTTGTACCCTTCGTGACAATGGCCGTTTTAACATTTCTGCGCTGCTCGTGTTTAGCTGTAATTTTCTTCTTTCCCGTTTACTGAACCCACACACATTATATATTGTTTTTTTTCAGGACAAGAAGGGCTTTCTTTAGATGACATTGTTTTGATTGTATCATATTATTTGCTATTAAAAAAAGTATAAAATATGGTGAAACATTTAGAAAAAAATGACTGTTTCTAACTTTTAGTTGAAAAATCTTTTACTCATCTATAAAAGGTAATGAAAAAAACTGCTAAATAGATTCTACTATTTGTCCTGAGTTTAGAAATACCCAATGTTTTTATGTTTTTTTTGCTTTTTTCTACACATTATGGGGCAATAAGTACAGGTAGCGTTTTGCTATTTCAAAGCCATTTTTTCCGAATCTGGTAATTCTTCCCCCCATGTGCCATTTCGGGTATCTTTGAAGCCGGCCAATGCAATTTACCCCATCAAGTCATATATTTTTTGAAAACTAGACAGCCCAGGGTATTCCAAATGCTAGTATTTTAACCCTTTCCAAGCACTATTTCTACTATCAGCCTTTGTCAAACTTTATGGTAGTAACTTGTTTGCATTTGTTTTTTCACACACATTTTAATTCAGGTATGAATAAACAGGTTCTGGTATATGTCACTATCATAAAACACCCCAGTATGTGTTCAGCAACATCTCCTGAGTACAGCAGATACCTCACATAAATGATTTTGCCTGGCTGTTTGGGGGCAAAAGGGCCACATTTGGGGCACGCACATTTTCAATGTTTAACTTTGGCGTTTGGCGATCAACTGCCCATGCCCTATTTGGTACATCTTTGAGCCGGGCCATTTCAGTATGCCCAATAAAGCCATATATTTTTAAAAACTAGACACCCCAGGGTATTTCAAATGCTAGTATTTTAACTCTTTCCATGCACCATATCTACCACCAGTATTTGTCAAACTTTGTGGTAGTCATTTTTTTGCATTTGTTTTGTCACGCACATTTTACTTCAGGTATGAATTAAAAGGTTCTGGTATACGTCACTATCACAAAACACCCCAATATGTATTCAGCAACATCTCCTGAGTACAGCGATGCCTCACATGAATGATTTTGCCTGGCTGTTTGGGGGCAAAAGGGCCGCATTTGGGACATGCGCATTTTTCAATGTTGAACTTTGGCATTTGGGGATCCACTGCCCATGCCCTATTTGGTACATCTTTGAGCCGGGCCATTTCAGTGTGCCCAACAAAACCATATATTTTTGAAAACTAGATACACCAGCGTATTTTAGATGCTGGTATTTTAACTCTGCATGCACACATTTTACCACCAGAATTTTTTCAAAGTTTGCAGTAGTATTCTTTTGTGTGTATTTTTCCCCCACACACCTATGTTATGTATGAATTTACAGCTCCTGGTATATGCCGCTGTCACACAACACCCCAATATGTGTTCAGCAACATCTCCTGAGTACAGTGATACCCCATATGCACGGGTTTGTCATTTTTGGGGGGAACTAAAAGGCCACATTTGGTATGTGTGCATTTTTCTAATTGGAAATTAGATGTGTGGCCATCCTTCCCCCCGTGTTAATTGGGACCTTGTTGAACCCGGCCAATTCAATTTACCCCATCAAATCATACCTTTTTTAAAAGTAGACACCCCATGGGCATTTAATATGCCAGTATTTTAACTCTCTCCATGCGAGAATTGTTTTAAGCTAATTTTAGGACTTGCTCACAAAAATATATTTTTTATATATATATTTTATTTTTTTTGCCTTTTTTTAAAAAAAAATTAAATTTTTTTTTCAACTTGAAGGTTCCCCTGATAGTGACATCAGTGGGAAATTATTTTTACATTTTACTGTTTTGTTTACTATTTTTTTCTAATTATTAATTTTATTTTATTTTTTAATTTATTTTTACTAATCACACTGTGATTAGAAAGCTGGGCTCCATTGACTTGCATGGTTGAATGCAGTACCTGTATTCAACCTGCAAGTGGAGCCAGAGTTCTCTAGAGGGTCTGAGACCGTCTAGCAAACTTTTTTAACTTTATTGTTTTTTTTCCCGGGCCGCCGCCATCTTGCAGATGGCGAAGATCACCGGCAGCTGCGGCTGTGACCGCTCTCCGGAGCGGTCACAGTCCACCCAAAGGTAAGTGTTTGGTGTCGCTGGATGCCTCCTGATCGAGGCATTCCAGCGACACCATTTAAGTTTAGGAGGTGATCGTTGATCGCCTCCTAAACGCTTTTAAAACGGGCGTCCGCCGCCATACAATGTATGGCGGTTGTTGACGCCCCGGGGAGGGGCCAGACATGGCCCCTGGTGCCGATCGTGGCGTTGCTGAATGCCTCGAGGTCGAGGCATTGCAGCAACGCCGTTTGGGTGCAGAAAGCGAACGGCCGCATTAACGCAGGGCCCCTTAAGCCCGCCACTACTGCGACCGGGTCCGCCACTCTAAAGGGCTGGGAAGCCCCCACCAGGGTCGGCCTTAGGGGTCTGCGGCCGCACAGGGCTTAAATTAAAACATCGGGTTTCTTTTTTTTTAACTTTATTTAACATGGAGGATGTTAAAGTAAAAAAAAACAAAAAAAAAACTCCCGATGTTATACCGTATTGGGCCGAATATAGGCCGCACTTTTTCCCCCCCACTTTAAGTCTTTAAAGTGGGGGTGCGGCCTATATTCGGGGTCTAGCGCCCGACGCCCGGGACATGCAGTCCCGGGCGCCGGGCAGGCAGCGGGGTTAGGATACAGATCCCCCGCAGCGGTGCAGTACCGGCACGAGAGGTTGTCTAAACGCATCGCCGGTGAACTTTCCCCCCCGACTTACCAGAGCAGACTCCCGAGTGTCTTGCGGGGCCGGCGGAAGACATCTACGCAATACGCGTATACAACTTCCGGTGCCGGCACTTCCGCTGAGTGCCGGCACCGGGAGTTGTATATGCAATTTGCATAGATGTCCCCCTCCGGCCCCGCAAGACACCCGGGAGTCTGCTCTAGTAAGTCGGGGGGGGGGGACAGAGTGGCAGCATATCTCGGGGGGGGGACAGAGTGGCAGCATATCTCGGGGGGGGGACAGAGTGGCAGCATGTTTTTTGGGTGCTTTTTTAAAGAAAAAAAAAACTCTTTAAAAAAGCACCAAACTTTTAGGGGGCGGCCTATATCCGAGCCAATATGGTAATTTAAACCCTGTGCGGCCGCACACGCGTAAGGCCGGCCCTGGTGGCGGACCCGGTTGCAGTTGCGGCGGGCTTAAGGGGCAGGTGCCCCTCATGCCCTGCGTTAATGAGGCCGCATAGGCCCAGTCAGTCCGATCCTGACTGGGCCTATTTTAAGGTAGGGGCCTGGAGCTGCAGCTCCATCAGCCCCTACAGCAATCTTGCCAACTTAACTATACATTATACAACACCAGCAAAACTCTTCTTCCAGCAGAACCTCGGGTTGGACCTTCGTAATACAGTAAAGAAGCTGAAACACAATGGCCCTGCAAACTCTCCCATCATCTCTTCCTTTAGTGAATAAACACTATATTGAGGCATCGGAGAAACATTAACTAGGCAAAGAAAGCAAGCATGTCAATTGCCATTAAGGGGGGGATGCATTTCTGTGACATGCCTAGCATGTCAATTGTCCTGAAGGGGTTAAAGGAGGTGGGTTTTAGTGTGTGTTTTTTTTTTTTTAAATGCAATACTGGACTGGAACCATAACTGTGAGATTCCTGGAATTGCAACACTAAATTTAGGCCATGGTCACTGCTGTAATGCACATCATACTTTGTGGCTGGGTGAAACAGTAAATAGGTACAGCTAAACCATGTGATCTATTGATAGCATAACGAATAATAAAATAAAAAGACACAGAAGATCTCCTGTAATATCAAACTTTATTGCTAAAATCTAAACCAAAAAGTTTAACACACAATACTTTAAGACCATGTGCACAAAGTATACATTAGTGTGGAAACCTATTTTGCCTTTAGGTTACAGACTTTGACGATTCGTTCACGTTTATAAGACGACCAGTCACACATTTCATACTGCAACCATTAATTCACTGTGACACGACTAAAGGACTTCACTCTCTTACGTACAATACTTAGAGCCGTCACGTACTTAACATGTATTCAGCACTGCCAATGGAAACAATTACATTAATACCATCCATATTCCCAAACAATGCTAGGTTATGTTGTAAATTTTCTGCCTGGATATCGGATATATAGTTTTCACATAAATGCCACGGCGTAGAAGATAATTCATAGCAGATCGGTTCTCCACCTGGTACTAAAAAAGTAGAGCTCCAGGGGAGAAAAATATGCCTTTCAATCTACAGACATAACCACAAACATCAAAGGCAGCACTGGGACATACACTAGAACGCACCATTATAACCAAGGCACACAACACGAGATAAGCGCTGCCTCTATGTACTAGCAAGGTAATCCTAAATTTGCATTACCTTAAAAAGGCAGCTCTAGCACAAAAAGGTGCCAATACTGCAAACTTCAAAATATAAAAATTGTACAATGATAAAGTGAAAAAAAGAGGGGGGGGGACCAAATACTGCAGCTATTATAATTCATTATAGTCCACACTGTAAAACTTTGCATATAAGAGCTATACCACACACAACAAAGGCAGTCCTTTTTACACTAAAATGCCATGCAACAGAAATTCTAGAAGGTCTCACAATACAGTACCTTTCATCAACAGGCCGGTAACCCTTAGCAATTCAACATTTTGGTTTCAGGCAACTATTAGTATAATTAGTATACATACGCTTGAAGAAGAAGAACATAATGAAGTATTTTACAATGTATTAGTTTGTGAAAAGGAATAACATCCAGTCCCCCAGCCCTACGTTTATACCCTTAATTATAATGTTTTTAAAGTTTCCCCAGTTTCAGGACCTCCATAATAAGAAATATGTCGTTTTTGTAAACACAACCCCATTTTACACAGCCTGCCTCAAATTCAGTAGAGATAAAATGGGAAATAAAAGCATTGCAGTGCATTTAGGAGGGGAGTAACTGACAAGCTGAATTCATACCAATCCATGTCCAAAATGTTTTCAAGATACAGGTTACATTAAATCGACTACAAGATGGAAGAGTATAGGCAAGACAATACTGGGGTCGATCATCCCACGGTGATGCAAATGTTTACTTACTCCTGTGAGATATTTTTCCTGGTTTCCTCCACGCTAATTTGAGGATATTTTGCCCTGCTCTTATATTGTCAAATGGCAATGGCCCTTCCCTGGAAATTCACTGACAATGCCACCCAACTCCGCCAATGAGCCACCATTTAGAAATGATTTGAGGCCGCGTAAGCAAATAGACTTAAGTCCCACACAAGGAACACTTCAGAGATATTAATAAAACGTTCCATGATTGAAGCTAATTTTCACACCTGAGCAATAAGCTCTGTACCGATCAAACAAATACAAGTGGACATGGTATGTATTTGTGATGACCAATGTCTTCATGAAAAGCATCTCCTATGGAGAAACCATGTTCTTTTAAAGGATACAACTACTAACGCAGCCATTAATAAAAATACATTAAGCAACTGCCACAATAAGCAATATAATACTGAAAAGAAAGCCTTGGATACACTCTAATGAGAAAGCATCCCAGAATCGGGTTATGTTCCCCCATTTGGAAAATACAGGCAAACTCATAAGATACATTTCAAATCAACTATTCTGTCTCAAATATAAAATATTTACATCATCCACTTGACCCTGCAGTCCCCATTATTAATTAGGACACATTAGCAAATATTTTACTTCAAACTGCAATGTATGCTACCCAAGTATCTTTACAGACAGTGATACAATTACAAAGCATACGGTTCATAAAGAATACTCATTCATCTATCCTGTGGGCAAAGAATCCAGTCAACACACATTCTTAGTTATATATACAGCAGCTGCTGATACATTCGTCCAGTGCATATTACGAGGAACATTATCCCTTGGACAAGCAGTAATAGACTAGTAAACACTAATGGTGGGAGCTCACTGTGCTTTCAGTAAAAAGTTATTGGAATGCACATCAATCCTAAGAAACTCCAGTTAATTCCAACTTCTGATCATACCTTATGTAGCTATTACTTTGTCTATGTACAATAAGACCGATGGAATCTAATTTGGTGCTTTGCAATCCTCGGATTGGAGTTGTTTGTGCTTAATATCAAAGCAACATTAAAGAACATGATTTAATTTTTTATATATATTTTGACATATAAACCCAGTTTCAGTTCAAAGCAGCTTTAGGATCTATTGCATTCTTTAGCGAGCCCTGTAAAAAAGTTCATGTGACAGACAGCTCAACTTTCCAGTTGCAGAGGAAACATCACATTACAGATAATCTGTGATCCCAATTCTTCCTCCTATATACACACAACATATAAGCTTTTTCTCTTTCATTTAAGCCTCAATAAAATTGTTGCTTATTTTTGGTTGTGCTGTGGGTGTTGCCATATCACATTCTGTATTGCTGCTCTGCCCACATATAATGGCAGTGACCCTACAAAAAAAAAGCCATCAGAATATATCAATCTATAGCGTTATTGGACTTGCGTGCAGTCTGAGAATTAAATGCACACCAAGCACAAGAAGCATGTTACCAATTCCTGCTTGGTCTGTCAGAAGGATCCCACTAATGGATTGTGTAAAAGTGAAGACATTTTGAATGGATCCCCTTGGCTGTGCCTTTGGTGGAGTGACTCTAACAGTGATCTGAATACAGAAAAATGATAACGTTTTAAGTACTGAATTCAGTTATGAATGTTTCTCTTTTAAGCAGCAGTCTTATTTTGAAATCGTATCCAAAACGTTACGTGAAAGTACAATCACGTTGCTCCACAAAGCTCAGAGACCCTATTTGTTAAGTGCTGTTAAAAAGCTATTGAATATAAGCTGAATTCCAATTACACGCTGTGTACGAGCATTGACCATATCAACAAAGAACACATCCGGTTATTAAAAAAAAAAAAAACAACAAAAAAGAAAACAAAAAAAAAACACAACACAGACATAAGAAAACACGTGCACTCGGCAAACTGCCAAATTAATTGAAAAGTGATTTGATTCATAATGAACTTTCAGACAGCTAGAGCAGCCATCATGGTCACTTCCTGCTAATGTGACATTACATACAAGGCAGTGTGACAGTACACACTTCCGTACTGGTATAAGGAATCGCAGACACCCCGCAAGTGTGATATTTGCAATCGAGAGCGATGCGGTCATTAAAAAGGCATAGGCAAAAGCGTTCCTTTCATATGCATCTGAGTTGTGCTTAAAAGCAGCCTATTGGCATGTACCTCCTTGAATAAGCTTCTTTCAAGCAAGACACTACAGCAGTGGACTGCTCAACACGAGCCCATACGGGCATAACTGCAGCACTGACCATCCGGATCAACGAGGCACGACAAAAAAGAAACATTTATACATTGCCTGTACACAGAGCGGTACAAGTACAGCAGAGTTAAACCCAGCCACTGAAATGCGTACCCTGCAGTTAAAAGGAACACTTCCAGGCAAGGCAAAGGATATGTGCTGCGCTGACCACCCTAATGTCCCAATGCCACGGAGCCACACAGGGGTCTTAAATGCTTCCCATAATCAACGCAAAAAGTCTAGAAATTCTTTCAAGGCAGCGACCACAATACAAAACACTGCAGTGTTCACATGATCCGACGTGATGCAATTTACTATGGCAAAGTGTTTACTTCATATAGAAAATTCAAAATGTAAACATGAACCGACACTTTGTGTAAGCGTAGTGCCAATTCTCACCTCACCCACATCTGGCTCTGGATGGGTTAAAGGTTTTGCAATGTCACGGTCTCAAGCAAAATAGAGTTTAGGGTCTATTAACTAGGGTTTATAAATACATCACGTATGGGAGCACTGAAGGTCACGCGGACCCCTGTCACAAAGGCAACGTGGGCTCAATGACCTAGTAATATCACCTGCTAAAAGAGAAAACAGATGAGTGTGCACGAGAAGTACAATTATTGAATGCCATCAGGTCCGTATCTTGCACATGAAGAGACACTAACAAGATTTCATAGAATACTATGCGTGTAAACTCAGATCCAGTTCACAATGTAAAAAACATGCATGGTTGAAAGACAGGATTAGTTAACAAAGAACAAAAGTGCTTGATGTCATTTAAACAATGCATAAGCCAGGTACTCAGCATCACTTTTTGGATCCCTTAATAACAAGTAAAATAAGACGTTGACCAGCATGTTGCAAAAAGGAGGTAATTTTTTTTGGATTCAGTTAGTATTGCCCAGATGATACAATATAATAAAAAAAAAAAAAACAATCCCAGCTTATGCATCATCTTCATCAGAAAAAGAAAACATGTGTGGAGTTTAAGTAGTCTCCAGGGTTCCTTATTGCTCCTGTACATGTCAAGGTCACACATCAACAGTGCACAAGGGTTCGCTTCCAGGCTGGGCAGATTCAACAATCGTCATCTTGGGTTTCTTTCGAGTTTCCTCCTTTAAAACAAACAAACAAAAGAATTATGATATTTCCTGTTTATCCACCATGCACCTCTTCTGTTAACTCTTTTATGACTTCAATTAGATTATACAATTTATTCTGTATGTTTGATGACAAAGTTATATAAGCCGAGAACACAGAGCAATGGCTAAAATTGTAAGCAACTGGATAACAGGGAGTGAACTGGAGGGTCAGACTGAAGCTGAGGTTAGAAATAGTGATAAGGAACAGTTCTAAATCAAACACACTGCAGGGCTGTTTGCCACGGTAATAGGTTATGGGCTTGTTCTCCTGCTAAATGGATAATCCTTGATTTATATGGATGGTGTAGTGAAAAATTAGTTTCCTTTCCTCGTTATTATTGGAAAATGCCAAGGGGGTGAGTGTGTGTGCGCGCATGTGTGTGTCAGTTATTTAAACCCTGGTCTGGATAGTGGACACCTAGAACAGCAAGGCTGAGGTTGTATATAATTTTGTGAATAATGGTTTCTATTTTTTTATGAACACAATTGCATTTAATGTGCTAACACTTTGCACAAAATGCTATAAAAACATTCAATATAATTAATGAAGCTCCAGAGCTTACCCTCTCCTGAGCCAGCCGCTTCATCTCTTCCTGCAGCTTGTTTAAGATATGGAGGTTTGGCTTGTTCTTTTTGGCATACTGCTGAAGTTCTATCACACTTTTATCTGACGTTTCCTGTAAAGACCCCAAACGTGGATTAACCAATGACACTCAAATACAGGCAAAATTCTTGTGGACAACATTTCTACAAATGTCCTAATGCTTACACCAAACACATACAAAAGGAAAAAAAATATAAATAAACGTTTTATTTAAGCAACATTTTACTGGAGGGAAGTCTCTGCATGTAAAATTAAACATGACACTATATATTTTGCAGATTTTGTAACAACGTCAAAAGTTCGTAACTATTTAAAAGATCAAACATGTGCCTAAAAAGGTTGACTGGCATTGGACTTTAGTTACCTGTTTCACCATCTTGCTGCTCTCCCTTCCATACATTCTTAGCAGGGAACCCCAGTTTTTCACATGCGGGTGAAGTAATTGAAGGATTTTCTGAGATGCCAGCTGTTTCCCAACCCTCTTGTTTTTGCCTACAAGAAACAGTAACCCCATTGATTACGGATGTTATCAGCAGTTTGCATGAATTCTGATGAATGTAATTAGAACATGGGGCTTCTTCAAGCAGTGTGGAGCAAACACATTTAACAAAGTCATATTTCGATAAAGGAAAGGGGTATGTAAATACGCAAATACTCACACCAGCCTCGCACAGTGTGCTTCCCACAAGTCATTACATATTCACTTTTCTGGTTCTTGCCAGGGATCACTTCAAATTTGATTGATGTGTCCCCCATTCCATGATTTCTTACAAAAAAAAATAAAATACAAACTTTAAACATTGCTATCATTCCAGAAACAGATTTATGGATTACACGTTTACATAGGACCTTTAGCATCTGTTTTACTTGGAAAACCACTGTGCTCATACACAGAAAAGGTTGAGCAGGGTAATAGAAAATAATGTAATAGATACACAATTACTGCCATCAATTACGTGAAAAATGTAGAAGTTTCCAGTCTGTCATACAATATTGTTTTAGGCTGTTTTATTACCCTGGCAAAAACTTTTACCTTTTAAGGCACTCGTGGAGGATTTGATATGGAGACAACAGTCCAGCTTTATTAGTCAGCTCATAAACTCGAGAGTCCTCAATACTGACATGGTTGAAATACTGTAGAACACATAGACAGTCAATATATTGTATTTGTACAACACATAGTAGGAACTAACAAATGTTTACACACACACACACAGATATATATATATATATATATATATATATATATATATATATATATACACACACCGTATTTGCTCAATTAAGAAAAAGCCTGAATATAAGACTACCCTATAAGAAAAATGTTATACTAGTAAATATTAATTCACATGTACATTTTGTTCATATTTAATTTTCCTTTTATTTACCAACCTGCCCCCAGTTATGCACATCTGCCCCCCAGAAGTGCCTTATACCCCCTATATGCCACTCTGCCTACCTGATATGCCTTTTAACCCCCCTATTTGCCACTCTGCAGCCCAGATATGCCTTATACACCCCTATATGCCCCTCTGACATGCCTTTTAACCACCTCTGCCTCCAGAAAACCACTATACCCCCCATGCTACTCTTACTTATCCCCACATGCCCCGACTTACGGATGCATCCCTAGACTTGTCCCCCGTGCTTCAGACTCCCTGTTGTCTAGTGGGGGCAGGCGGCGGAGGTCCGCTGCTGCTGGCCGGTACTTCTGCTGGGGCCTCTATGAGCACCGGAAGGTCATGTCACGCTCTGTCATAGAAGCCCTGGCAGAAGTGCCGTCAGCAGGGGAGGTAGTCTGTACGCATCCCGCAAACGTTCATCGACTGTGGAATGCGCATAGACAACATCTGCAAATACGGTGTGTGTGTGTGTATATATATATTATTATTTTTTTTTTTTTTTTCCATATATACATCATAAAGAGGACTGAAACAGAAACAGAAAGGAGCGCAATGGACCTTAGCCAACGTGCGAACGTAATGTGAACATAGCTCACCTCAAGCTCATCACTGTCTTTGGCCTTCTCTTCTGCAGTCTGCTTTACAAAGTCAGGAATGAGGATTTCCAGTGTAGCACGGGCTGAAAATGCAAGTATTATATGATGCGCTTAGGTGCACCCATGTAAAATAAAAAATATATATATGCATCATCACATACACCTTATCTCCACTACACTTTAAATGGGCACTCAAGTAGACCTTTAAAATAAATCCATATTAAAGTACTTTGTATTTGCATTCTGGAAACATAAAAAAAAAAAGCGAGTGAAGATTTCAGATTCACTACTGAAACATCATTCTAGACAGTGGCCAACGATGCTTGTTTAACCAGGTCAGAGCTATTTATGAAAGGGACAGTAGCTTCCTTTCACGAGATAAATTTCAGGTGAACAAGGCAGATATTTCTTAACTCACTAAGTGTCCAGGAACCTCTAAGAAGTTATTGCTACATTGGTATATGGTCTTAGTATGGGTATGGAAACGTTAGCTGAAGAGGGTGCAGGGAAGCTATTTTCCAGATTTCAATCATTTTGTAAGGAACCTTTCTATATTAGAATAATTATATTGATTTTCCCAGCATATACTGTGTTGCCTCTTTCAAATATTCCCAGATGAAACCACTAGAGGACAATGAGATTAGGGTGTTATATTCTTTTGGACATCAAAGTAACTACTGGCTCCCCATTGGAATTGGGCCACAATCCCTACTGGGGCTGAGATCACACGTACAGTGATGTAGATACAAAACAGAGGAGCTGATGCACAAGGTTTCAAATTCCACTCTGATAACATTTATGGACCATGAAGCAAGGCAAGATTGTCTTAACTCACTATACTTTATGTAACTTTCAGAAATTCATTTTAGCTCAGACAACTAGTTAACTCCTGAACCAGGTAGACTGATAATTCCATTATTAATCACTGACAATGTTACACCAGCAATATTTTCTTTTATTGCAGGTGCCCCCCCCTTTCTCTGTTTCACACACACAATCCTGCAAAAGTATATTCTGTAAATTTGTGTGATATTTCCCCAGTAATAACTACAGATATTTCACACGTGCCATGCTGATTGGTTGGAGATACAATTTTTTTTCTACGTTGTGTGGCAAATTTATCCTTTCTATAGCCTGTACTTTACTTAATGCAAACTATATTGTATTGTATTATATTATACTTGTGTTTCCAATATCCTTTGTATAATGTCTGATTTTGGTGCATCTAAACATGGCCCTAACAATAAAAAATAAGATGTGAACCACAAACCAGCTTTATTCTTTGCCAATTTTTTGCTGCTTGCAGTCCCTGTGCCATAGGCCACTCCATCAATTATTACAGAGGTTCCAAAAGGTTCACTTGGGTTCTCTGCAAACAAAGATCAGACCAAACACTAGAGACACAAATGATAGCTTACATATCATGAAGAATGCAATGACTACAGAAAGTCAAGACGCATTATACGCAGTAACAACTTTACTGCTACAGTAATAAAATGGTGCCATATCTCAAACTGTATATGAATACATGATCACCGGAAACATTAAGCAAGCTTCAAAGGAACAGCACGTGTCAGTGCGTCCAAGTAATTTGAAAACTTTTTTTTTTTTTTTTAATACCTGATACAAATTTTTGATATATGCAAGTCAAGAATAGAGTACAGAAGGAAACTGTAGTATCATCCACTTATTCAGAACACTGCGCAAGTCATATGGCATAGTTTGCGACTGCAAGCTAAACTGCATGATTTCATATTAAACACTTGTTATTCAATTCTTACCACATTCAAAAAAGTTGTAAACAGGGCGAACTTTCAAGATTCGTTGCATATATTCATGAAGGATGCAAACTTCAGATTTCCCATTAGGATTAATAATAAACTCTAGAAAACAAATGAGAAAGAAAGCGCCGGATGAGAAGATAGTAAATAAAGAAGGACCTTTTCCACAAAACGCGCCAAAAGCTGAAATCCCTCTTACGTTGTCTCAGAGTTAGCTGAATGCAGAGAGAACATATCAACTAGTTTTCCCTGTATGTATATTTTTTTAGAATGTTATAAATCCACTGAAAGGCTAAAGCACCATTAATAGCAGAATTTAAAAAGAAATGTCATTGTCCTCAAACTACCAAAGTTAAAAAACAAACCTTTCTTTGTAGGGGCATCTTGCACAGACAAAGTGATAAGTTTCTGGTTTGCTGGCAAAATTGGCCTTTCGCATTCAGCCTGCTTGCGTTTCACTTCACGGTTAAACTGCCTTCTTTCTGCCCAGGTCCTGAACTTTTTAACGGTGACCTGCTCAAAGTCAAATCGCTTTTCCAAATAGCGTCGGAAGTTTTCTAAATCTGTTAGAGAAGTTAAAAAAAAAAAAAAAAGTGTTTTTCAGTACATACATATCCATACTATCAAACTTCAATTCCAGAAAGGTCAATGCTATTAAGTCAAGCCATCAGACTAAATTCCAAATAGGAGAGTATAATTTAACCCAGGGCTTGACAAATTTGTTGGGAATCTAGGCGCCAGGTAAAAAAGTTAGGAGCCAGGATTTTTTTTAAACTAACACTTGGTCAGGAGTGATCTGATCATCATCAGCCCACTTACTAAACTCACAGCGCTTGACCTGGAAGCACCCTGGACTTTTAGGTCAGGTTTTTTAATTAATTTTTTAATTTTTTTTTTTAAACTCTTTCGATGCTGATGTTCCATTGGAGCACAGCATTGATTGATATTTAGTCCCTACAAGCTTGTGGGGACAAATGTTAACCCCTGCAATGCCACGAATGTGTCATACACAATTGTGGCATTGAAGGGGTTAACGCTGCACTGTCGCTCTCATGGAGCGATCAGACAGCAGGGGGGTGTTGGGGCTGGTCTCCACACTCATGTGGAGACCAAAGAACCCTTTCCCCCTGTCCCTGAAGCTGCCTCTGGCAGCTGGGACTCAATTGCTGGTCTACAGACCAGCCACTGCAGGGGGAGTCTTTGATGATTGCGGTAGGCTTCCATGCCTACAGGAATCATCAAAGGGCTTGTGGGGGCTCGTTTTTGCTGTTGCTGGTATGCCTGGGCTTCCAGGCAGACCACCAGCAGCAGAGCCCCGTACAAAACGGGAATTAACCCCTAAATGCCGCGATCACTGAAGGGCACTGAAGGGGTTAACGCTGCACTGTCGCTCTCATGGAGCGATCAGGCAGCTGGGGGGTGTTGGGTCAGGTCCCCACACTTGTGTGGGGACCCAATCAACACACAACCCCCTTCCCTGAAGCTGCCTGTGGCAGCTGAAAACACGATTGCTGGTTTTGCAGCAACCGCGTTTTCAGCCTACAGGCTCACTCCGTGGGAGTGATCTCAGGCTCGGGGGCGGGCTCTGAGTGGCTGTGCTGTCTGCCCAGACTCCTGGGCAGACAGAAGCATCAGCGCCCCCGTGTGGTGACTCAGCCTCTTACATCCACAATCTTTTCTGGATGTAAGAGGCTGACAAAACCTAGGCGCCAGGACAAAATTCTCTGTCGCCATGGCGACCTGGCGCCTGGGATTTGTCGAGCCCTGATTTAACCTTTCAAACAATATCAATTATAATTAAAATAGCACTAAACATTGAAAATAAACCTTTTCATAGTCATAAAATTGATTAACCAAGGACCGATATTTATTGAAAATAAACCTTTTCATATTGTCATAAAATTGATTAACCTTTGACCTTTCGCACAAGGAATATAAGCATAACTTTCTAAATAAAGATATACACGAGACACACTGGAGTATATTCCTTTAAACGTAAGTTTGCATGCAAATTCCGAACCTTAGTGTGTGTTATTATAGGTTTCTCCTGCAAGGAGTGAAGAGCAAGACTTAACTCATCTGCCAACTCTGTTTACTTAAATTTTCCTTGCAAGTCACATGATACAGCCATCATCAGCAAAGTTCAAACATATTGTTATTTTATAGATTTATATTCAATAGTTTGCCATGTAACTAAAAATAAAATAAAACTGATAGTATAGCCATTTGTATAGCTGCATATTAGAGGGTAAAAAAGGGGGGTTATCCAGATCTTTTGCCAGGCAAACGGCTAGCAAATAAACTGTTAAACGTTTGTGCAAAGCTACCATTCATGGCTATAAACAAACAAGTGCACACAACCTTCTGCGTGTCTAGATTGAGCAAAGCTTCTTATTACTTTACCACAGCATTAAACTCTGGAAAATACCAGTTCGGCTGGTTGGCATACATCTTGCATTATTTTCGTAAAAGGAAAAAAAATGTACCACTACAACAGAGCTAAGCAGAATTCATTGCTTGAGTGTACTCACCTATGGATTCATCCTTGCATACTTCTACTTTGGCCCTGACCTGTCCCAGTGCGCCTTGTGTTATCTCCCCTGTGGATTCAGCTGCAAAAGACTCTAGGTCTTCAGACTGGCGGTCTAACTCTGAAGTCTTTTCAGGAGATTCCAATAACGGGCCCAGGGTGTCATTAATCCTCTCTTTTTCTTCATTTTCCTGCATTCTTTTGTAATGCAAACAGGGAATGCCACTAATCGGAGGATCGTGTTTCTGTATGTGAGGGCGATAAGCAGTGGTCAACTCCCTTGTTACAACAGGTGACAAACACACTAAAGTATATAAGATATGTGACTATCTTTAAGTTTTGCCAGAGCTGAGGCTTTATGTGTAGTTCATTGTCTCACTGCAACTCTACCACCTTGGGAGAAGTTGCAAAGACCAGGACATAAAGGAACAGTTACATTTCTCCTTTAGGGTGGGCATAGTTTCCAAGTGACACTAGACTATTAACCAGGTGACATGAATGTTTTAGGGATGCTGCAACCTGCTCCTTGTTTAAACTAAGCCACAGAGAAGAGAGATACATGAAACCTGGAGAACATTGCAAGGCACACCTGCACCTTGATGCTTAAAATTGAAAATTAACATGTAAAACTCTGATGCTTCCACCATTAAATAATGGAGTTTTAAATAACTTATAAATAGCTGAAAAAAAGTAACATTTTCCAGAATGAACCTACCCTTATGCTTCCAGTTCCTAAAAAGTAAGGCCTGGACCAGGTGACTACTCTGGTTTCGCGATGTAAGTACACAGGTATGCCGGAGTTATGGAACGTCATGATCCATCCATCAGGTAACGGCTCAGTGGGTGGACGACCACGACCTTAATGTAAAATTCGTACAATGGCATATTTCATTAAGAGGTGGCGTGTATTTTTTTACAAAATCAAGCTATCACTGCAAATCACTCTGTCCTAAAAAGTGCTTTTAAAAAGAATTACTTAAGTTTCTACTAGCCTTATTGATGCCAAAACATCTTCTGAGTATCAGTTATGTCTATCTAGCTTTGGAACTACAAATATTGCTTTCGTTTAGGGAATGGGTAAAATCTAACTACTAAATACAGCATTAGGAGTACCATCCCTAGTGCTACAAAAGAAAAAATAAAACATATTTGTCATTCGTATTACTCAGTGTGTGTGCATGTAGCCGAGAACTTTCTTTGAGCAATACAAACAAGTGAATTTCTATTCCTGCCACTAGACCAAATATTTTTCAGATTTATGTTGAAAATTCTCACCATCTTTTTCTTTCTAGTTTCACACACACACACACACACACACATATATATATATATATATATATATATATATATATATATATATATATATATATATATATATATATATATATATATATATATATATACACATACATACACACACACACACACACACACACACACAATATATTTAAATATAATCGATTCTGTTTTAAAGCAATTCTAGTTTAACATGAGTTAGGTGCATATTTGTCACACTCTTGCCTTGTCCTAAACAATAAAATATTTCAACCTTAATTGCCCAGAGGGGCCCTCTGACGCTTAAGTCTTTAGAGGAACATATTTCATTAACATTGCCCTAAAGTAGATAAGTATGGTGTTTGAGCAGCTCAAGTCCCCAAAAATATCACATGACTTACATAATTGTGACTTACAGGTCTGCCTATAAAAGATGTTTATGGAACAAAATTAAATAAACATTCTTCAATGCTAAACTGTTACTGTAGAAAACATTGTTCAATGCTCAAGTTAAAAATATTTTCGTGAGACTTTAACTAAGCCAAGCGACCAAGATATTAAAACTCTGTTAGCATCCAGGGATGGCACCGGTTAATGACATTTAAAGACAGCTCAATAAGGTTGCTTACTTTTCAGAACAGTTTTTATTTTGGTCACCATGGGCTGGACTGTTGTCTCTCCATCTGATTGGTGATCGCTTTCCACTTCATATTTTTCATCATCCAGCCTTCTTTTCTTGGAAGTGTGTAGACTCTCTTCCAAAAGTGCATCCACATCGTTATCAAAATCATCCTGTAAAATAAACCATCAGATACGCGTCCCCCCTTCCTATCCTGGGAAAGCTGAAAATCCCCTGGACACAGAGCAAACACAGATAGATATTTGTCTCTAATGGATGGAAGTACAAATGATTTGCATGCTGTGGGCTACCTTCACATAGTAACAATTAGCTACTGCAAAGCACTTAACATGTGACATGTATCACAGGGTATGTTAAAGAACATAAGCACAGACCACGTTCTTAATGCATGGTAATCAAATATCCTGCAGAACATATTCTGGAAATGCATAATGAGAAAAAAACCCAACATACCTCATAACTGAACATCAGGCCATCTTCATCAGCTGTATCTCGCTGGAGAATAGCCTCAGATGCAAAATCTACTCCTTCTTCATCAACATCCATCACATTTTCAGTGAAATCTTCCACTTCGTCCAGAACAGCATATTCCACTTTCTTCTCCAGCTCTGGTTCAGCCTCAATGTTTTGTTTGTTTGCATTTTCAATTGTACCCACTATTTTACCATTGCTAGTACCAGCAAAAGGACAAACATGCAAGTCTCCATTGACATTTGTCTTACTGATATCTAATTCTACCTCATCTTTTGACTCTGCTCCTGTGTACAGAACCCGTCTGTCTTGGCTTTTGCAACTCTCTGTAAAGCTTACACTAATCTTAACATCTTTAAGGAACTTAAGACTGGGGGTAAACCTCTTAATTGCTGGTGCATTGCGAGCAGTTCTGGAACTTTGGTCACTTAGATCAGGATCTACAACTGAAAGACAACTTGTGTATGGAGAAGACCCTTTAGTGAGAAGTTGTTCATCGTGGTTCTGTTGGAGGTCCTCAGCTGGGGTTTTTAACTGTCCATCACCACCGGAGCCAACGTCCATTACCTCTGCGTCACTGGACGTTTGCAGGGGAGGTGGTGGAGGCTCTTCATATGGTGGAAGAGGTGGGGGACAAACAGACGCCAATTCCATGTCTGGGTTTCCATTTTCTTCTGGGGGAAGCTCTACATTGCCACACTCCTCCATACTTATCACTAATTGATAACAATTAATTTAAACAAAATAACTTAACAAGTTTATATTATATATAGACCTAACATGCAACTGTCCAGCAATTCAAATGTACCATTTCTCAGTCAATAGGCAATGCGGATGATTCATTTAAGCTGACTACATTGCTCTTTTCATTAATGTAGACAGCCTTCAGAAATACTGTCTCTATTACTGGAAATCACAATGTATTCAGCTTAAGGAGAGCAAGAACTAGGCATCAGGCATCGTCGCTTGTCAAGGCGTCTTCTATCTGTGAAGAAGAGGAAAAACAAAACAGTGTTTGTCAGAACTTTGACGTTCACTTATCTGCTTACCTATCCTCTTAAGGGGGGGGGCTAGAAGATTGATTCTCTAAAGAGAGTTGTAGTTACAGCTCCCTTGCTTCACTATTCTTTACGAAAGGCCAGCGAATAGACCCCATCATCTACATTGGCTCAGCAGCAAAGTGATGAACAGGTTACGGAAAAATCATGACAGGTTAAGATAATAAATACTATGCTAGCATGGATCCACGTACTATAACGTGTACCGATACTTTACACACAGGGGGTTTTGGCATGTTCAGCTTGTTGCTTTTTAGGGGAAATGTGGATGTCAGCATCAAGATGTAACTCAACTTAATATATATAGCTGTATGATACACAATATAACACGCAAATGGCCAAAGCTGTAGTTTGTTTTAGAGATACTACATTTCAAGGCAAGGGGCTAAAGCTACCTTATGGAGACAACACAACCAGCATAGAGAGGGTCTATTCTGAAAGGACCCTAAACCACAGGGCAATTGTTCTAGCACATCGTAGACTTTCGACACAAAACCAACACAAAACAAACTGTAGACGTGGCTAGAATCCAATAAAAGGGTCCCCTGACGTATAAAATCACTTTCTTTAGCTGCAATTAGCCAATGTAACTAAAAGCCTGAATCAACAAGATCACCGACTCGACTCATTTACCCTACACTGCTGGGCATATAAGTAACATTAGGTTTTGTGACGCGAATATAACTATGAATTGAAATACCGTATTCCGTACAAGTGACTCGCTGCCGGCACGAACTACTACCCCCCTAAAAAGGCAAATGGAGGCCTAGAATGCCCCCTGCGCCCCCGTCCATCATAGGGTGTTGCCCAAGGCACTATTTAATTCGAGAACCTTTGAAAACCGCATAAACGCCATTTAACGGACCCACACTTACCTCTCGGAGGCAGGACCCGGGCCTTATCTCACAACACCCACAACTGATAGGCAACCACCGCCATATTGCACTCAGTTGCCGGCTCCAGACAGACGCATCGACCAGCTCGCCAATCAGGGAGGCATTACTGGACGCAGGGTGATTCCGCCGAACCAATGGCAGAAGCGGACGTACTTCGTACTCAGTGCGCCTTCACCAATAGCACGCTTACGGAGGAGGAACGTCTGGGATTTTGGAGCCAATAGAAGCTTAGACTGGCAATCGCAGTTCTGAACTTGGAATGGAAAGGGTTACCGCGATAAAACCCCGTTATACTTCTGAGGTGTTATAAGAGATACTTCAATCTTATGCTTGGTGTTAATAAGCATATATATATGTATATGTTTTCTAATTTCTCTCGTTTCAGGTATGGCCGTACTACAAAATAAAGGCTCCTGAGGCAGAGCTGCTTGTTTTTCTTTCACTGTATTTTCTTCCACTCGGATTAATTGAATTCCCCACTATGCTGCAAAAATATGAACAATACACCATAAACATTTTAATACGTGGAGCACGCACATAATCCTTGGTTTATATACAGCTGTATATGGACCAGTGGGAAATGGCCTCCTCCTGACCTCCTGACACACACATATATACACCGGTATATATGTGTATATGTGTGTGTAATATATATATATATATATATATATATATATATATATATATATATATATATAAACATAAGGGGAAAAGATAAAAAAAACAACAATAGTGTAATATGTAAACACAAATAGTACTATAATGTGGCGTCGGATCCACTCACGAGCGGGCTGAACAAAACAAGCTCATCACGGGTATCGGTAGAAAATTCTTTAATATCTTCTAAAATCTCTAAAAAACAAATGGACCGGCAATAGTGCAATATATCCACAATATTGTTCTTAAGTAAGGCAAAGAATGCACTCACAGTTAAACGTGGCACTACTAAACAAATAGAGTGCACCAAAGGTTTCGGTATGGAATCGTCAGGATCAGCAAATATTCCGGTGTAATTGTAATTCTTCACCACTTATATAGATATATATATATATATATATATGCCTGTGTGTGTAACCTCATCAACGCCATACGTTGTGCCTGGCAGACCCCACTCTGCAAGGTGGGGTCCTGATGAACACCAACACTCTTGATGACATAAGTAGGGAAACAGGAAATCCAATTCAAACAAATGTTCAAGTTGCTACAGCATATTCTTAAACTGAGTACCTCTGTTACAGGGATCTCTGCATATGAAAAAAAAAAAATGCTCCCAGCTAAGCTATTGTGACATTAGCTGGCCAGTATTCTGGAAAAAAGCATGGTCCTTGCTAATATGCGGCGAGTTTCTGATATCACGCTTGCAAACAACTCCCAGGGCTATAACTTTGAAGGAATTGTAGGCTTCAAAAGCAGGCAGACTTGTATTTTGTACCATTTTTTTTATATATAACAATTACAAAATCGGGCACTGTACAGTTCTCCAACGGCGACGGTAGCCCTGATGGGCTGTGAGTCTTCGGCACTGAATATTAAAAATGGCACGCGTCAGGGTTGCCCCCTATCTCCACTCCTGTTCGCCTTATGCTTGGAACCTCTCGCAGCTGCTATTAGGGCCAGTCCGGATATCCAGGGGATAGCGGTTCACAGAGTGCAATATAAATTAAGCCTGTTTGCCGATGACATTTTGCTCACCCTGACAAACCCCCTGATTTCACTTCCTAACCTTTTTCACCTCCTGACAGACTTTTCCCGGATCTCTGGGTACAAGATAAATGACTCTAAATGTGAGGCGCTGGATATTAACCTAGAGCCTCATGTTCAACAACTCATTGCGACTAATTTTAAATTTGCCTGGCAACCTTCCTACCTACAAGTACGTCATTTTATTCGCTCCTTACTGGCTAGAGGCGAGATGTCTACTCTCACAATTTTTAAACGACGCTTTATGGCTCGGAAAAGGCTTAAGGAATCGATCTTGGCGCACTACTCCAGCTTTATCTCTGTTACGTCCGCTCATCCTCCTCTATATCGTTCCCAATGGCACGCAGACCTACTATCTACTTACCCTGATGACGACTGGGATTCGGTGGCGACGACATTACACAAACTCAAGATCAACACGCTGGTTAAAGAAAGGGCTTATAAGGTAGTCGCAAGGTGGTATACTTCTCCCGTGCAACTGTCACATATGGTTAGGGGTTCTAGTGATTGCTGTTTCCGAGGATGCGGGGAACGGGGCACCTACCTTCACGCGTGGTGGACATGTGGCTTAGTTCAACTTATATGGTCTTCCTTTTCGGTCCAGTTGTCGAGAGCGTTAGCCACCAACGTGCGATTATCCCCAGAAGTGGCGCTCCTCATGATGGACGTTCCGGGAGGTGCCTTGTCCGCGCCGAACCAACAACTTATCCATAGGGTATGCGCTGCGATCAAACAGGCTATTGCTAAGCGGTGGAAGGGAGCCCCTCTGGCCCTCAGCGAAATCCAGTCTAATATATGGCATCTCATCAGTATGGAGAAGATTACCGCCAAACTCCACGATACCATGCCAAAGTTTGAGGCCATATGGGAGCCTTGGCTCTCTACGTTCCCCGGCCCTAGGCCGGTTCATGCGTTGCTTCATTTGTGAACCAGCTCAGACGGTTCTTCTTTCCTTCTTTCTCTGTTCTTTTCTTTTTGTTTCTTCTTTCTCTTCTTCCCCCCTACCCCTTTTTCCTTCCCCTCATCATGTGAAGTGTTTGACAGTCGGTTGTTTACTTACCATGCGTTAGCTCTGTAAACACACCCAGTACCCATTAGGGTTAGGATGTCTGTGACTATATTCACTGCTGCACCTGTGTTGCTCTTACTTGCCACTCTCTGCGGTTTTGTAGTATTTAGATTGTGGTGTGTATTCGCGTCCATGTCTCCTCCTATGTACTGATGCAAACACTTTGGAATTGGCAACAGTTGCTTTCTTTATGTTAAAATGCAAATAAAACACTTTAAACAAACAAAAAAAAATGTTACAAACTATTGTTTCATTATTAACTTTATTTTGGTTGCAAAACACTTTCATTAAAACACGGATTAAGTTACCTCCAGTATCAGAGCAATCCAATCCATGCTGTTTACATAAGCAGCTTTCAAATATGCTCATATCAATTATGGGTACATTTAATGATAATTAAATTCTTACATTGAAATAGAGCGTTATAAATCCTTAATGACATTATATATATATATCAAAACAAGCTTGTATAAAAAAAGGTAAAACACAATTGGTGGTTATCCGTGAGATTTATATAATTCCCTTCAAGTACACATAAATGTCTATTAAAGAGTCATCAAGCTCATTTATTTTTTTACATTAAAACTAATTTTATTCAATATAACACTCCCTTCCATTATCCCAACAAGTCTGAGGTATAATCTGATATATTGCTACAATATGCAATCCTTGATGATGTGATAAATTGGATTCTAATCTTGCCCGTTAATTTTTATACTAATATTTCTTCATTATGATGTGTATATATATATCAGGTTAGCCTTCCATTGGGTCAATGGGCTGGCATTATTCCATACCTGATTTTAAAACAAAGTATACATTTTATACTCGGAATAGGCTTTCTTTTCAATCAGATAGGAACACTATACAAACCAACAGGAGCAGAGGGTCTGTTTCCTAACGGCTAAAAGTTTGTCTATATATTCCACGAATAATAACGTTTATTCAATACATCAGGAGCTGGCCAGAGTTTGCAGGAAAGTTAATACATTAATACAAGTTTATACAGTAAATTTCTTCTGCAAAATGAGCTGAGTTGGTTGCGTAGAACAGATAGTAAAATCAGTGTAATTTCTTTTTAATCACAGGAGAATCTGCCAGGCTTAATAGAGTTAGTCAACATTACAACTTTCCTGGGAGTCTATTCACTAAAGAGGGAGTTTGAGCGAGAGTTAAACATTTCAACTTGCTGAATTCACTGTGCATTATGAAATGCCAACTCTAGTGATTGTCACCTACAGGAAGGGCTAAATAGCCCTGTACAATGCATATACCGTATTGGCTCGGATATAGGCCGCCCCCGTATATAGGCCGCACCCTAAAAGTTTGGTGCTTTTTTAAAGAAAAAGTTTTTTTTCTTTAAAAAAGCACCAAAAAAAACATGCTGCCACTCTGTCCCCCCCCCCGAGATACGCTGCCACTGTCCTCCCTCCCCGCGATACGCTGCCGCTGTCCTCCCTCCCCGAGATACGCTGCCGCTGTCCTCCCTCCCCGCGATACGCTGCCGCTGTCCTCCCTCCCCGCGATACGCTGCCGCTGTCCTCCCTCCCCGCGATACGCTGCCGCTGTCCTCCCTCCCCGCGATACGCTGCCGCTGTCCTCCCTCCCCGCGATACGCTGCCGCTGTCCTCCTCTGCCCCCCCTCCTCGACTTACCGGAGCAGACTCCCGGGTGTCTTGCGGGGCCGGCGAGGGACATCTACGCAATACGCGTATGCAACTTCCGGTACCGGAAGTTGCATGCGCGTATTGCGTAGATGTCTCCCGCCGGCCCCGCAAGACACCCGGGAGTCTGCTCCGGTAAGTCGGGGGTGGGCAGAGGTAAAACGCTTAGATAACCTCCCGTGCCGGCACCCCCCCCGTGGGAAGTGCTGGCAGGGGAGGCTGTCTGAGCGTATCGGGGAGAAGGATGCAGGTCCCCTGCACCGCTGCGGGGGATCTGTATCCTAACCCCGCTGCCTGCCCGGCGCCCGGGACTGCATGTCCCGGGCATCGGGCGCTAGACCCCGAATATAGGCCGCACCCCCACTTTAAAAACTTAAAGTGGGGGAAAAAAGTGCGGCCTATATTCGAGCCAATACGGTATAAATCAGTGAGAAGACTTTTCTGCATGACTAATCATATAGAGTCAGCTCAGTCCTTGCATGATATGCTCACAGGGGATTGTCCTTGATAATGCACAGTGACGTATTCACTTTGGGCACTGCCCTAGTCCTGACCCAGGGGAGCACAGCCAGCCGCCCCCTCCATTGACATCATCTTCGTCTGGAGCACCAGGAAAGGTAAAAAAGTGCAAAGCACCTTTTAAAACAGTGTACGGAGGCTGTGGCGGCAAGGTGGGGGCATCAAAGATCGCACAATGAGCAGAGGAGGACTTGATTGCCCTACGGCCTAGAGAGTGATCTGCCCCCAGGTTTTGCAGGTTTGCTAGATATTCCTGCCTCTCCTATCTAGTATCTATACACCTATGCCACCCTCTCCCCAGTTTCCTTTCCCCTCCCATCTCCATACTGACTCGGGTCTCTGTCCTCATTGACAATAAATTAAGGATTCACAATGCTGGTAGGAGTCTCCAGCATTGCTCCCTCTGCTCCCCTATATCCATGCCCTCCAGTCATAATGTCAATACCTCACCCTATCCCCATTGCCACCCTCTGTGCCACTGATCCGGTGTGGAGCAGTGTCCAGCAGCAGAAAGAACAAGGTAGTGCATTATGGCAGAGCTGGTGATGACCCCACTCTTACGCAAGTGATATACCCTGTGCTTTCTGCTGCTGGCATGGCTCTACACGTTGTTGTCCAGTGACAAGCAAGAAAGGTGGGCACGGAGACATTGGGATATACTGGTTATAACCCCATGATGGCAGCCCTGCTAATAGTGTAAAATTCAAATGCACTCTACAGTGAATAGATCCCATTGACTAATTTATCTGGGCCTTTCTTACTCTCAAGAAACCAATATGCTGCTAAATACCAGTATCAGTACTAGATATTATGATCTATATATGGCTGTACAGCATCCTCCCAAAAAAGAATATCATTATAGTTTCAAAGGCATATCACATGTCATCTTGACATACACATTTCAACTTACAGAAACAAGGAGTTAGGAGGCCTAGACGTTATGTGGCTTCCTTTTATGTTACCTTAGGGAACAATGAGCTCTGTTATTAAAGAATGTTAGTCTATGCACAGACATGACACACTGAACGCATCACATTTTAAAGAGGCAGCTTCGTACGGACATGTCCATTGATGGATGTTGATTGATATTGTTGGCGCTATATAAATTAAAGATAATAATAATGAATTCATATTATTTATATAATAATCTTTGTCCTGTATGGAGCACTAGAATGTCCTATTAATGAAACTGATATGTCCACTACATAGTGCCACAAACAGTAGACAATACATAACAGCCCTAAACCAATGTATTCATTAGACACTTTCTTATTCAGTATAGCTATGCTTAACTGGCTTATGCAGTTCAATCATACTTATAATTGCTGTATTTTCATCAAGGCTCCTGTCTAAAACAAGCAGCCCCAGTTAGACATGACCTTAATTAGGATGACATATAAAGCAAACAAACCTTAGCAGGTCTGGTACTTATTATTTCCTCTGACTGGTTAAATCACATAAAACAGATACTTTAAAGAAGTTTCTGTGACAATGTACCTAGTACCTGTGCTACACAACAATCAAGTACCGATATTACCTGTAAACTATAACATGATTAAAGAGAAATTTCTGGGAAGGGTTTAGGCTTTCCACACTATTGGGAAGGATGCTTCTAACACTGCCTTTCATTAAATAAAGTGTTAAATTCAGTAGAGTAGGTGGAACTTCACATTGAAAGGGTCCATGATTCCTTTAAATATTGTGTCTCCCTTGCAAATGCATAGGGGGGGATTCTGCAGAATAAACCAAATGCATTTGCCTTTTTCCTAGATTCAGGATTAGTTTTATGCCTTTCTTATGTATGTTTAATTCCCATAATTAGCCTTTACCACTTCTGCTGCATTCAGGGGTCTGTTTAGACCCCAGTGCACATAGGTAAGGGATTCCAATCAGTGCCAAGGCATTTCAGATGGCTGCGAATTCTGTGTCAAGTAAGTGTTTTGTCTTTTCGTTTTGGAAGAATGCATTTGAAAGTACCCTGAGTACTTTCGTATGAATTTGTCAATAGTAAGGGTGTCAGGGACATTAGAATGTCCACTTAAAGTACTCACAGTAGTATGCATTCTTCACAGTGGGTCTCTCAGGGACAGTGAACGGTTTACTGTCTCTTTAAGAATGTTCCATACGTAGCAAAATGAAAATAAAATAACAGTTTGGCTATGTCAACAAAAGCAGGAAGATAAAATAATTAATGTCTACATAGAATGAACCTGAAAATTTAATTTATTATAATAGTGGTTAACATAACACTGCCAACCTATAAAACTATTGTTAGATTCTAGGCTTAGTGAATGAATTTATATGTTTTTATCATTGAGTGCATACCTGAATATGCACCATTTTCTTGCACGGTTTGAACACCTGCTCCCTGTTAATTTCAACTAAGAATGGGCACTAACTGTTAAGGGAACAGAGTTTAATGAATTTCCTTAACTGCTATCAAAAAGAGTTAGCAAAGCATCTGCATGATTAGCGCATGTGACCATCGGCAAAAGGAACTTCGTTTCCTAGCAATGACAAATTATGTTGCCCTCCTTTTCTAAATCACTCAGTTTCAGCGAAGATCGTGCATCCATACTAATCCATCCATACTAAGAGGTTATCTATTGCTATATAGCATTAATGTTTAAAAAGCTACATATAATATCCACAGCAAAAGCAAAATATAGTTAATAGACCAGATTGATACTATTGAGCCTTTGCAATTGACGGTTTGAGCAGCATGAGCCATTGTTAAAAGTATTACGGCTTTAGATGGATGTTTGCTGAAATTAGACACATTTAGCCATGTGCCAAATATTTACATATGAAGCACAGTGCGTTGTAACATTAAAGAAACATTTTTGATCCCTTTGTTGTACTATGACATTTCTACACAAGGCAACTGGAGTGTCAAATGGATGCAAGTGTAAAAGGTTGTATGTTTCCTATGGAATGACAATGTTACTTGAAGTCTCCATAAGCATATTTAAGCTTTTTTTCAGTTGTAACGATGACCTTATCCACTATCTTCTCAAAATGACCAATATAAATAACTAAATGATTTCAATACCTGTACTGGAGTAATGATCAAATAAAAGCATTCAAAAGACAAAATAAAATCAATTCCTTAACGTGACAAGTCAGTGAAAATATCAAAGCTTAAAACAAGTCATAAAAATGGTTAATTGTAAATATATTAATTCACGATACCTAATAGTTTAAATTTACCAGCTCATGAAAGTAAACACAATGTTAAATTGGCAATATAAAAGTAATGTCACTTGTGAAGTGGAAAAAACTCAAATATTATGAAATGCTTAAAACATTAAAATGCCAGGTGGATATATATGTCAGGGTATCTGAAACTTGGATCTCCCTTTAATGGTACTGTCCCTTTAAAATTCTGATGTTCAATACATTGTGCCAGTGATCTCCAAAAAGCAGTCCCTTTAAGACCGTGTGGTATTTTAAAAAAACTACCCATAATTACTATCATGGCACAGATATATATGTGAGTATTATATATACACATACATACACGCAGTATATATTTATAATTAGCTTCTTACTACATAGGACTATAGAGGTTCTTCCTTTATCTAAATGGTATTATTCCTAGGTGGGAAGATTCCTGCTAAACTCCACTCTTTATGACATATACACAACCTCTCAGTACCTCTTAGTGATGTTTACCTACTCTGGGTAAAACAACTCATGCCCCTCATGCGCCAGATATCAAGGGCTTAATTCAATGAGCTGTCAAAACCTGAATAGGTGCTGATGGTGGTGGAAACTGCATGCTTTGTAATTCAACTACGTGAGTAAACTTCAATTAGCAATCTAGGGTTCTAGATTGTGACTGCTAAAAAGGCAACACTGAACTCACTATGAAATGATACCAAGTAGACAGTGTAGTAATTGTACAATGCACCCTCAAGCTGCAAAGATAATAGAATTTCACACAACAAGAAAGATGACAATGTTTAGCATTGTATTGTGATTGTGATGTGGCCCTTCTGAAACATTACACCCCTTTCTGGCTCTTCACCAGCTGTACTGGTACAAAGTCAATTCACCTTCGGTGACATGTTCACATGGGGCAGCAAGCAATAATGGCATGCTTCCTAAGAACCGCAAACTCTTTCTCCTCATTCTGGTATTTTTTACACTCTAGCTGTGTATCTTAATAACACAACCCTTTTTTGGTATGTTGCAAAATAATAAATACAATGGCTAGACGTATAAGAGTAGGCTACATCGGGTGGAAGTGTGAACACGCAAGGTGACTCCTTCAGACAGCAATAATGATACCTTATTTGGCTACTGAAGCATCTGGCAAGCTGGATTTAACACAGTAAGGCAGAAGTACATGTACCTGCGGCTACCAGTTAAAACTTAGCAAGCATTTTGCCTGCATTTGGAATAGTATTTTTTAAGGATTTCACTTTTTTAAATAATATGAAAATTATAATAAATTATAATATCAGAATAATTTTTATTTTGAGCATATCTAAAGTCAAAATGTTAAAGCCAAGATTGTCCAGCTGTATGAGTTTTGTATTTACCAAATCTCTATTCAGGACAATCCTAGAACTGAGATCTGCCACCTTCGCTGGATGAGTACAGTCACATTATGTTTTTTGCAGGAGAATATACAGTTTAAGCGTAGCTGTGAATACTGTATCACTTTTGCTAATGACACTTGCACAATTTATTCAGACGTAAATACACTAGCTAGCCAGACATATATCTAATTACTCAGGTCTTTGTTTTTTCTTTCAATAAACACGGTGACAGAGCATACCCACTTTTAAATGACAACACATGGGTTTTCCTTTTTCTAAAAATGCATCTGGTACAACATTGAAATCAAATAATCCCTGAGAATAAAAGATTGGTGGAAAAATTGAGAGAGATTGTGAACAATACTAACTGCTAGGGTTGCCACCTGTCCAGGATTCACCAGCTACCAGTCCAGGAATAAAGAGGTCTGTCCAGGATTTACCTGTTTATGTCCTGGGAAATGGTGTTCTGGTGGCCATGAGAGTCAGGGGGAAATCTCTTCTCTCATCTCTTTCTAGTTGTTTTTTACAACTATTGTTTCTCACTTGTCTCTTTTTTTCTTTCTCTCTCTCTCTCTCTCTCTCTCCTCTCCTGCCTCCAAAAGAGTGCATAGGAAACAGGTCAACAGAAGGTGGCATCCCTACAAACAGCTTATGCCCACTGTTTTCAGCAAGCCAGTTAAGTTCAGAAAACAAAGAAATGTTGTTGCCTTGCATTTTAAGTGACAGATTTGTAGGAAGCATGTTATAGTCATATAGAATGTTACTAATCAGAATAGAATCTCTGTGTTTAAAAATTGGAGTGCTTCTAAAAAGTGACAAAGAGAAAATGCAACCTTGATGTACACCCCTATGTATAAAGCTGGATGTGATCATTTATGGTTCAGGGAGAACTATTTAATTTAAGAATTATGCATCAAGACCAATTGGCACCACTGGAGACATTTAACAAAAATACATTAAAATGCTTCATCTCACCAGCAGCTGTCGTATGGGCTTGGGTGTTATGGTGAACTTGCCTATTTGTGCTCATATGTAAAGACAGAAAACCGAGATATTACCTAAAGCATTGCAACTGCAGGTATAGATATAGAAATAATGCATCTATCTGTAAATCCGATGCACTCCCTTAATTCATATGTCAGAATAAATCAGTGGATTTTACAATTGTTGTCCAACTTTGTGCTTGCTATTCAGTGAAGGTTAAGAAAAAACACATTAAATAATCAGTAGTAAACATGATTATGTGCTTATATGCTTTTCTTTGTGAAGGTCTTTTACCAGGTGCTAAAAACATTTTTTGGTTCTGTAAATTTGGTGCTGGTTTCAAAATTACAACAGTAGCAGAGTCTTTCTTCATTAAGCTAGTCAGGCCGCATATTTCCTATAGAGCTCAATGCATTTGTTACATAGACATCCCTGGGTACCCCCTCTGTAGCCACCATTCTCGCTATGGAACACATGGGTCTTAAAGGCACACAGCGCCTTTGAGTGCAATCTATGGAGGCTGTACCAGCACAGTCCACCATAGAGTAAATGGGCCAGTTTGAGAGATTGGAGATCTACCCTGTAACAGGCTCATTACGCAGCAGCATGCTGGGGGAGCCATATTACCCGAGAGAGCGCTCTGCCACCTAGTTTTGTGGCAGGGGGACTGTTGACCCTCTAGACCTGCTGCCCCAGAATACGTTGCTGATTTAATATACAAGATGGTTTATAGAAAACTGGCCAAGTGGGTAGATGCTAATTCTGTAGCATGAACTGATAGGTGCTCGTCTTCCATTGAGTGATGTCGCAGTTTAACATGGTTCGTTCTGTGAATGTGACGTGTCCCTCGCCGTCAATGAGGATAATGGTGTTGGTCCTAAACACAAAAGGGACAGAAAAAACTGTGGTGAAGAATCAACATGCTATGCAGGTAAAATGTGTTTGAATAAACAAACTTGTCTGTGACAGGGCTGTTGAAACACAAAGTTACAACGTGTATATGAAAAAGTTCAACATTAACAATTTCTGCATAATATTTATTTCGTAAAAGATGTATACTATGGAAGATAGATAAAAATTCTTCAGTTTCAGATGGTCTGCTACACTTGTTATTGACATCAAGTTTATGATGGGAATTAAACTAATGCATTAAACCAAGCTGCTCGAGCCTACCTTGTTCCGTAACCTGGGCAGCGCACACATACAGCTGAATAGCTACTCAGGATTGGTTTAACAAAGTCCTTTCCCTGTTCTTCTATAGCTGGGTCTGGTAACTGTCTGAAACACAAATTTGGAAAACCAGTAACATCAGATAACCAACATCAAACACTTCTTACCACATTAATTGCACTTGTAATGCAAAATCTTCAGAATTAGTGAATGTCTCGCCTTATGGGGTATATTTACTAATAACCAAGTTAAAATACGGAACACATGGTTATTTTCACAAATGATAATAGAAGTTTCCTAAACACCACACACAAATTATTTATAAAAAAAAAAATTGTATTTGGGGTGTACCACACGAAAAGGTCTTTGAAATACTTTGGGATGTCAACTTGTTTAGGAACAGCGATGCGCATCATTCTGGTTTAACCCTGTATCTGCCAAACTAAATGAAAATACCTAAATATTTTTTGGGAGTTTTTTTCCCCTTCCATTTGTACTGGTTACGTATAGTTTCTATAGGTGAAACTGAAAAAAATTGCCATTTTTTTTCCTTAATTTCCCCCCACATTTTTTTGATATTTTTCATATTTAATGATGGTTTATAAATAATAATTATTTTAAAAGTAAGCCCTAATTGTCAAAATAAGCAATATACAATTTGTGGGGGTGCACTAAATGAGTTAGTGGGCAATCAGTTAAATAAAGACATAGCAAACAAACACTGCTCTGGTCATTTAGCACAAACATGATAAAGAAAACAAAACACCTGGCCCTGAAGGGGTTAATACAATTCAATTTTAAAACATTTTAGTGAATATCCATTTTGTTTTCCGTAACTATTTTAAGGTCAATGTGTCCCATGTAAAAGGGGTACTCATCTTTTTTATTACCAGTACCAGATTATAAAAATAGGTTTTCAATAGTATTGTGCTGTTTTGCTTTTCTTTTCTTTTTTTTTTTTTTTTAATATCTAGTTTTAGCAAATATAATATTTTAAGGCAGCTGCATATAAGCAATTATATGTTCTAGTTGTGCCATCTTCCAATCTATTAGACAAACACTCTGACTCCTTTTTATAAAGCATTATGGGCTCAGTCTTAACCATTAAAAACACTGACACAGCGTCAAATGAAAATCTATGGAGAAATGGATTTAATTGGACAAGCAGGACTTTAGCACTGAACCAGCTCAGTGTGGAGCTTGAATAGGGACAGATGCCCAAAATATCATATCACTGTCTGCAATGGCAGCCCCCAGGTCTGCAGATAAAGGGAGTTAACTGGAACAAAATGAAATCTGCTTTACTGTATACAGCACTGTATTTTATGCTCAGAGATAAATATGTATTTTTCTTCCATAGAGCCCCTTTAATACATGTCTTCTGTGAAACATACAAAAATTACTGTTTGAAATGGATGGATATTAGGGAATTCATTCAGGCAATCGTTTTAATATGCATTGGCAATGAATGCTATGGCTGCATAAACACGAGTTTGAAGTGTGTATTTGAAGTATTCAAAATAAAATAGCAACTATAGCTCCCATTGGATGTGTGAGGCTTTTGTGCCACTAGAGGGCATACACAGCACATAAAAAAACTTCAGGCCTTATGCAAACCGTTTTAATTTGATTGTATAACTAATAAAAATAATGCCACACTAGAATGGAAAATGTCAGAAAAAGTAAAAAACAAAACAAAACAAAAAAAACATCTGTATTGCCACTTTAGATACTTAAAGAAGAAGAGTATACGATGGACACAGAAAAAGCTTGGGGGTTGACAGGATATTGTGTGTAATATGATATAGGACCAAAAGTATGTGGACACTTCTTCAAATAATTACGTTTAGGTGTTTCCACTACACCAATTGCTTACAGGTGTATAAAAACACACTTGGCAATTAACAAACATTGGCAGTAGGATGGGTTGTACTAAAGAGTTCAGTAACTTAAAACCTGGCTTTAAAAGTCAATTTGAGAAATTTCTATCCTGCTAGATATGTCCTGGTCCCTGCTATTACTATGAAGTGGAAGTATCTAGGTGTAACAGCTCAGCCACAAAGCAGTACGCCATGCAGACTCCGAATGCAGAGTTGAGTGCTGAAGTGCTGTCCTCTGCAGCATCACTCACTACAGAGTTCCAAATTAAATCTGAAAGCAAGATCACAAAAGGTCACCTCCCTTTTGGCTACCACTTGCTCAGGTATGTGCATGCTGAAGTGCAGACCTGTATGCAGCCATACAAACCACTTTACAAGTCTCAGTCCTCTCTTCCCTTACCTTACATCCGCTGGTTTAAATTCTTACCACTCACTGCTTGGGAATCTTACTTTTGCTGCACCTATCTTCTTGAATTCCTGTTCCATCACACCCTCAGCTAATTATTCTGGATTTCAACACTCAATAAATAACCCACCTGTTTAGAGCAACATACAATATGTCCATTTAATACTCCCCCCCATCCTGTATTCTGAAAGAAACTGTATGTTCTGAGATCTCCAGGTCACTGACTTCTACAGTCAAACTATACTCACCACAGCAGTCCCTCGTCTTTTGTCTCATCCACCCCGAGTACCTAGTGGACTGTAAAGTCACAGGAGGAGGAAATCCTATTCTCTTTCTGTAGTGTGTCTTATGTGTGTTCACATTATTGCATTTTTTTTATTTCTTCATTATAATACTACTACAACAATAAAGCTAACAGGGAAAGATAATGGCATGCTTCTTCTGAAACCCTTGCTATGAAAACATGGTGTAAATCTTCTGTGACCCTTCCTCAAATCAGAGTACACCAGTCATGGGGGAAAAAAATTCTGGCTTCCCTTAATGTCACTGAAAGTTTAAGGGCAGACTGGTTTGTCTCTAGAATCAAGATACAGAAATGCTGCAGAGGCAGTTTAAATGTAAAAAGTAGGTCGTTTTGTTCTTACTGTTCTTCATTGTTCATCACTGTAATGAGCTCCTGAACAAAGGCCTCTCGGGTAGTGTCCTGGCTCTTTCTGATGATGTCCGCAAACAATTTTTTCCCATGTTGGAGTTTCTTCCATGGGGTGTCCAACAGACTGCAGCTCAAGCCGTACACACCTTAAGGGTTAAGGAAGACATTCAGAAAATTCCATTTTACAATACAATTTTTAAACTTCACTACATTACACCTAAACCTCAGACCCTCTAGTTTTAGACTATGACACTCTCCTATCTTTGAAATAAACTTTCCTCCTGACTTTCCTAAATCCCTTTAAGTATTTAAATGTTTTATCACATCTTCCTTTTCTCTTCTTTCCCTAAGTTCCTTCCCTTAGTCTTTCCTGATAATTATAGACAATGCATAGAGTCCAAGAAGTGTATTGCAACTTCCTACTTTGACTGACACCATCATAAAAATAAAGTATTCATTGAGGTGACATAGGAAAAGAATGAACATTTGAATGAAATGCCCTTGTGATGTCCCTGGTGGGTCTCAGAGTAGGAAGATATAATTCCTTTTAAGTATCAATAGCACCACTAATATATGATTTTCTGTTTTGTGCTTGGATGTAGTGATCTTGCTCTAGAATTTTTGACTGACATGAAACAGAATTTATATCCAGCTTGTACCAAAAACAGGCTACAGCAGTCAAAGACTAAAAACCAAACAAACACATTAAGAATGACGGTGAACTCCAATTACCGCCACAGAAGAAACAATTACTAAGGAAGTTACTGGTGCTTTAATAATAATTAAAATGTTGATGTATAAGTGTATAACTGATTGGTCAGCAGACCTCATCCATTCAAAATGACCAAAGAGGAACACCTTTGTATTACGGGTGTGGAGGGGTCTTTGACCTATTATTAGTTTTTTTAAGGACACAAGAACTTTACTATCTATACACACACTTTTGTGTTATTTCATAGAAAATAGAAAGCGACGGCAGATAAGAACCATTCGGCCCATCTAGTCTAGATATACGCTGTTATTTTTGGACTGTAAACATTTTGATCTCTTAAAAAAGGAGGGATATTGTGGCAGAAAAGGAGGATAGAGGGGTTTCTCAAAGATGGACTTTTGGGAACTGTGGGTATGTATGCCATCAGTATTGTTTAAAAATAAATAAAAATAAATGTTTATAATTGGCGTACACAAGCTATGCCAGGTTTGGTTATAACAGAGCAAGTATGATGGCCCAGCTATAGCGACGTATTGAGTCTTCTTTTCTTCACTTAGTCAGGTAGTATATTGTCCCAAAACTAAATGTCTTTCTTACACAGGGCTGCAGAAAAAGTATTTGCCCCTTTATGGTTTCTTCTATTTTTTGCATATTTGTGACACTTAAATGTTTTAAATCAAACTAATTATATTATCAGACACAGATAAACCAAGTAAACACAAAATCCTTTACGCGTTCTGAAGAGCTCAGTGAATTGAAGTGTGGTACTGTGATAAGATGCCACTTTTGCAATAAGTCAGTTTGTGAAATTTCAGCACTGCTAGATCATGGAAGCTCTGGAGCAGTGAAAATGTGTTTTGTGGGGTAATTAATCACTTTTCCCTGTTTGGCACACTTATGATGGGAACAACCAGTACCCCGACTGGGTACTCCCGCCAAACGTTGCTTCCTCCTGCCGGGACACCAACGATTAAACACTTCAGCGCCAGACAGAACCAGCGTTGTAGAAAGAAGGGAGGACGCCACTGCATGGGAGCTGCGGTGGCACTGTGGCTAGCTGAAGCTTAGCTACACAGTGTGGCTATTGTCCTAAAAAGGACAATAAAGGATCATAGCAGCCCACCCCAAGCATCAGGCAACACTCATGTTGAGGTGAAAACAGGACTCAGTTTATTTGGAAACACAGGGGTATTTAAACAGTACAAGGGGTAATTTACATACAATAGACACAACAAGCCACACAAAGTTTTCCATCAGGTCCCCCTTTGCACACGGCTCAGTATTTGCCCTCAGCCCACCGCAGCCCAGTAGGTGGCCACAATTGTAGTCTGTGGGGAGGATGGTAAACACGGGCGGTTCCCTGACTTCTGGCTGAAACCTGCCATGAAATCTCTGTCCTATAAGTCCTGACCCGATGGAGAGTAACACTATGCATAAACCCCCTCCCAAAATGCAGGCTCCCCAAATTTCCAAGCTCCACAGTCTTTAGAGTCTCTTGTACTTTGGGAAACGTGGCAATCCATACCAGGGCCCATAGTCTGTAGGAAGGAGGCTGGTACTCAGTCCCCTCCAAGTCTGGGTTTGGCAGATGCCAGGAGAACATTACCTGCCAGCATTATGCCAACTGTAATGTTTGGTGGATAAGGGATACATTTTTTTTTGGGGCCCATTACTTCCAGTGAAGGAAAATCTTAATGCTTCCGCATACCAAGGCATTTTAGACTATACTATGCTCACAACCTTGTGGTTTGGGGATGGTCCTTTTCTATTCCAGCATGCTTTACCCCAGTACACAAAGCAAGGTTCAGAAACACAGGGTTGAATAAGTTTGGTGCGGAAGAACTTCAGAGCCCTGACCTCAACCCTACTGAACACCTTTGGGAAATAACTGGAACAGAGATTGTGAACCAGGCCTTCTCATCCAACACCAGTGCCTGACCACACAATTGCTCTGCATGATAAAATGGGACACATTCCCACAGAAACACCTCAAAATATTGTGGAAAGCCTTCCCTGAAGAGTGGAAGCTATTATAGCTGCAAAGTGGGGACCAACTACATATTAATAATGTATTTAGAATTCTATTTCATAAAAGCCCCTGTTGGTCTAATGGTCAGGTGTCCCAAACGGTAGGTGGAGAGAGGGGGGCTAGGGTGAGGTTAATAGTTATTGTAATATTATATATTTATGTTGGTGCGTTATGGGGGGGGAATAGAAACTGTAGGTGGAGGAGAATGGTTGGGGGGGGCGTATGATTATTTGAATATGAATAGTTACTGGTCTTTGCCACGCCGGCCTGCAGACTGTGTGTTGACAACTGGACTTTGCCACGCCTATGGCTTGCAAACTATGTTATTAGCTGGATTTTGCCCATTAATGGAACTTAGCCACACCTGTGGCTGGCAGAATCTTAATAACTGAACTTTGCCACGCCTGTGCGTTTATTAGTTGAATTTTAAATATTCTGACAATATTGATTGGTCTGACCCAATCTCGTGTGATATTAGGAACAAAGGAAGTTCTACATAAAGAGTAATTGTGGGGCAAAGTTCTAAATGTAGTCTAATAGCCATAGCAATTGATAGACAGTTCTTGCTGATTGTTCCACTTTATATATAAAGACTTATGTGCTTTAATATCTGTCTTTATCTATCAATAATATATTCTTCAAGTGTGCTTTAAAATGCATGGGTTTTCCTGTTTATGAACAAGAAAATAATGTCGCTATGCTATGGGGCTGGTATGCAATTATTTCCATAGCTGTTTTTTATTTTCAGCCCAGCCCTGCTTATCGCCCCCTTAGTTACTAAATCAACCATTAACCAAATGTAATTGATAGTTTGATTCATTTTGACTAAACCCACTCAGGCATGATTACTGCTAGATCTGTTGGATCTAAACATCAATTAAAAAGAACCCGTCTTGCAAAGTGATGTAGGCTAAAAGGTTTTAAAAAGTAGCACATGATGCCATGGATCTAAAGAAATTCAACAAATGAAAAAAGTCATTGACATCTATCAAACTGGAAAATATTCTGGGACTCAAGTGAACAATTGTGGGAGCCATTATGTACAAATGGAGAAAACATAGTTACATAGTTCATAAGGTTGAAAAAAGACCTAAGTCCATCAAGTTCAACCCTTCTACCTAACCTTCCTATTCTTGATCCAAAAGAGGCCAAAAAACCTTTAATTAAGCTCCATGGAACAGTGGTGAACCCTACCAGGAGAGGCCTACCAAAAATTCCTCCAAGAGCGCATGGACGAGGTCACATGTAAATAACTGCAGGCCTCACTTGCCTCATTGTTTCAAAATAAGAAAGACTGTGCAAAAATGGCATCCCTGGGACAGTTACAAGGCAAAAACCACTACTGACCAAAAAGAACATAAAGGTTTGTCTCAAGTTTGCCAAAAAATATCTTGACGATCCCAAAACTTTTGGGATAATATTCTGTAGATTCGTAAGTGGGACTTTTTGGAAGACATGGGACTCGTTACATCTAGCGTAAAGCTAACACAGCAATCCACAATAGGAACATCATACCAAGAGTAAAACATGGCTGTGGTAGTGTGATGGTCTGAGGTTACTTTGCTCCTTTAGAACTTGGGCAACTTACTATAATTGATGGGACCAATTAATTTTTTACACAACTCTATACCTTCAATAAATTAAATGATTATTTTAAAGCTGCATTTTGTGTTAACTCACATTGATTTTGTCTCATATTAACCCCTTAAGGACAATGGGCAGTCCCTAAACCCATTGAAAACAATGCATTTTGAGCCTGTACATGTACGGGGTTTGTCATTAAGGGGTTAAAATGAGTTGGATGATCTGGAAAACTTTAAAGTGACAAAAACGCAAAAATAGAACAAATCTGGAAGGGAGCACTGTAGCACCCCAGCTATTCTTGCTATTGTTAGGATGCTATAGACATATAGGACTGAGACAGGTTAAATTTTACCAGCAGTCCTGCTTGGTGCAGGGTGCAGAGATTAACCCGTGTCCCTTCTTTTCTGCAGCCCATAAGAAATATAGTCCATAGTTCTAAATTGGACAGTAATGAATGATAGGAACAGAGTACGTTACTATTCAGTGTTTCATACTCCACTGTCTCATCCACTTCCAATGATTCAAATTATTGGTTATTAAGAATGTGTTTATTCCTCATTTTGCAGACCCAGCGAGGCCTTAAACATCTTTGTACTGGAAACTGTTAATGGCTGCTCTGTAGCAAATAAGGCCATAAGCATTTAATGAGGATAACCAGAGATCATTACGGCATAATGAAATACCAATTAGTGACTATGGAAAAGTTAAAGGGTTCACACGATCGACTACCTGGGTTTGTTTACATGTAGCTTAAAATAAAATCAACTAGATATAATTTTAGGTTCAAAATAAGAAGAGTTTGCAACTAACAAGTAATGCCACTAAATAAAAAAAAACTTATACCTGAATATTATTGTGGCCAAGGCTTAAGGTGGCAGGTCAATGGGTGAGGCAGCCACTCTGCTGAAAAACTGGGGGGTAGGCTGACCTACTGGCAAATCAGCCCCTTAGTCAGTGCCCCGTTCACTTGATGGGCCAGTTGGGAAGCTCAGAGATGTCCCTTGTAACTGTCCCAATCAAACTATCGAGGTCTAAGGCCTAGCTGACAAGGGCTGCAGAGCAATCTGTATGTGCACCATGCATCCTTAAGAGTCAGAGGGCCATGATACCATGTCATATTCCAGTGCTCAGCAGAGAGGACAATGGTAGATAGATGAACGCTGGGCTGGTCCCAAGCCTAAATTCACCGATTGGGATCCTAAAAGTGGCCACAGGTAACTTGAAGATGGTGTAACCGAATTGATCAGTCAAAGGAGTTATCTATTTTATTAATCACAAAGCCATTGGGAAAACCCAGGAAACATGTCCCAACAAGTTGCAGTGTCTATCGAGTATCTTATACTAAAATCTTGGAAGATTGTAATGAGAAAGCGTTTGCTAATACTTGCACATGCATGTGAAGACATTTTTGTCTCAGGTTGTACTATTTACTGCCAGGGTAAATAATAGAACTGGAAATACTGAATACTAGAGAAAGTAGAGTAGAACTTTGACAGTAAAACATTTTTCTTTCTGGGAGAAAAGTCACAATTAGGAAAACAAAATACAGGAGGATGAACACGGAAAACAAAATACAGGAGGATGAACACGGAAAACAAAATACAGGAGGATGAACACGGAAAACAAAATACAGGAGGATGTTGCAGCAACAAAGGGATTTGCAAACCTGACATGAGGCAGCTGTTTCTTGTAATACTTATTTTTTTTGTCTCTAATACTAATGCCAATGTCACTGTTCCTACCATTGCCTCGAAACATTTATCCAGCAGAGCCATCTACATCTCAACACAAGCCTGAAACAGTAATAACCACTGAGCCATACACTGTAAGGGATCCAGCCAGTAAAGGGGCAAAGCTATAGACATCCAACTTGTGTTTGAGAGAAGCATCTTCCTTGACATAAATACATCTCAGTAAGCTACGCTTTCACAAAGCTCATATCCATGCCATTCTACACACAGGTGCGATATGTGATAAACCAACCAAAAAAATCAAAATGTTCTGCAAGACCATACTGCTGAAGAAAGTATTAGTTAAAGTTTGATTAAACACACTTGTTTTGTCAAATCAGCTAGCAATAATTTGTAAGTCAAGGAACTGTTTAGATCCGAGCACATGTTTGGCCGTTCTATTTTGGGGGGTTTGTTCCACTTTCAGAAAACTTTAAGTGGGTGTATGAAAGCAAGGAAACAAGAATATTTTGATATTTTACTGCTACATAAACTGGTTCAAACATGTTAAACCAATAAACATTTGTAAGAAGCTCTGCTGTTATTGTACTAAAATCTCTTACCTATTAGGCTAGAATTTTTTTTCTTTCAAGGCACAGTCCTTGGAATTCATGTGTAGAAATATTTCTAATGTGTTTATAATATGGAAATATTCAGAGCATGTGGTCTGGGGAAGAACAAAAAAAACCACACCGACCTGGATTTAATTGGACAGGTTCTTTTTCTCCTTTCGATCCATAATAAGAAAGAACATCACCTTTTGTGTTGCTAAAAAAAAAAAAAAAAAAAAAAATTATAAAAAAAATAAAACAAGGTAAATCTCTGCAGTGCAAATACGCTGATAAACAATACAAAACATAAAAAAACAAGGTTTATATCATTTAGAATAAAAAATGGTTGATTGTACGGATCTAATTGAAAAAATTAATTGGAGGATGAAGTGCAATATAGATGAGGAGGGAAGTTTAATACTGTTGTTTTGGTTTGTTAAAAACTAAAAACCAATTAGGTTAAAAGATACCGTATCGACTCGATTATAGGCCGCTTTAAAGAGTGAAAGTGGAGGGGGGTGAGGCCTATGTTCGGGCAAATACGGTAATTAGTACTAAAATAATGCTAGAATTTGTTACTTTTTTGATGTATTTACTCCATATCCATAAGGTATTTAGTTCCTTGTAAGTTGTCAATGATCTATCCCGGATGCTTTGCTATTTGCTGGAGATGTGAAGAATAAAATGGTATCTTATATTCATATGTGGTGGTACTGTAACAAGATCAAAGCAACCTGGGAGGAAGTGCTTGCTTTCATTAAAATCCTTCCAGCCCAGGATTTTATTAATTTGCCAGAGCCAATACTAGTTCAGGGTAACTGGGCACACCTGACACATGAACAGTCACTCATTTCTGTACACAATCATATTATAGTGGCTACAGTTATGACAACAGCAGGGTACTGGCATTCAAAATATAGTAACTTTTGGAAAACAATAGAACCCTGGAAAATATATCAAATGAAAGTGGGGATAGAGAGGTAGATTCAATCAGATTGGTTTGAAATCACATCAGTTTGACAAATGGAACCAATGGATGGGAATTTTAGACAAATAATGTATCCTGTAAAACAGATTAAAAAAAAAAAAAAGAAAAAAAAGATATGCCTCTGGTCAGAAACCTAATAGTAACTACTCAATAGATGCCTCTGTTTGTCTTAGTTACTGTATTTTCAAAGATTTACAATTTGTGTATGGCGATTGCTATGTATTTTATGATTACTATAATATTGCGTGTTATATTCGGTCATGGACCTGGTCTAAATTATATAAGCAGTATATTTTGCACAAAAAAAAAAAAACACATTTGAATGCTAGCGGGGTGTACCCCACTGGCGCTCTAGTTTCTAAAATTAACGCTTGGTGAAACATTTAATACAAACTTCATAATTTAAAGGACTAAAACAAAACATCAGGCCACCGTAAAAAGACACTTTGTAGCTTCACCACAGACACATAGTTTCACACACTAGCAACCAAACTAAACTCTGTTAAGGCAGTGAATCGTTTACTCATATTTGTGAAGTATTACATACAGGGACATTTTATTTCAGCTATTACCAGTCAAAATGCTGTTTAGTATTAAAAATGTATTGCTCACTCTTGGGGGTCTACAGTTCATTGATTGTTAGCCTAAGGCAGGTAGCCAGGTTAGAGTGTTATGTTTGGGGGAAAAAAGACTGGTGGAATAGTTCTCCACTGTGTTAGAATCTGGCACAGACACAGAGATTGCAGACGGCTTCTACTAAGAACAGTATTCAAAACACTCAAGCTTTTCTTATTAAGTGAAAGCAAAAAAGCCAGTTGATTTTATGGGATGAATGAAATCCCATCAGCAGAAACGTAATGTGCTGAACAGTACCTACTTGGCAGACAATCTCACGCTCCATCATCTCATACCATTCCAAGCTCCATTAAAGTTTTGCCGCTTCTATTATGTTTTCAGCTTAAGAGTGCCCCAACATGCAGAAAATGTCAAAGTTACCCAGGATCTCATGAGTGATCTCAGCAATAAGTTCACATGAGCTATATACCCATTTAATTAAACCTTACATAAAATATAACTCAAGACTTGGTGTGCTTTTTATATACAGGTACAAAATAACAGGATCTCTGTTTTAAATGTAATCAGGACCTTTTACATACTTGTTCATTACTTTAATTTGAAGAACTGCAAATAGCAGAGCACCGATACACAGTATGAGTATATTTGCAAGCTAAACACATACATAAAACCCATTTGTATATGACCTGCATTTTCCCCCACAATACACCTTTTGAGTTGTCTCTCTCTTCTGTTTCTTCCGTGCTTTTCATCATATATTTCATATGCCGTCTTTGACGGGAGTTATTTGTATCAGCCATGGAATATTCTGAAGATTCCTTTCAATGGGGTACCTTTTTTTATTTATAATACCATAATGCCACAGGCCTTTAAATATGATACAGAAAAACAACACCTGCTTCCCAATATTTTTTTCTTCCTTTCTATGATTTCCAACCTAAACATTCATACTTAAAATCACTAGTGAGAACAAGCTGTTGAAATGCTTTAACAGAAACTGTAACAAGCTCTCTAATACTAGTTATGTTCTTTACACAAGTAGAATTTTCTTTATTCTGTGTTTCAGTGTCTTAAAAGACAAGTGCTTAGAAGAAAAAAAAAAAGTATTCATTGGGGAACCCTCCTGTAATCTTATGTACTTCTGCTGACCATTTTAATGCATCAGATAATGTGCGCAACTTAAATGGTGGGAATTAGGGGGTATATAACATGAACTTTCATAGTCAATATTTTCTTTTGTTCATGTTACCATTGTGAAAACGCAAATAAATATTTACCGACCTCACAAAGAGTTACAAAGAAAATCACATGTCTGGCTTTAACATAGTTTTATTCACAGACCACGACTTGCATACAGAGCTGGCCTCCATGCACACAGATAGTTCTTGGTTGTTATAATGTTACAGTGGCCCTGCGATATTGCAGCCCAAAATCACTGTGTACCCCCATTAGTGGCTGTATGTGGAATTGCAAGTACAAGCACGTGCAAACAAAAGAAAAAGCAGCGTTAGTGGCACATAATCATAAACGTTTGCCATCCTCTAATTAGCATGTGATATAGGCTGATAAAAAGGAAGGCAACGTGAGTCCATGTGATACAGTGTGGAGTATCAATGCTTATTCTGGTTATTTGTTAAGCTTACATTTATGAATGTATTTTCACTGCTTCAGAGTCTACACATACACAGGAGAGCATGAATACCTGTGGTGTTTACGGACAGTCATGGTTATCTTATTAGAGTAAGAGCTTCTGGATGTGGGATGGAGTTTGTTTTTGTGTAGATAGGCTCAGTTAACAATATCGATGCTTGCAAAGGGGCTTTTTGTTTTAAGCTTTAATGAGTGGTATAGAAAGGTATGCCTATAATTATCATCCTGTTTTAAAATCTATTGCTCTTATGGATGATCCAATTATGAAACAATAATTCATGAAAAACAAAGGCTCACAAGGGCATGCCTGTGTGTCACAGACAAGGGCAGCCATCACCACTTACCACCTCAACTTTAATTTTGGGGCATCTTAGGTTACCCCAAACACAACGCAATTACAGTATTAAATTGAATCTAATCTGAAGTTTCACAATGCTATGTACAAAAATATAGGAAGGAAAAAAACATACATAACAATGATTACAAAAATGGAAGAAACACAAGAGATCCCTACAAACAATTACTAATACCAGAGTCATTGTGGAAACTTCAGATGGATAAGTTGGTAAAGTTATCCTTGAAGTTGCTAAAAATAAATTCCAAGTTTTATTCTCAGGTTCCCATTCTTATAAGAATCTCTCTCTTGCGGACCATTCATTTGCTGTCATGTGGGGAGAGGAGTGTGTAATACAGGCACTTTACAACACTCCTAATAAGCTGGGTCATAGTATCTGGCAGCAAACTTCGGTCTGATATTTTAAAATTCCATATTTTCTTGAAATGGTACCTTGTACCTTAACTCTTGGGTGATCACGTCCCCCATGTTATTACAAACATACAGGTACCAAACACTCACGCTCAGCTAGGTCACCCATTTTTGCTATTATTCTGGAGATCACACTGTCAGCACGCAGAACATCTTCACGTGGATCAAGTCATGATTTTACTATACAAACATAACTATATTTCTCAAATCAGAACGCTGAAGATACAGCCCCACCTTTTTTTGTTTTTTACTTTATTTCAGTCCTTTTTATTTCCCTAGGTATGGAAAACCTCCAGCCAGCTCAAGTTCTCATGTGGTCTGTCTCTGCTTCTTTCATGACTCCTCCTTCCTAGCAAACAGATCATCTTCATCTTGTTCTTCGCATTGATCTCACATCATGTGCTGCTTTTTTGAGACCTTTCAGCCTACTTCACAGGTTCTGTTTAATTGATGTTCATCATGACTGGGTGTGTCCCAAGTTGAACCCAATTATCAATTAAGGAATTATGGGAAAATCAATATATTATAGGGCTGCAACTAACGATTATTTTAATAATCGATTAGTTGGCCGATTATTTTTTCGATTAATCGATTAATCGGATAAAAAAAAAACAATATGCAAATTTTTCGTTTATTTAAAATAATTTAATGAACTGGATGTTAAAAAACAACTTAAAATTTACATTAACATTCTTATTTTGTTATGATGTAATAAAAAACAATATTTTCAAAGTACAAGAACCCAAACACAATATTTATGCACTTTGCACCCAGCACTTTGCACCCAGCCCTGGCAGTTTGCACCCAGCCCTGGCAGTTTGCACCCAGCACTTTGCACCCAGCCCTGGCACTTTGCACCCAGCCCTGACACTTTGCACCCAGCACTTTGCCCCAGCCCTGGCAATTTGCACCCAGCATTTTTCACCCAGCCCTGGCACTTTGCACCCAGCCCTGGCACTTTGCACCCAGCACTTTGCCCCAGCCCTGGCACTTTGCACCCAGCACTTTGCCCCAGCCCTGGCACTTTACACCCAGCACTCAGCACTTTGCACCCAGCCCTGGCACTTTGCCCCTGCACCCAGTCTCCAACTCTGCCCTGCCCCCACATTCTGCCCTGCCCCCACACTCACACCCTGCCCTGCATCCCCACCCCCACTCTGCCCTGCACCCAGTCTCCCACTCTGATCTGCCACCCCACGCTCACTCTGCCCAGCACCCACACTCACACCCTGCATCCCCACCCCCACTCTGCCCTGCACCCACACTCACACCCTGCCCTGCATCTCCACCCCCACTCTGCCCTGCACCCAGTCTCCTACCCATTCGCTCTGTGCGAATGGAGCCACTCACACAGAGCGAATCGCTCTGTGCGAATGGAGCCACTTGCACAAAGCCACTCGCACAGAGCCACTCGCACAGAGCGAATCGCACATAGACAAAGAATACTTACCTCCTCTACGGACTCGATCCACTTCCAAGCTTCAAGTTTAAAACTTTATTGAAGTCTTGATTGAAGCGCGTCACATCCGTCACGTAGCTAAAAGAAGGCGGAGACTGCAGAGCGTGTAGCAGAAGCGGGGAACGCTCGCGGAGGTAAGTAAAAGGAGCCGAGTGCTCCAACAACGAATCGATCACTCGATTAATAGATAACGGAAATCGTCGACAACGATTTCCGTTATCGATTATTATCGATTCGTTGTTTCAGCCCTAATATATTACATTAGATGCTACTTCTGCTGAAGAGGAGGAAGGATGGCTTTAATTTTAATTAGAATTTTATTGCAGAATTACATACATCTATTAAATTTGTTATTTGCATGGTAGTACATGAAGCCGACAACACGGCAAAACTGGTCTACTGGGATACCTCCCGGTAAGCTGCCTCCTCCGATGGCCATTTAATTATACGAGTGCAGCCGCCAATGAAGCTGCAATAGCAAAATAGTCCCTTCAGCTGCATTGGCGGCTGTGGCCACAGCCACACGTATACAAGTGAACAGCCTTCCATTTACCGTGGGGTCACGCCTGCCAGTCAGCGCCATGCCTGACATGACGTCATATTCGGTGTGGCGCTGACTGGCTGACGTGACCCCACAATAAAAGCAAGACTGCTCACGTAGTGTGCGACCACCACAGAGAAAGCCGTGGATGAGACAGAGGGTGCAAAATGGAGGGAGTGAGCTAGTGAGTGGGAAGGAGTATGTATAAATGTATGATAGAATAAGAATGTATGTATAAGTGTGTGTTAACATTAATGTGTAAGTGTGTGTGAGCTTGGATGTGTTTGGAGGCAAAAATGGCACAGACAGGCAATTAAGAGACTGACAAGCTGTGCAGCAAAGATTAAACAGGTAGACAGTTTGGGGCAAAGATAGCACAGACATGTCTGGGGTCTATGATGGCATTGGCAAGCTGTTTTGGGGGCAAAGGTGCCACAGGCAAGTTGCTTTGGGGCAAAAGTGGCACATGTTGCTTGTGAAGAGGGGGTACAATTAATTTGCTCACCTGGACTTGGTTTCTAGTTACACCCCTGTGTTAAGTTGTATGAATTAATGAAAAGTATTGTTTAATATTGTATGAATATGAAGGGGGTATGCTAAGGGAAGGGTATTAAGATAATGTGGTGCAATATGGGGTGATATTGGTAGGGAATGGAAATGATGGTGGGGAGGAATCCGATAATGGAGGGGTAAGAATATGTTGGTTGGGGATGAATGTGGTTGGGTATTAGAATGAATTAGAATGAACACTCTATTCTAAACAAAAATTATTGGGACCAGAACCTGACATGTGCAGTGTGACCAAAAGAAGCACCACAAAATAGGTTTTGTTTTAATTCAGTCCAGCCCTGAGGATATGATTTTATTTGCTGGTACGTCAATTCCTGCAAGATTTTTCTCTCCGTTTAATGAATGGAATGAATCCAGACAAGAGACGGTGTTCCAAACTTTTTTTTAAAAAAGGACCGCAAATGTACTAGTGGTTATTAGTGATGCTGTTCTATAGACTCAACGTTTAAAATACCTTGACAATACACATTTGGACAGCAAGCTCCTTCATAAAGCCTCACAAGAAGAACTGAAATTGGCATTTAACATTCTGGCTTTATCTTCAGAGGCCAGAAGAGCCCCATGGTTAAAACCTTTGAAAGGAGACATTGTGTCCAAGAATTCATTATACATTATTTGTTTTGATTCATTTGTTCGAACACGTTACGTTACGGTAAAAGATATTTTGAGGGGAAAAAACAGGATGAAACAATGTTTCTTTTTGTAATCATCTAGAAATACTTTCACTGAATCAGGGGCTATCGTTCCTTACAAGGCAAGGAGAACATGTTTTCCTCATAAATCCGAACAGCACATCCATAAGCTAGATCCTTAGCTTTCTTCAGAAACTAACAAAAAAAAGGGGTGAAGCTAAATACAATGTACGTTTTTCTGCCTTCAGACCCTTCCTTATCATTAAAGGAAGGGTCATTGTAGCCATAAAACCCAGACCAGGAATTATTTTACTGACCTATGTCTTTGAACTCTTGACCATATTGAGATTACATTATTGACATTTAACATTTAGAGTGACAGATGTAACTATGCTCTGAAAGGCAACAATGTACATCGTAGCATTTCAGGCACCCTATCCAGCGAAAAATAAATACTGCATGTTTGCCCAAAAATACACTTGGCCATAACACATACATGTGCTTGTTGAACATCCCATTCCAAGACCATGGGCATAAATATAGAGTCCTTTCCCCCTTTTGCAGCTATGACAGTCACCACTCTTCTGGGAAGGCTTTCCAAAAGATTTTAGAGTGTGTCTGTGGGATTTTGTGCCCATTCAGCAAAAAGTGCATTTTTGAGGTCAGCCATCGATGCTGGACGAGAAGGCCTAACTCGTCAGGCACCTACCAGGCAGCGTGTTCCTGCTGCACCTCTGAGAAGGGAAAGGTGGGGGTATGCTGCCGGGTGCCAATGGCAGTTCTCCCCTCCTACTCCCTGTTCTTCACTCCCTATCTGGCAGGGACTTGATGAGGGCTGTCCCGGACAAACACCGCTGCCAGCTGGAGGGGTAGCGCTTTAATGCAAAGAGACATCACCCCTCTTTTATCAGCTTCTACGACAGACAGCAAGGGAGCAAAACATCTGTTGTCACTATTGGCAACGCTTCAAAACCTTGTGGGTATTTCATGTTGTCACTCAGGAATCCAGCTACTCCGTGGGTGGTCCTCATTGTCCCTGTGTCTAGTTTGCCTTATTTTGTCTTTTGACCTACTGGCTTCTGATCCCTGCCTGTTTCCTGGACTTCCATATTTGTTTGCTGCTTGCCACTGACCATTGGAAGACTTCGCTATTTTTCTGAATTTGACAAAGGTAGCATCCTATGACAGAGGTACCTTTTAAGTCACTGAGCTCTTCAGTACCACCCATTCTACTGCCGATGTTTGTCTATAGAAATGGCATACCTTTGCACTTGTTAACAATAGGTGTAGCTGAAACACCTAAACCCAATAATTAGATTTGTCCACATACTCCGTATGTAGCCTATATAAAACAAGATATGGTTGGCACTTAAATATAACTATAACAAAACTATGAAAATTGCCCCAGTCGCCCACAAGGAAGTATATGCCTCGACCCTGGTACTCAAACAGTAAACAGCCTGGGATTTTATCACATAGGGCCTTTGTTAGAACACTCAATAATGTTTATCCATAAATACCAAATCTGGTACAAATGCAGTAAAAGTAGAGCAATCGGCAGGAATACTGTATAGGTTTCTATAGAAATTGCACACTATACCTCATAACACCAGTTAGTATGACAATTAACTGAGGTTTAATAAACCAGGCAGATAAAAAAAAAAATAGTACAACTATGACCTTCAAATAATGCCGAAGGAAATATTTCTTATTTCTGTGAAGTCTTGTTTTACCAAGATTTTAGAAAGATTGAGTGTATTTCTTTGTATTTCGGGGACATTGTCGCTTTTTATGTTTCAGGTGTAAACACTTACAATAACAAAATAGCAGGTAGTAACCAGCTAAAAATGAAGGGATATCAAGGTAATGCCTGTCTATCAAAATGAGACCATTTTATTGTCAATTTAAAGTGCAAAGAGCCTGTTGGACATCAACGGGTCATTTCACATAGAAATACCTTAGTGCTGTCAGAATAACAGAAACCATTACACATATTGTTTATGCTTTGGTAATATGTTAAATGGTTTAGAATTTCTACAAAAAATAGATCATTTTAACTTTCATTCCCACTGCCTTTTGTTTTAAGCATGCACCTGATCTCATTAGTTACGCATTGTGTATCTTATTAAGTCATTGTAATATGATTTATAAATGTTGTTGAAGACAAATATGCGAAAGGCTGAGTGCCCAGAATGCACATTGTATAATGAGCACCACCGTGCACAGGATGAGATTTATAATTAAAATTATCTTTAAAACTGCAGAACCATTTAAAAATAAGACTGAAAAAATTTAATTTTGTAAGGGGTACGCTATATCTATTTGTTTTTTGTATATTTTTAAAACAAACTATAGTACAGATAAACTTAAAAATGAAACCTCCTCTTCCAGGAAAAGTGGAGTCTTGGAGACAGATCCATAATCAATGTCCCTGAGCTATATCAGTGGAGTGAAGTTTCATTTTTGCTTGTCCGTATTTCAACGCTTCCTCATTGTTTCTCAATTACCAGCAGCTTAAGTTGCCAATGGTTATATAGTATGATTAGAGTTCAAATATTTACCAACTGATTTGAGATGCTCTAGTTTGAGTCATGCCGTACTAAGTTTCCCACAGTGTTGTCACAAAAAAGAATTACGGATGGATCTAGCCTGCAGGACATCAGTTCTCTGCATCTGCAGCTCATCCTTTCTGCATTCTTCTTTTCCCCAGATATGGTATCTCAGTTATGGCTACCACCTCCTCTTGAGCAGAATTTAATCACAAGATGGGCGAATGCTCATTAATATTAGTCTAAAACTGAGGGAGTTTAGACCTATATAGACACATTCTGTCAGCAGAAGAGAATCAAATAGCCCAACAGAGCCTGCCCTTTTTAAATCACTTTTTCTTAGTAATTATTTAGGGCAGCTCTGTGCACATCCCAAAGCATGTATTATTTTTGTATTGTATTTACAAGCAAGACTGGCCCTAGCCCAAAGAACACCCCAGACAAGAAGCCCCTTGTACACTATATGCATTTTTTGTATTACTTTTAGAATGCCAATATAGGTATAGATCGCTTGTGCATACCCCCCATAAATTGTCAAAGATCCTTTTGCTCCCATGCCAGGTACCAGACTGACTTTACACATTGGGCTGTTAGCCTCTCCCTAGTCCAGGCACCCCAGGTAGCTGTCTGACTGGCACGGATACCAGCCCCGTTTACATGCTACCAACACTGATGATCATACCTGGGAACTTTTGGCCCCCAGCTACCAGGAGCCTTCCCTTGCGGGACGCGGCCCAGTTTACATGCTACCAACACTGATGAGCATACCTGGGAACTTTTGGCCTCCGGCTACCAGGAGCCTTCCCTTGCGGGACGTGGCCAGGACTGCTCACTGAAGACGGTGGGCGGTCCCGCTGTCTGCTGGAAACACCCCTAATTCAAGGAAAAATGGGTGGGGAGCGAGGATTCAGGTCTTGACCCGGAGAACCGGTGCTTCACCCAGCAATCTTCGAGTCAAACCCGGAAAGCCCCCAGGTATGCCAATGATATGGCAAATAAATTATACTTAAACTTTACTGTTCCCATGGCAATTCTACAGATTACAAGAAGACCATAACTAAAAATGGGGATTTCATACATTATACTGTGTGCGTAATATGCAAAGTCTTTGGAACCTAACAATCATAATTCACCCCACTGGTCATATCTGCATAGTGCAGGAATACAGAGTACATAAAAGTCTCTGGCCAATTTTTTTTTGGAGTATCTTTCTTTTAATGCGAGATTAAGTATATAAATTGAACTATAGGACACATTATATGGAAGATGTACCTCATTATATAATCATTAGCATTTCTGTATATGTTTATGTGCCAATATATACAAAGCTTTGTTTGCTAATGAATGGTTATACACTTTTTGGTCCATCAACAGTGGAACATTAAGAGGCTACCCAACACTTTGTAATGGAAATACCCTTCTGCATTGATGGTAATAAAGGCCTAGCTTACAAGTGGTAGCTTTGAGGACTAACGGTAAACCATATGGAACTTTGGTTGAGCTTTCCCAGTGTTTTACCACCTTGTTGACAGAGTATGCAATTTTAACATCTCTGAACCAATAGTAATTTCAGTTTAAGCAGCATGTAAACCTAATCCAAACACCAGTACAGTCTGTGCTTCATCACTTTCTAATGCAAGAGTTCTCTAAGGTACTGGAGGGAGGCTGAAACATCAAATATATAATGTCTGCTGCAGCTCAGACATACAGGTTGCCGAATGCTAGTAATTCTCTTTAATTGACAGTAATAAAGATCAAATAATATCATTAAAAAATAAAATATCTGGCCATAAAGTTGATCATTTTCACACCTCCTCCGAGCTCCAGTGAAACTACCTCTTGCAGTAGTACAAAAGCCAAGGCTGTGTAAGGAATCTGTGATACAGAACAGAGATTGCCAATTATTCAGACCTGCAGATACGAAATAAAGCCTTGTCTGAACCCTGCTGGTTACTTAACATTTTGCTGGTGTTTAGATCAGGGCTCTGAAACAACATTCTAGGTAAGAAAAAGAAAAAAAAAACAAAACCTTTGAAATAAAATGTTTTACTGCATTGTTTATAAAATGTGATCTGATCTATGTTTTGACCCCTTAACGACCAGGGTATTTTGTTTTATTTTTACCATGTCTGCATTAAATGACCAGAGGAGTTTGTGTTTTTGCTATGTTTTCAGGACAAGTAGGGTTTTATTTAAAAAAAAATTATATATATATATATATATATATATATACACACACACACACACACATATATATACATATATACCGTATTTGCTCGATTATAAGACGAGGTTTTTTTCAGAGCAAATGCTCTGAAAAATACCCCTCGTCTTCTAATCGGGGTCGTCTTCTAATCAGACCTCAAATAGAGGTCTGATTAGGAGACTAAGATCCAGATCCCCTGCACCGCTGCAGGGGACCTGGATCCTCCTGTCTCACCCCCCCCCATACACACACTTACCGGTGCTTCGTTCTGTATTGCCGGGGCAGCGATCCGCGCAGCCGGAAGGAGGTGGAGTTGGCAGCGGGGGTTTGTCTCCGTCCGTCGCGTATACCTTCCCCCGGCTGTCAGAGATCAGAGTTCCCCGCACCGGTGCGGGGAACACTGATCTCTGACAGCCGGGGAAGGTATTCGAGACGGACGCAGACAAACCCCCGCTGCCAACTCCACCTCCTTCCGGCTGCAGCAGAAAGAGACGTTAACCCGCTGCCCCGGCAAAACAGCATGAAATTGGAAGCACCGGTAAGTAAGTAAGTAAGTGTGTGTGTGTGTGCGTTAGTGTGTTAAATGGGGGCATAGGGCATTTCTGGAATGCCTTATACCCCTATTTGCCACAATGGCACTTAGGGGGTTAAAAAGCATATTATGGGGCAGAGTGGCATATAGGGCATTTCACCTCCCTATTTCACTCTGCCCCATAATATGCCTTTTAACCCCCTAAATGCCAGAGTGGCATATAGGGGTATAAGGCATTTCTAAGGGGGGTAAAAATGCCTTTTAACTCCCTTAATGCCACTCTGCCTCCTGGAATGCCTTATACCTCCCTATATGCCACTCTGCCCCATAAAATGCATTTTAACCCCCTAAATGCCAGAATGGGATATAGGGGTATAAGGCATTTCTGGAGGCAGAGTGGCACATAGGGGGTCAAAAGGCATACCATGGGGCACAGTGGCATATAGAGGGTTAAAAGGCATATCATGGGCCACAGTGCCATATTGGCGTGGCAAGCCTGGGGGCAGATGTGCGTTACTGGGGGACAGGTTGGAAAATACAAGGAAATAAAAATAAAAAAAAATATTTTTCTCAATCATAGCTTTTATTTAAAAAAAATAGTTTACATGAATTAACATTTACTGGTAAAACTTTTTTCCTATAGGGTCGTCTTATATTCAGGCTTTTTCTTTTTTTCCTAAGTTAATATTCAGATTTTGGGGGGTCGTCTTATAATCAGGGTCGTCTTATAATCGAGCAAATACGGTATATATACATATATTATATTTATATATATATACACACACACATATATTTACATATACACACACATACATACATACATATACACACACACACACACTCACTGGCCACTTTATTAGGTACCCCTTTTGCCTTCAGAACTGCCTTCATTCTTTGTGGCATACTTTCTACATGGTGTTGGAAACATTGCTCAGACATTTTGGTCCATATGGGCATGATGGCATCACGCAGTTGCTGCAAATTTGTCGGCTGCACATCCATGATGTAAATCTCCCGTTCTAGCACATCTCAAAAGTTCTCTATTGCATTGAGATCTGGTGACTGTGGAGGCCATTGGAGTACAATGAACCCATTGCCATTTTCAAGAAGCCAGGTTGAGATGATGTGAGCGTTGTGACATGGTGCATTATCCTGCTGGAAGTAGCCATCAGAAGATGGGTACACTGTGGTCAGCAACAATACTCAGGTAGGCTATCGTGTTTAAACAATGCTCAGTTGGTACTAAGGGGCCCAAAGTGTGCCAAGAAAATGTCACCCACACCATTACACCACCACCAGCCTGAACCGTTGATACAAGGCAGGATGGATCCATGCTTTCATGTTGTTTATGCCAAATTCTGAACCTGCCATCTGAATATCGCAGCTGGAATCGAGACTCATCAGACCAGGCAACATTCTTCCAGTCTTCCACTGTTCAATTTTGGTGCGCCTGTGCGAATTGTAGCCTTCGTTTCTGTTCTTAGCCGACAGGAGCAGCACCCAGTGTGGTCTTCTGCCGCTGTAGCCCATCTGCTTTAAGGTTCAACGTGTTATGTGTTCAGAGATGGTATTCTGCATACGTTGGTTGTAACTAGGGTTTTATTTTGGTTACTGTTGCCTTTCTGTCATCTCAAACCAGTCTACCCATTCTCCTCTGACATCAACAAGGCATTTTCGTCCACACAACTGCCGCTCATTGGATATTTTCTTGTTTTTCGGACCATTCTCTGTTAACCCTAGAGATTGTTGTGCATGAAAATCCCAGTAGATCAGCAGTTTCTGAAATACTCAGACCAGCCCATCTGGCACCAACAACCATGCCACGTTCAAACTCATTTAAACCCCCTTTCTTTCCCATTTTGATGCTCGGTTTGAACTTCAGCAAGTTGTCTTGACCACGTCTACATGCCTAAATGCATTATGTTGCTGACATGCGATTGGCTGATTAGCCATTTGTGTTAACAAGCAATTGAACAGGTATACCTAATAAAGTGACCAGTGATTATATATACATATATATAAAATCACACACACGGTATAGATTATGCAATATAGTGATATAAGTGAGATAAATATCAGCCTCCACCCTCCTTCATTCCTCATGTTCTGGTTTACCCTACTCCATCTAAAAGGCTTTCATGCCATTACAAGCTCAGTTCCCCTCTAGTTTCAATCTGTGTACTAATGATTAAAGCAGAGAAATCATTATTGAAGAATAGGACATAGCTTTTTTCACCAACATCCTTCACAACAGGGAGACAACATATCTAATTCAGCTTTAAAAAAGTTCTCACAAATAATAGATTGTCTCTTTAAACATCACATCAGTGCTCACCTAGAGAAATGCAAGAGCATATTTGATTTGTATTATAGGCACTGGAGAGCACTGAATTGCCAGAACCATCTTTTGATCATTTGCATGAGAAGGCTACTTGTTTCTATTTTCAGGTCTATCTGCTTCTACTGCCAAATTCTGTGCAACACAGAACAGACAGGTCATGAACTCACTGGAGACCTTTCAGTACTGTGAATGGTTGGTGGGGCTGTGCAATGGACAGACTCAAACTGCTGAAATAACTAACTCTAGATACACAAAACTGCTTAACCACAAACATACTCTTTAGTGCTGCTCAAGCTTGTATCTAATAACAAATATCAAAAAGGCTAAGGATAATACATTTAAGACATTTTACTCTTATGGCAAGAATCACAATAGACTTTAAAAAAAAAAATCTAAGGGCCGTGGTTCAACTATAAAGGTAGACTCAACAAAGTAAATGTCCTTATAGTAGTCTGTCATTATACTTGAGTAAGACAGAACAAGTTCTAAAAGCTTATGCTATTTATTAAACTTGTCAAATAATACATTACTACAATAGCACAATGCATATATCACAAAGCATGTATATGGGGCATGTAGCATTTTAAACCATAGTACATTACATTACAGCCACTGGCATATATTGCTGAATAGCTACATATTTAGTAACTTTCAGGAGCTATTGCCTAGAGCAGGGGCGTCCAACATGCGGCCTGTGAGACCTCAAGGTGCGGCCTGCGTGAGAACAGCAGCCAAGGCAATCGGGATCACAAGAGCTCTGCTGCTTACCTGTGGGAGGGTCTTTTGTACTGTACAGAGGAAGCGGAACCCAGCAGAATCACGTGAATGTACGTGATATCACATGACTCTGCTCCAGTCCTGCTTCCTCTGTGCAGTACAAGGGCACGCGGAGGGAGGCCGCGCCCCCTGCTGAAGTCTCTGAGCAGCATCAAGAGAGCTGCAGTGCAGGTAAGGGGGTGGAGGAGGGTGTTTGAATGAGTATGCGTGATTGAGGGAATGAGTATATGAATGAATGAGTGTGTGTGATAGCATGGATGTGTAAGTGCTGTAACGTAGGCATGATGGGACTGTGATTGCTGTTAGAAATCACACTCCTATCATGGCAAGTCAGCCAGTACATGCTGAAACCTGGCTAGCTGCCCCCTTGTGTATTGATGCTGCCAGCAGTATGGGGTCTACACATCACTTACAGCCACCCTGTACCAGCATGTACTGGCTGACTTGGCATGATAGGAGTGTGATTGCTAACAGCAATCACAGTTCCATCATGCCTAGGTTCCAGCATTTACTGGTTGCCTGGGTATGATAGGAGTGTGATTGCTGTGTGATAGCACACTCTTATCATGCCAAGTCATATTGTTGTTTTTTTTGTCCAATTGTGGTGTGTTACTTACTTTTAATAAAAGTGTGTTTTTTTAAAAAATTATTTTTAAAAGGTGGGGGGTCATTTTCGGCTAAGTGAACCCTGAATTTTCAGTTTTGGTCCAGAATTTTCATTTTGGTGCATCCCTAGAATAAATAGAACTATTTCATTTTTAATTATCCTGAAACCTGAATTTGTAGTCACAAAACTTTCTAGGCCCAGAAATCAGTGAGAGGAAAAGGTTTTGTGTCATTTACTTTATTTTAATCTGCATATTTATTAAAGGCCATATTTTCTCACAGTGAAAAATGAGTGTGGCCCGCGCACGTATACAATTTTGATTAAGTGGCCCACTGCAGAAAATACTTGGACACCCCTGGCCTAGAGTAAATTAGGAAGCTCTTAACTCACAATTATCATTGATGCCTTCACTCTGCAGCCGCCACAAACCTACAGTTTCTTCTTTACACATTCCAAAGATCTCTTTGTAAACTGGGTTGAGTGGAAATGTCTGGGGTTATGCTGCCATATTCCAAACTTATGAATGGGTTAAACTTTGTTGATATTCCTCAAACCATGGAACATGGAAGTTGTGCCAGCTAAGTAAGAGCAGCCTGATCGGAGGGTTTTGAATCTTGCTTCCTAATACTGTTAAAGCAATTTTCATTCCCCAAGCACTACCTTACCATATGGATTATGTTAATAATAAGAACATGAAACAAAAAGAAAGAACAATGCTGTGCTTGTTAATCTTATCCCATTTGTGTCCTGCCAAGTGCTGCCTACTTCGTATTCCTGTTCTTTTATCTGGTTCAAGAAATAAAGGAGGAAAAACATTCTGTGCCATTAGGATCAATGAATATACTCTCATTGGTCATGACTTTTACTGCAGCACAGGCATTACCATTCAAGCACAAAACCCATTTTGCATTACTTTTCTAAAACACAAATAGCTGATTTACTGTACTAACCTAAGTGGGCACTGGATATATATAAAGAAACCTGTTTTTCACCCATGGTTTCATAACTATTTCAAATTACTTTTGCTGAATACAACAACATGGTGTATGCCTAGCCATTTTTTGTATGTATATACTGTATATGTGTACACACACACACTTTGATACCATACCCAGGCAAGTGTTAAGTGTGGATTTTGTGTAAACCCTTTATACAAATAATGCTTATGTATGTACCTCCATCATATCATTATTTCTGGCTATGAGGCAGATTCTGTGCTTTAGTGTGCAGCCATCAGCTGTGTAAAAGTGCATAATTTATCAGCGACTGGTCTTAATTTGTCACAAATTATCTCTAACCTATGTCCCTATGTGCCTGCTTGTGGAGAAACACTTGGAGATAAATAAATGGGAATGAAGAATTGTGCAATACAAAGAAAGGGACGTTTACCCATTTTTATATCGCTGCATCAAGATTATTAAGTGTATAGAACCATAAAATGCAGAATTTGGGAAAGATAACAAATCCACTTTAATAAATGCCACTGTTTCCAGGTATACATGTAAAGTGTATAATGCTTATTTTAATCTGTAAACACTCTTCTCATGAAATTAAAGAGACTGATGATATTTTAGCGAAAAGCTGTAATAGAAGTAAGCAATGGGTCAATCCACGTTCTTCTGTTTCAAAGGCAATCAGTCGGAAATGGGCAGATGCATTACCCATATCATACCAAAACATTAATGCTAAAAACAGCAGTAAGATAATTATTTCAAACCAACTCACTTGGAGCAATCTAAAGTTTACGTTTCATGCATTCATTCAAATATATTTTGTTGCACAAAACATAATGAGATTCCCATTTTAGGTAATTACATGACAAGCATGTAATAGACATGTGACTGCTCTGACAATCATTGAGCTGGCAGACTATTAGGCTCCTGGGCATTAGAGTTAAAATGCGGGCTACAGAGTCATTTACCATATATTTCAGACACTGTTTTTTTCCTACAAATATTCTATAAATTTGGACTTACTTAAAATCTGCAGCTACCAAGTTAAAGGGGTTATAGACATGTCCTTCTGCAGATACCTTCTTCAGGTAAGAAAAGCAATCTAGGTCTGATGTTAAGAAATTGGCCACAAGAGCACCTAGGAAAAAATAAAAAACAAGTCAGACTGGTGTGTAATCAAATTCACACAATAGATAAATACATTCATAAAGGGAAATCACTAAAATATGTTAATTTGCTTCTTTCATTGCTTTTTGAAATAAGAACACACAATAGGAAGCAGGACCATCTGTCTCCCAACACTGTTGCAGAAACGTATTAACGCAGTGAGATGCCACTGCAGGCAATCAGCTGTGACATACCAGCCTGTGTTGGTTATAGACATGTGAAATGTGTTTTCCTAGGGAACACGCCTGTTTGGAGACTCGACTGTCCCTTTATCTGGCAAGCAGGACATAAATGAAATTTATTAAAGCCTGCATTGAAACACAGAATTTGACAGCAGATATACCACCGGTTCAACTATGTGTTCTGCACATTTTTCTTAAGGTAGAGACCTATCCCACGCATGTTTAGACTCCCTCATTGTATTATCCTCTACCAACTGCAGAGAGGCTGTTCCAGCCAATCAGTGCTCACCAAGCCAGCACTGGACCTGACTGGAGGCAAGTATATTATCTGCATGGAGAATGGTTTCACTGAACACACCTCCAGCACAGACAATAGCTGGGGGACAAGCAAAGCGGCAAATGCATATGGGGAGACTCACAAAGCTATCATATGCATTAAAGTTCATATGTGTGGAGTGTCCCTTCAAAGCATGCAATAAGTCGACAATGTTTTTAAATATGCCTTGCATAGCAGATATTAAAATGGCCTTTAATTAATTTGATATGTTAAATCATTTTCTTAAATCTTACATTCTGCAGCTAAGTACACTAGATAAATCTATTTAAAAGTGTTTCAATGCCACACATTCAACAATACTGTAACCTTCACACAGTGGCAGCTTGTGCAATATATGGCCATACAAAATGACTGAATCTGCAATAGTTAGATGTTTTTAAAAAGCACTTATATGACAGTCGCCTGCTAAACTTACCTCTGCCCTTGGCATGAACATCTATTTTAGGCTGCAGGTAATTTGTTAGGAACGACAGTTTCCCTTTTTTACTTATCCCTAGCCACGTTCCTCCTTCTTTACCAGGCTCCATATCCAACCCTGCAGTGGCACATGAGATAATAGTTATAAAAGACATATGTGGACCTTCACACCTTCTTTAGCTAGGTGGGACAGCATTAAAAAATGGGGCTTTATCTAGCTGTAACGGTTTCATTTATTAGGAATCATCTATTCAGACAGGAGGGCAGCAACCGTTTTGGTTTCTACAAGTGTAATGAAACTGTTCCACACAGTTAATGTGTGTGTTGTGTTAACATTTCTGCCAAGTATACCGCTAAGGCATGCCAACAACATACAGAATTGACTGAGCACTGCCAACCTTTACCTTAGAGTATCATTTCATACATAACACTATTTCTATTCAATTCAGTAGAATCATGTGGCACCGAAAGAACCATGTCTGTCTGGTTCTTATGACTACTGCAGGGATGATTAAAGACCATGTTAAAATTGGTGAAGGTCGGTAGAATTTAAGTACATCAGTACTGATATTATACTTACCACTAAGGATCTCATTATTGTATCCCCAGAAATCAGCTGGCTTTGCCGGCCGGTGATAGAATTCATCACGATTTGATGCTAGGATGAGTCTGAAATTCAGACAAAGAAAAAAAAAAAACCATCAGAAAATAAAACAAGGGCATAAGAGCAATTTGACACGTGACAAGCTACCAGCTCCACAGGATACAGCAGTGATAATGCACTAAGCCACAACAATATTAAGAGAAAAGCTATTTTAGGATCCCTTTTTTGGAACTCAGAATAAAAACAACATGACAAAAAGGTTCAAGAGAGTAAATCGTGCTTGTATGAATGAAATTGAAAACAGAATGTGTTTATCTTTTCAATGTTGAATGTCACCTTTGGATGTAAATGAGCCAAGGCAGGAGACAACCATAGATTGCATAGACGCATTGTCATCGATTAAAAAAATTAGGTATGTTTGTGTAATCCTAGATACTATTATAGTTGAATAAGGCTCTGGATCATAATATTAATTTGTGGTGGCTCTTCCCTATATTTAGTCAATGGTAATCCTCATACTACAGAAATGGATCTCCGTCATGACGAAGAACAAACGCTAACATATCGAGTTACAGGTTAGGGCGTTCGGTAATGGCACTACACACATTTAAGTATTGAAAATGTATAGTTACCCTATAGTTAAGGTCATAGCCTAAAATGAGGCACATTCTATTTCAGATATGAAATTAACATTCTTTTTCTACCAAATAACTCATGTTTTGCAGGACTCTGAAAGGACTCTTGCTGTGCTAAATGAGCCATTACATGAAAAAATCCCAAAATGCCTGACTGGATGGATTGGTTTGCTGTGGTGGACTGTTTACTTATTTGCGTTATGAAGCAGCCACACCATACTCACAGTACCGGCGTTACAAAGGTACCTGGTGGATAATAGTGAGCGGCAGCTCTGAAGGTTCCTGGTGAATATTGGTGTGTGAGAGCTGTGCAAGGGACACATTACTCACTGTCAGCCTAAGACGACAGATCCCATACATTTTTTTTTTTTTAACTCAACCACTTCTCCCAAGACATAGCCTGGCTGCAGGATTTTCTGAGTATCCTAGGAGACTAACAAAACCCCTAGCCCTGGCATGATCAGGTAATAGGAACTGGAGGGACCCTCAAGAGTAAAAAAAATAAAAAAATAAAAAAAAAAAACAGGACAAGCAAGGAACTTGAGCAAGCACTAGCAAACTAGCAAAGGTTGGGGATGGAGGAAAACAAGTCCCCAATACAACATCCCTCCCCTATATTTAACACCATGTAAGCTGCCAGACAAGTAACAAGGGAAATAAGGCACAAAAACACCTACTCACTTCCTCTTCCACCTCCAATAGCATATAAAAATGCCTATTTTGTAACCTACAGGAAGTTAAACATTTGAAGTACGGTGCGAACGTTTGACAAGATATAGGTTTAGGGTAGATTTAAAGAGCAGTAGGGACCACTAAGTTGTGACTAACAGGAGGTACGCGTTATTCCCATTTTATTAAAACGTATGCCCCAATGACCCCCTGTCATGCACCCTTTCAATGCCCATGTACTCACACACACACACCAGTTTGTTAAAAGACCCAGCACAGCTGACTAATGGATGCTAGCTAGCAGTAGCCTGGTAACTGAATGAGTGGACTCTCACTGTAGGGACGACTTGTGACTAACAGGAGGTACGTGGTTCATGAATGGGGTTGTGGAAGTACCTAGTGAATAATCGTGTGTAGGTAGCTGGAGACTAACGTGGAAATGTGAAGATACATGATTAATGATGTAAATTGTTCAAGATCAGTGTAGATAATGGCGTGGGAGTTTTGTTAGAGGCGCATAGTCAATATCTATACCAATGTTGTTTCTTCAATAATCTCTGCAGAAAGAACGTGTCCCTTTATTATCTAGTGAGAAAACAACTGGTCCTACCAAGCTTTGTTTATATATAGCCACTCAACTGCACCCTTTAGTATTCAGTTTTATTATGGGAATGGGAGATACGAAACCATGTGCACGACAGACAAGGAATTCCAAAACAAAATAATAAAGAAATCATTGACAGATGAGTGCGTTACATGCAAAAGCATTACCAAGGCATTGGCACACAGACAGGATTACAAGGTATCATTACCCACAGAATTATTGCCTTTATTGTATGCAGTAATATTTTGATCCATGATATAATCTGCTAATTTCTAGCTTTTGAATCTATACACCGGAAACTCTTGTGATTGCCAGGCTTACATGGAACGTACTTTATCTGTCTCCTGGCGGATTGATAAAGGGCTCAGTCCTCACATTTGAGGCACGGCACAAGGCTGACCTCCTGTTATGCAGGCACTGGGTGCCAACAATGAACAGAGATAAAAGGATGTTCAAAGGGCTTTAGAAGAGAATGGCGGACCTAATTGATGTGACTGCTGTTGTACTCTGTGCAGAATGGATTGCAGCAATGCAGTGTGCATCCAGTAAGAACATAAACACGCTGCTCATAGTCGGCCTAGCAGAAACCATTGTAATTGGAATTTATCAGAGGTTACAGTCTGTACAACGCAAAGAAACACTCAGTCAACACCAGAAAATATATTGCCCTGGTAGGATAGCAATGTTTCCACATTAATATGGGATTCTGAGCATGCATTCAAATAAACGTGGAACTTTTACCCTTTCATGCACATTCAATTTAAAAATAAAATATAATTCTAAACCTCATAGAAAATGAAGGAAAGGCGTTTATTTGGTAAGAAGGATGGGTTTAGGTGAGATGAACATTCTCCATGTATTAACTAATAATGTGAAACTACAAACCTTGGCATGTCACTCTTGCAAAGAGTGTATAAGAAGCTTAAAATGCATAGTTAAATCAGTGAGAAGATACTTAGGTTTAATTTAGCTGTAAGAAACAGCCATATAAATGATTGACAATTCCCATTTTATTAAAACGTATGCCCCAATGACCCCCTGTCATGCACCCTTTCAATGCCCATGTACTCACTCACACACACACACACACCAGTTTGTTAAAAGACCCAGCACAGCTGACTAATGGATGGTAGCTAGCAGTAGCCTGGTAACTGAATGAGTGGAGTCTCACTGTAGTGCTGCTTTGATATCTCTAAAACAGGGATCACTTGAAATTATACCCATTACCACAGGTGTATAAAATCAAGCACCTAGCCAGTCTGCATTTACCGTATTTTCCGGCGTATAAGATGACTTTTTAACCCGTGAAAATCTAATCAAAAGTCGGTTGTCGTCTTATACGCCGGGTACTGAAACTTACCGAGCCAGACTGGAGAATCACGAATCTCTAGGGGAGGGGTGAGCGGAGAAGCCGCCTCCCCTGGGCCGATCTTCAGGGCCGCGCCGAGGTAGGTGCAAGATCGTGATCTCCCCAACTAGCCCTGATCAGCGGGAGCCCGATGAGCAGGGCTGGTTGGGGAGATCACGACCTCCCTCTAACTAGCCCAACATTAGGGAGCTCGAGGTCTGGCAGGGTTAGGATACAGACCCCCCGCAACGGTGCAGGGGACCTGCATCCTACTCTCCGATAAGCTCAGACAGCCTCCCCTGCTGGCACTTTCCACGGGGGGAGTGCCGGCACGGGAGGTTGTCTAAGCGCATCGCGCAGACGTTCACTGGCAGCGGCGATGCGTGTAAACCCCCGCTGCCGGCACGTCTGCTCGGTGTGATTGTTAAAGCACATCGAGCAGATGTGCCGGCAGCGGAGGTTGTTTACGCTCGCTGGTGAACGTCTGTGCGGTAAGCTTTAACAATCCTCCTTACCAGCGTAGAATAGATGTCCACTGCCGGCCCCGCAAGACACCCGGGACTCCGGGAGTCTGCACTGGTAAGTCTAGGGGAGGGGGGCACATCTCGGGACACACAGAGTCGCAGCATATCTCGGGGGGGACACAGAGTGGCAGCATATCTCGGGGGGGACACAGAGTGGCAATGTGTGTAAAGGCAGGGGTGTGTGGTGAGGGCAGTGTATAAATGTGTATGTATGGACAGGCGTATGTTAGTATGTGTAGATATATATATATATATATATATATATATATATATATATATGTATGTGTGTGTGTGTGTAAGGGCAGTGTATGTATGTATACGTCTGTGTATGGGCAGTGTATGTGTATGTGTGTGTTTGTAAGCTGGTGTGTACGTGTGTAAAGGAAGGGGTGTGTGAGGGCAGTGTATGTCTATACATGTGTGTGTGGACAGGCATATGTTAGGAAGAGCTGACTCACCCAATCCAAGCAGGCTTTGTATACAACAACCAGCCAATCACCAGCAAGGTACATCGCTTGCCGTGATTGGCTGGTTGTTGTATACTGGGTTAGAGGGGTAGTCTTATATGGCGAGTATAGCTCAAACTCTATATTTTAACTGGAAAAGTTGGGGGTCGTCTTATACGCCCAGTCATCTTATACGCCTGAAAATACGGTATAAACATATGTGGAAAAAATGGGTCGTTCCGAAGAGCTCAGGGAATTCAAGTGTGGTACTGTGATAAGATGTCATCTCACATCACCAAGTACAACGGCCAAGCGTTGGATCGAGTGCTGTAAAGCATGCCGCCACTGAATCTTAACGCTTCAGCATAACAACACATTTATGCTTCCAACTTTGTTTGAGCAGTTTGGTCAAGACCTTTTTCTATTCCAGCATTAGGGTGCACCATCTTTGGAACGAACTGGAACAGTGATTGTGAGCAAGACCTTCTTGTCCAACCTCACATATGCTCTGCTGAATGAATAGGAAAAACTCCCACAGAAACACCCCAAAATCTTGCGTAAAGCCTTCCCAGAAGAGTAGAAGCTGTTATAACTGCAAAGAGGTGACCAATTACATATTAATGTCTATGTATTGAGAATGTGATGTCATAAACATCCCTTGAGTGCTTGACAAGGGTGGCTCCTTATATTTTACAAATGGCACCATACATTTTGTTCTTATGGAGTATCTCCATCTCCCGGAGGTGACATGGGCCAGGGTACATCCTCCCATGCTTAAGAGGCTGGTTTGAATCCTAATGTTCCGGACAGCTGTATTCATAATGTCCATTATGAAACATTCTAGAGATTAAGGAACCATTATGAACCGATAGTAACACAACACATTCGCATTGTGAGATGTAATACAAGTTTTACTATACTAAGAAGGATGCAGATAAGTGATAGAGGTTAATAAAGCAATGGAATACAAGACAAAATCAAGGACTGATTAATGTTTGAGTCTTTACAGCAAGGAAAATAAAGAGACTATGTGGGGCAATGGTTGTTATCTGGCTTCAAATTCTATGGTTCCCAATGTCTTTAGAGATTTGCCCAGCCATTATAATAATATGAGCATGATATATATATATATATATATATATATATATATATATAAGGTTTAGGGCACCGATACTCGATTCCATTTGGCAAGTTCCCCCCAGCAGTTGAAGTTTCATTAACTTTTCATGTCAGCACTGTCAGATAACTCTGGTTACAAAAAGAAAATGAACTGAAGTAACGATACCATCATTTCACAAACACTAGAAAATATGTTCTCATAAAGAAAAAGAATGGAGCGTGGAAAAAAGGAAAATCAACAAATACACCAAATGTAAGCCAACTCAAGGACGACAACTTCCAAGAAAAACACCGCCAGCATGGGGCAAAACAAAAGCACTAAATAAATGGTATGTGCAAGGCATATTTTGAGTGATTCCTAAATAAGATAAGGCTGACTGCAGTGGGACACAAGAACAAAAAGTAAATCCACACCAAGTAATAACACAAAACAGAAAAAGAAGAAAATCCAAAAGCAATGCTCACAATTTTAAAAATGGTAATCTGGCAGTAGAGGGCTTCATGACCTTTTTGATTTTTATTTTGTTTTACAGAAATATCTCTCTCTCAATCCCTGACCTCATGAATTATACCTTCGCAAGGCACAAATGATTAAAATATTATGTGCCATAGTAAATAAATGTTTATGTTAACCCAACGGTAACTAAGATTGGGAATATTTCTGCTCATGGCATGGCATGACTGATCTTCAAAGAAAAATATTTTCTATACTCACCTACCCAGATATCTGCCATGTGCCACAAAAGGGTAATGTTGGACCACTATGGTAACACCTGCAGTAGATCCCAAAAGCGTGACAATGACACAGTCTCGACCCTTCTGGTCTCTAACCTTATTGTACAAATTGCTTAATAGTAGAGTCTAGTAAGTCTTTTTCTATGCCTGTTCCCCATAGACGTTCATTAATCAAAATGTCCTGGATGAGTGAGGCAATTTGAATAATCTTGCAAAGTTAAACCAAAGCCCTGGTCTGGAGCTTCTTCTTAGCTCTTAACAATGTTACAGAACCCGCAGATGTTAACCACTTGAGTGCCAGTAAGATGATGGAAGCATTCCAAAGGGCTAAATGTACCCCAGAGAGTAAAATACATGGAAGGATGTAATTAAATTACTAAGCAGATGTTCGCTCTCATTCTCCATAGTTTTGACTTTCATTAATGGCCAGACCTTGTGAAAACATCACTGCTATTAGCTGAGGAACAGTAGGACTCTAGGACTGTACTTCTGTTCATTGGTAATTAAAATCGTACAATTTAATTATAGATTGCATGATGAGACTGAATATAGCTTATATTGAAAATTATGAACATAAGAGGTTGGGGATTTTGTCAAAGGAACCACAGAAAATTCAACTTTGAATTCAAGATCCTTTATTGCTGATTGAAGATTGATTCTACTTAATCACTAAAATAGGACCAGATGTCTTATTTTTGGCATCAGAGGTACATTGGAGGGGAGTGAGAAGCAGTAGACAACATATTTCAAAACTTTATACTTTATCAAGTTTATACTTGATTTTCAGCAAAAGTTGTGAACATTGTATTAGTTGACCTGGAACATTTAGGCACACATACTTATTTGTTACAATTTCCTACCTTGGTGTATTAAGTATTTTTACTGTAAAATAATAGTATAGTATAGTAGTACGAGTGTGTATGTGTATTAGCATAAGTGTGTATGTGTATTAGGAGGAGTATGTGTAAAGCCTGTGTGGGTTAGCACAAGTCTATGCACATGTTTCAGTGTATTGGCATGTGTGTGTGTATGGTACCATGGGTGTGTGTATTAGCATGTTGTGTAAAATGTGTCAGCATGCATGTTAGTATGTGTGTGTATTAGCATGAGTGTGCAAATGCATTAATATGAGTGTGTGTTAGTTTACACATTTGTAGAATTAGGGTGTATGTGTGAGAGTAGGTAAAACGTGTGCAAGTGTGCAATGTTACAAAAGGGGTGCTGCCTGCTCAGCCGAGCCAAAAGGTAAAAGCCCTCCCCACATTTTCTCCTTGCATGCTGTGTTTGACTAAGCCAAGGTGTAAAAATGTGACATCACATCCTCTTGCTGAATAAGACACACAAATCCTGCAGGTAAGTGGTGTGGGCATGGGCACAGGCAGGCTGTTTGGGGGCAAATGGGATAGGCAGGCTGTTTGGTCGTGCTGACAAACTATTAGGTGACACAGACGGCATAGACAAGCTGGTGGCAAACATGGCACAGGTATGTTGCTTGGTGCTGCGGATAAGTTGGTGGCAAAGATGGCACAGTCAGGCTGTTGGGGGCAAAGATGACACAGGAAGGCTGTTTGGGGCACTGATAAGCTGGTGGTAAAGATGGCATAGACAAGCTAGGGGCACTGACAAGCTGTTTGGTGGCAAAAGTGGCACAGACAAGCTGTTTGGGGCAAAGGTTTCATAGACAAAGTGTTTGGGGCAAATATGGCACTGATAAGCAGTTGGGGCAAAGATGGCACTGTGGGACATGTTGCTTTGTGAAGCGGGGGCCTTGGGGCAATTTTTGCACTGGGGCCCTGTGGTTTATAGTTATGCAGACACATATGTAAAACTATGACCCAGAGTCTGTTTAAAATAATGGATGTATCTTAGACAATCAGTGAAACAATATACCTGAATCATAGGGAATAGACACAATAAAAGGATCAAGTCTACAACAACTGGTTAAGTTTGTGTGAATATTCTTTTACATGCCGCTTTGCCAGTTGTTGAAACAGATAATGGCAATATTTTTTTCTCTCTGGATCTTAAGTGAGAAAAAAAAATAAACAGGGAAGCAGTTTGCGTGTAAGCTTTTGCTAAGCTTCCAAAACAAAAAAGGGGAACCTAATGTACAAATAAGTCCTGTAGAAAATATAGGTGAGCAAATGGAGTGATTTTTTGTGATGACCGATGTTCTTGAGCAAATGTTTTTTTTAAATGACTGGAAAGACTGACTTGTTATCAGATCATTTTCCCTCATCTGCAATTCCCCATTATTCCAAAAGTAATTATAAGAAATCCATTCTGTGCAAAGCTCCTTGTAGCTGTAAATAATGAACTTGAGAAACCATTGACCGGACTTGTTTTATCTTTAATATATTATGGGCTTAATCTCAATTAACATTTATTTTCTTTCCAGTGAAATTATCTCCAATTTTGTTCTTTTCAGGACACTTAAAATTAAACATGATTTATTTTGTTGAAAAGAATGGTGAATTCCATTAAAGTTCTTTCACCACTTCTTTGTATAATGGAAACATTATATCTGGTTTTAATGAACCATTCAGGACCAACTTCTTTGTTCACAGGTTTTAACCACATCAGCATGAAGTATTTTCTTAGACAGGAAATCTAACCTGGTTCAATAGCTGAAGAAAAAGGAATTTCACAAAGAAAATAATAATACTAATAAAAATTGAATCCACATCCCCTTTAAAGATGTCCCAAATAGGACATTTGGACAGGATTACCAGATTTGCAATATGCTATTTGTACTTATAGCCCTATAACTTGCAAAAAAAGCAAAACACAAACAAAAACTCAGGACACGTATTAGAATATATTTAGCAGGTTTTTTTCATTAGCTTTTGCAGATGAATTGCAGAAATTTTCGGCATTTTTTTTTTTATAGCAAATTAGATGATATGATCAAAAAATGGTATCTAAAAATGTCCCATAATATATATATATATATTGTGTGGGTAAACTAAATGAGATCTAAAACCTGGTACCGAGTATCTTAATACAGTTGTCCATTTACCCTACCAAAGGTTTAGTTTGTTGTTTCTGGCTGCAAGTGAATTATGCTGTGTTCCTGATTACCTGTGCATGACCTGGCTTTCCCCGACGTCCCTCCTGGCTTGTTCCTGACTTCGCTGATCACTGTACTCCTGACCCCAGCTTGTCTGAATACCTGTCTTGGTTCCTAATCCCTGCTTCTCATTTGGTATACACTCCTTTTGCACTTTACGTTTTGTGTCTATCTGGTTCCTGGTCCCTAACAGGGGGTCAGTCTTGTGGTTGGCTGCGAGTGTTTGGCCTGGCTTGTCCTTCCTTAACTCTGCAGGATCAATTGTTTTTATGTATTTGGGGTGGCGGGGGTCAGTCTTGGAGCTGGATGTGATTAGCTGCCAGTGCTTGATCTGGCCTGCTCTGTGCCTCGCCCTGTGCCTCAATGCCCTTCCTTACGCTGGTGTGTCAATTCTTGTTCTTGTTTCTAATGAGAGGGGTTCAGTCTGTCTGGTAGTGCCTGTCCGGACTACAAGTTTTCATTTCAAAGCAAAGCAGTAAGAGATACGGATATTTGGGCAGGTCAATCTATTAAATATTAAATCAAAGAAGGAAATGCCTTTTTAATCTTATTTTGGAAATGTCAGCACTTGTGAATATGCCTGGGTTTTTACTCTTGTATCTCATTCACCATAAAATTAGATTTAATTATGGGAAACTGCTACTGTGGTACATGTGATGTGCTATTAAGAAAAGCAACATGCACTCTGCACTTCAGTAGTGTGTATCCCTTCTGGTGTGGAGTATGTGGCACCAAGTTGCTAAACCATCTAAATATTCTGACCTTCAAAAACAAGAAAAACCACTATCAATTACAGTAGCATCCATTTGTGTTATTTGAATGTAAAGTATTTTAATGTTTGAAATTACCTGTATGCATTCTTGGAAACAGGCCGGGGGTCAAACTTGAAGAATATGATACACATCAGGTCTTGCGGGTTGTAAATATATAACACAGTAGTGTGCTACTGCATGGAGAACCTGTTGAGTCCTGTGGACAAATGGTAAATACAGATTATCCATTTTTTTCTTAGGAAAAAAATATTGAAAAATACCAAACACCATTTTTAACAGAGTTTAAGTTTCCCACTGTTCCCATTAGCAACACTCAATTTTGAAACCCAACAGGACACCAAAGGCACTTTTGTCTTAATGAGCTGCATTTATCTGCATCACGCCAACACATCCGTACAACTTCAAGTGTCACTTAAACTGGAAATGAATGTAGAGCTTTTCTTAGAGAAACACACAGGCAGGTTGATATTTACAAATCCTCGGGGAACGTTGCATTGCAATTTCCCCATTAGATGTTCTCATGGTCCCTCTTTTCACAAGTAGAAAGTGCAATACACTCGTTTACGGAGAGTGCAAGAGAGGATTTACTGGTCTTCCTGCTGCTAGTAGCGTGGCAAAACCACCCTGAAACCGTTAAAAGGAATATACCACGAATAAAAAAAAAAGACAATTCTTTTAGACGCCTCTTTCTGCTGTACCAAATTAATTCAAATCTGAAATGGGTCCAACTCTTCATTTTGATAAAAACAATAGTTTGCCAATGGTAAATTTTTGATCTGGTTTCATAAAATCCTGTTCATTATGTGCTACTTCATTTTTTCTGGTAAAAGAGTAGAAACATTCATATGAACTGTTTTTGTCCATCACCAACTGGTTCCCAGTGATGTTTTTGTGTCATATCTACCTACATCAGATTTACCTTCTCATTCAGATTTAGATTTACCTTCTCATTCAGATTTAGATTTAAGATAAACGCAAACATATGTAATACCTAAAAGTACAAGCATCCTACTATCTACCACAATACATTGTGGCTTGGAACAGCTGTGTACTGGATGCCAGTCAATAAAAAGGAGAACAGGTACAGTTTCAGAGACTTTATACAATATAATTTTTGGTTGATCAGAACACGTTTGAGCCACTTAAGTCTTAAGTTAAAAAAACAAAAAAAAAAACAAAACAAACACATGATAAACATATAACAAAATAACTAAACTGACATTCTGTGTATGAGCTTTATCTGAGACACCTTAATAAATAACCTCCATTGTTCATCGACAAAACACGCAAAAAGAAAGTGTTCAAATTATTTGGGATATGGAATATAGGCAAATAATGCCATTCTGGTAGTGTTCAGAAGTTTCTCTGCACAATAACACAATGAGTTTCCAGGGTAATAAACACAAAAGAATATATATATATGAGATCTATAACCATCTAAAATTGTTATCACTCCAAATAAAAGTAGAATCAAAACTAATCTTCACAACTTTCAGAATTTCTGTAATGAACTGTGTATCACTACCCAAAATACTAAAAAGTACCACGATTTGTAAAAAATACAAAAAAACAGCGCTAAAAAGAGCACACACACAAGTTTATGTATAAAGAGCAGTTCTGGCACAAAGTAGTATAATTAAAGCAATTTTCCGGTTGCTACCGTAAACTGCACCAGAACTGATCTTTACATACAAAAAGTAAAGCCCAAACAATTGGCAGTATAGTGATTAGTCTTATGTGACGCGTCTCCAACAGAATCTTCTCTACTACACGCATAATTGTTCAGGTTAAATGAAACACCCACGTAGGAGCTTGTGCTAGACTTCTGTAGAATCCCCATGTATTTGCCAATTTCTCTGCCCCCTAAGCTAGTTGGCATACAGAAGATTTAGCCGTACAGCTCTCCTAGCATGTAGTATATTTATCGCCGTCAGCGTTAGTGCTGGCTCAGTAACAGGGCCGGCCCAAGACTTAATGCCGCCTGGGGCGAAGTTTAAAATGCCCCCCCCCCCGCAAAAACGCTTCAAAAAAAAAAAAAATAAAGCGCTTGGGGCGTCAATTGCCCCACTCTGCTCAGTAAACATCATGGGGAGTCAAACAAGCCCCCCTGTGTGTACACAAGGACTTTTATTGGCAGCACTTTCCTGTCACTGATTGGCTGTTTCAAGATAGTGTAATTGTGGAGGATGCAGGGAGCTACTGCTTCTACCCAAGGTAAGTTTTATTTTACATTCTGTAACCTTGTTAAAAAGTGTATATCAAAAATACCCAAAGTATTTAATATGTATTCTTCTTTGCTGAGGCTGTCGGGAACCTTTTATGTATAGGGAGAACACAGACACTTAAAATTATATATTATTGCAAGCTGGTTGATTTCCAGCTTAACGCTGGTTAAATACTATTATGGAACATCTCCAACTTTGTTATTTATTTCAGGATTCATCTTTCTCAATGTAAAAGTCTGTCTTGAGAGGAGGGAAAGGGACATGGGAATAAACTCCGGACAAGCTCAGCTTTTGTACTGTTTGTAAATGAACATCCTGCCACCTGCAGTAACTGCTGTCACATCACAATGCAGATTTACAACTTCTGACACCAAAGGGAACGCATCAGATCAAACAGCCAAAAGGAAAAAAGAAATACAACTTATCCACAAATAGGGTCTTCATTGACTTTGGGTAACTTTTTTTTTTACAGCCAATATAAAATAGTGATAGCTGTACATTAACCTATTCCTATCATTATTTGTATTGCTTCTAAAGCAACAATTGTTTCTGGAGTACCAAAATGGATCACTACTACGGAGATGTATCCCTTAAACGGTCATTCAATCAGGATTCAGTTTTTATTCTTAGCTTACTCATGCTTTGTAATCATCTTGATCAATACGGGGAAGATATTCCTTAAATTAATTTTTAGTTTGCAAACAGTGGCAGTCCTCATGAAGTACCTAAATCAGTGCCTAAAGGGACACTCCAGCCTTCATATGTGTGGTTCGTTTAATTTTTTTTTGTGGTCCCCATTGCAAATGCTTACTCCTATGCATTTCTCCTCCCCAGATGTTTGGCGTGCAGGAGATTTCTGCCATCTCATATGTTTACCGGATGTCAGGCGGGGGGGGGTCTAATGAGACCCACCACCCACATCAGCAGAAAGTACTCCCATTGATTTCATTGGCAGACCGTTCCTGCCACAGCCAATCAATGGAGTGAGATGACAGACTACAGAGAAGGCATCCTATGGCAGCTTACTCTAAAGTAAGTCAATTATATTTTTTGGAGGTTACTAGAGTACTCAAGAATACATTAATATGCATTTTTTTCAGGAGGCTGTTTAAGACTCTATTAGATTGAATTGATTAAGTTTTAGACCCCCCCCCCAATTGTGTAAAACAATTACTACAAATATTTTACATTTGTCAGCACGACTCAGCAAATGTCAGTGTTGCCTATGTATAGCGGAGTTGCTGACCTGTAGTCATCCAAGGCTGCATACACATCAGGTTTTTCGTTTGTTTCCAAGTAAAAAGGGAATTGTTCGACTACCTGCTAATTAGAGAAAATACAAAATGAAAAACTAAACAGTATCTAAAGCTTGCATCAACATTCAGGTGTAGCAGCTACTGCACTTTTAAATGAAAGCACCACAATCATGCTAGTCTAAGAATTATCTATTCGATCATTTGAAAGAATCAACAAAATGACGCGTAATATTTTCTGAAGTAAGGAAAATGCGGTTGGTAAATTAAGCAGAAACCACATTATTTGTATTACTTTTTATTGTTTTATATTGCACCATTATATTCTGCAGAGCTGTACAATGGGTAAACAAGACATACAGTAAGTAATATATAACAGGTAAGAAGGACCCTGCTCAAACTAGACTACAATATAGAGGGAGTTAGGGTGTAGTATACAAGTGGTAGAAGTCTCACTGTTAGGGATGGACCAGCCACACTAGTGTAAGTATTGTAGGCGAGGGACTAGGAAGGGTGAGGTAAGAAATATAGGAGGAAGGGTGTTAGTGTGTAAGGTTGTAGGGATCCGTAAAACGTGTGTTTTAAGGGATTTGAAAGATCAAAGGAAAGGGGAAAGAAGGATAGGCTGAGGGGAGCATTCCAGAGAATAGGGGCAGTCCTTGGGAAGTCTTTAAACTGTGCACAGGAACTAGAAATCAGTCCAGAGGACAGACTATCATCATTGGATGAGTAGAGAGAGAACAGTTAGTAGAGTATTTAGAAATGAGTGAGGAGATATAAGTAGGGGAACCGTTGTTGGTAAACCAATGGTAGAGGAAGATAAGTCTGGCAGCAGCGTTCATGGTGGATTGTAGAGGGGCGAGACAGGTATCAGGGACGCCAACTAAGACTGAGTTACAAAAGTCAAGGCAGGAGATAATGAGGGCATAGACAAGAGCCTTAGTGGCATCTTGTGTTGGGAAAGGACATTAAGATCATTGTTGAGCCAAAACATAGTAACGATACTACGCAAAACCTGCATTTTAAAAAGCTAGTCTCTTTGTATGCAAATTTAAAAACATCAATTGAAAGTAACCATCTTGAACATCTTGGTACAGTCCCAATGTGTAAAGGTGGCATAATAATGTGAAGTGACACCCAGTTACACCCAGTTTCTTCCCAAAAGCACTCTGGCCTCAGCATGCACAGACACCCTACAAGTCATACACCCACTCGGTGCATAAAAAGTGGGGAACTGCAACTAGACAAGATAAGATAATGCATCGCGACACCTCAGACAGAAGCGATAACAAAACATTTCTCTATAAAATCATTACTGGTTAAAGCATTCAGATACATTCTGTACTAGAAAGCAAACTACCGAAGTACATATCACAAACACTTCAAAACATCTTAATAAGCCTCACCAAAAATGGAAACGAGCAAAAATTATTACAGCAAGTTGCACTCGTCACCCTCCTCATGTAAGCTGTAAAATAGCAACACAGCGATTTTTCACTGCTACTCAAGTTCTTGTTGCTAGCACCTGACCTTTAAGCATTGGCTTTAGTAAAATAATAGTATCTGCTCCTTACTCACTTCTGTCTTGATTACTGTATCTTCCTACCAATACGTTACTCTGCCTTATAGCCTACAATCCACTTAATAATACAGCTGTGAAGATAAGAAAATATCTTCATTAAGCTTGCAATAAAACTGCACCCATGCATGTCTCATAATATTGCATTATCACATTCCTTTTTGTTATCTGTTCTTTTATGCCATCGTCCAAAAATATTCTGACCTCTTATATTTTAATCTTTTGCAATAATAGCCTTTTATTTATAAAAAAAAATAATATATTTATAATTTATTGTGGTAGCAGTGGTAGCTTATCTTTTAATGCTTTATGATGCTGTCTTTATGTTTAATTAGGAGGTTCCACGAGTTCCTGGATAGTCTACTATTCTTCTCACCATTAATACTTTAAGTCTGACGAGAAAAATAAGAAAATGCTATTAATTCTATTAATGCACAAATGGCAGGACAGCCTAGAATTTTCTTTATTATATTCATTGGCAACTATTTTTAAAACCCAGTAAGCTACTTCAAAAAGGGGCTTTTGTGTCCTCACACCTTTAAGCCTCTGCAATGAGCTCCCCAGCAAAATTTAACACACTGATTTCCATGTATATTGCACATTGTAAGAAGAGAATTACATATCTATAACGGGTATCTAGAGATTATAACCAGCTGAACACCAACTGAAAATATGCCTCTTATAAGAAGCATTAACAAACATTTGCAGAAGCTAATGGAATGGAAGTAGCAGTTGTGTAGATTTTTTTAGCTAGTAGAATTAGGTTTAACAGCAAGAGAGAAAAAAACATTTGTGGGGCTATATTATGCTCCATGTCTCCTAAACAACATCTATTGTAAGAATTGTGAGCCCTACCAATGACCTGATAATACAACATATCGTGCTTTGTCTGAGCACACACACCATTAAACACACATTGCTGAATAAACACAAAGCTAGTTTAATACAAGCTTTACAGAAAGAGTGGAACTCTTTCACTGTCAGGCATTGACAGTGAAGTGCTATAGAAATCATTTCCCCAAATGGGAAGCAACGCTTCAATACAAAAGAAAATGCAAGCAGGTTTGCTCTTTTTGATATATATATTACATATACACATACACCACGTTAATCCAATACAATGTTGCAGTTTGAGTACTGTTATATTGTTCCTATCAGCAAGAAGCCAACGATTGCTCAAGGGAAGACTGAACGGTCATCCTGATCTTCCGTACATTGCATTAACGGCACACTTAGCATGAATATAATATTGCGCCCTCATCTTCAAGACGTTAATCATAAAGTAATCGACCACATTGAGAGAACATGAACTTAATATACGTTTCCAATGGTATACAAACAAGTTAGATTTAAAAAAATATATATATTGTTTATCTTAATCTATAAACAATACATGAGTTTTAGAAATCGGATTTGGGAAATGAGATCTTAACAGCAACAATGGTAAGTGCAATGGCTGTGGTGAAAATTCAACAACGGCTTTTCCATTAGCTCAATGTGTATAACTAAATAATTATGGCACTAGACTAAATCATTGTCTTCTGGAAGTAGAATTTTGCTTAAATTGATAAATGTGGCATAATTAAGGGGGCACTAATGGGTTGTTCCTATATAATTAGAAAGTGCTCCTTGATACTTCCTTGTTTGTATGACAGCAAACATTTTGAAGAAAGACAAAAGTGATAATAATATGTATTACAAACTATCCCTATGGGTACATGATAGGGGATACCATCTCAAAATGATGTTCTCAGGATCCTCATGAATATTCCCACTATTAAGATCCAGATCTCTCCTTGTTATGCCAGCCTCTCTCTCTATGGTGCACATAATTAGCTGTCAGGAACTATGCTGTATCTTATGTGCTAACAAAACATTACAGCTATGCATTTTCACTGGTCCACCTTGATAAAAACATAGCAGAAAAGAAAATTGCTCACGAGTGTGCATTCTTGACACACAATTTTCCTAAAATGTAATAGGTCAATAATTGCATCTCCTTGAAAAGTGTGGAAATTGCAAGCCATCTAATATCAGTCATTGAACATTTCATAGCGGTAATCTTTTAAGCGTCACTCTGAAAATAGCGAAGGGAAAAATATGATTTCCATACTGCTAATGAAATCAGTGCTTGGTAGTCAACCCTCCAAACATTAGTTCTTGTTGGACAGGCTGTTTTATTAGCTTGTGTACCAGAAAGAGAACATCCCAGAAGAAAAATCCGTAATCATTTCTCATGGAATGACTGTTTGTTGCTCCAGTTGCAAACTATATCATTCAAATGCCTGCAAAGCCCTACTAAAGTAAATGATATTCAGGATGGTAATAAAGGCATGATGCTGTTACCAATATATTGCTTTTTATATCTCATTTCCTACGGCAGACATAAGTCAAGAGGTGATGGCTTTATCAGGGTTGATATAAAGAACCTGGATTTTCACACTTTGGTGCTTTTTGTAACACGATTTGCTTCACGTTACAGTTAATATGTTTAATATGAGCAATATCATGTACCAAGTGCCATTTTTTATGCTTCTTTGAAAAATGTCCACCTATGAGCCAAGGACATGGGTAGGAAAGGTCACTACAAGGGAAGCGGCTACAGAGAAAATGTCACTACCACTCCAAAGCTACGGACAGACCCAGAAAGAAACACTTGGTCATACAGACCCCTAAATTGGGTTCATCAAATAAACACATATACACATAAACGTGGAAACATTGGAAAATATTTTTTTTCGTTTCGATGACTCCTTGAATAAATGGTACTTTGCATAAACACCCTTAAGAAATTAAAAATAGTATATAATGGGGGGAGACAGGCACAGAAATGAGTTGTTTATGATTAACAGTGTGCTTTCTAGTTTGTTCACCATAACTTTCTCTTTGGGCTCTCATCTAAGTGTCACTTGGGGTGGACACCTGGAAAGGATACCTACAACAAGATTGGTAAAGAATGTAATAGGGAGTTGGATAACTATGTATTGAATATTTCTCTTTGCAACCCCCATCGTCCATTTACAGGCTTTTTCAGATGTTATGGGAATCCCCTCTACAATATCGCGTGGCAGTTGATACAACCATTAGTGATATAATTTAGGGCTTGTAGACAGGATGAATGGTGGGTGGTTCCCCCGATTAGTATGGGACATGCCTATGCATATCTTGGTAACTGTACAAGCTTTTTTATTATTTATGTTTTATTTGTGTTATGTTTTGCTTGTTCTCACGCGTGTAAGCTTTGACCCAAAGTATTCCTTCATAATAAACTCACTGTAGAACTTGACATACTACTGCCACCACACAATTAATACAGCATAAAATTGTTTTAATAGTCTTTAATAACGATTCAATTTTCTTCATGTTTGTGACATTTTTTTCAGTACACACCTGGGCCCCTACTCCCGATTGGCTCTGAGAAGTGCAGTCCTGGTTTTAGGCCACCTTTTTTTGTGCAAGCAGCAGGATCTTGTGAAGGACCAAATATGGAGGATGAGTCAAAGATTACCGCAAGGCATCGGGCTTGGTTATTGGGGGGGTGTTAGTTGGGTCGTTAATAGAGAATTCAGTTCCTATTATTCAACTAGGGTGGAGATGGAAAAAAGAAAGGATAATGCATTCAGTTTTGTAGAAGGTTAAATCGGTAGTGGTTTAACATCCATGAACAAACAGCAGACAAGCAGCTGGTAATAAGGCACAGGAGAGAAGGAGAGATACCACAGGAAGATAGGTAGATTTGAGTACTATAATCAACACTTGAATCAAAATGAACTCAGATAAGAGCTAAACTGTAAATACAGAAGAGAAATGGGCCAGGTACCGATACCAGGAGAATAAAGGAAGTTTAACTCCTGCAGTACACTGCTTAAACAAAACTTATCATAAGCAAGTCCTCATGTACGATAGGCTTTATTATATTATCCCGATATAAGAAAGTATTTGACATTTAGGCTCTGAGACAACTTGACATCTAAAAACTTAGTACAGCTAAAAAAAACAAAACAGTAGCCATAAAAGTAATTCAGTGCCAAAAATAATACCCACGTATTGGGACAGCTTTTTTCAGTATGCTATGACAACTTAATTTTACAGTATTAAGCTTCCACTCCAGATTTTGTGTTTCATAAACCTGTCTTAGACTAACTTTGTAGCATACATTTCCAGGAGTCTCATTGCTCTGAAATATATTATTGTCGTAAAAATTGCCAGTGAAACGCAATTTATCGTGTGCAAGACGCAACAGATGTTTCATAAGGCCTCTCACTGTTTCCATTACGTGTCTGGCAAACCAAGTTATACGCTGAGGCTGAAGCTCCCAGCTGGTATTGCGGAGCCTGAATACCTGGCATATAGTATCACTTTCCTGCAGTGTTCACAGCACAGCACAGGTCTATCTGTATTATTACTCAATCTAAATAGGATTACTTATGTATCCCCTTTTAACTGGTATTATAAAACGGTTCCTATTCTTGTTTTTTTATCTACATTGTCATTTTATTACACATATCTTCTATTGTTCGAATAATAATATAAGCGCTGTTGTGAATAAACTCCAGGATTTCTCTTTTTACTTTGTTTCATTTGTACTTTGTTTCTACCATAAAAGAGAAAGTCCTTTTGCAGAGAGGTAGGAACCATTCTACTATTTTTACCTTCTTTTGACTAAATAAAAGGAAGAAGGCTCACTCGGAAGAGGGCAGAAATCCCAAGCACAAGGCTAAAATAAAAATCGAACTGAAAATTGATAAAAAAGCGGCAGAAACGAAAAACATAATTACACGCATATATATGCTGTGTAAGCATATACATCTATTAAACTTTTCAAAAATGAGTAGGCAAAAAAAGGTAAAAAACTTTTACAATGTATTTCACTGCTTTGTATTGTTGTTTTTTTTCCCCCCAATTATTTTTATTTTGTTAATTATTTTTGGTCTAGACTGCTAAACTCAACACTTTTCGATGGAAAGGACCAAACTCCTGGCCATAAGACTTTGAGTGGTACTATTGGGCTTAAACCAGAACTGTCACCCAGCTATAGACACACGTTTCTTAATCAAACTGTAATATTATGGTAAACAGTACCTTTACACATAAAATTGTCATAAACAGCAATAATTAAGAGTACCTAACTGAAAACATGAAATTTAAACATGTCAAACACAAGCATTAAAAGCCATTATCTTCAAACAAACCAAAAAATGGAGCCATATGAACTAGAGATAAGTGCTCATTATTAGATTAATGATGCCTTCAGTTTAGTGTTTATTACTTTATGTTTCTCTTTGTATTTGACACCACAGTAAGTAAGGGCAGTGTGGTCACCAAGTGTGTTTAAATATATTAACCCACAATGGTAAATACCTGTATTTATATGTATATATACTTCGTGACAAGATGAACGGCACAGGTACTTGCAATGTTCATCTCAAAACGATAACAGTTATCAGTTCTACGATTCGACTTCTGTGCAGTCTATTCCCGGCTCTAGGGGAAAACAAACGTCCCTGCCTCTACAGGCTGTCAGTACTGGCTAGTGAAGTGAACGTCTCAGTGGCTGTGACCCTGTTTGAATAAAGCAGCAAATTATTAGCTCAATGCACTCACCGAAGCCAACATACATCCAGCTAAGACTAGCAGATCATAAGCTTCCTGTTATCAACAACGACTCTTTCTATTGGTTCCCGTTGTGATTACCGACGGAAACATTGCCCTACTGCAGAACCGGGGTTACAGCTTGGCACCGCCCACTTGACGTGCTATTGGTCAGTTCCATTGTCGTCAAGGGTAGATTAGGGTACTGTGGAACAAGCGGCTTTGATCATAAGGCATTGCTTGTCGCGCGTTATACTATTGTCCCCAATTATAACGCAAAATATTGCAAAATGTTAAAAACCACAACCCAATTTCAAACGCTGCGTTACAATATTATGGTTTAATTTGAACAACAATATTTAACGCCGGTACAAATAGGTCTAAAACGTCTAAAAAGAGGGATAATAAAAGCGGGCCAATGTGGTGAAATACTTACTTATATATTTATTTGATTTATGATGCTGTTATCTGTAGTTACAGGGAAATAAACTGACAGAGCAGCCTTATATTTGCCTTCTTTATGTGACCTGCAGTGTTTCAGAGTCCTGTGTTGCTGTGGTTGAGATAAACAATTAACTCATTCGTGAAAGGACTGTCAAATTCTCAAAAATATATGCTTTGAGGGGGTAAATTGAATTGGCTGGATTAAATTACCATATGTTCCAAATAGGACATTAGTGCAAGATGTCATGATGTCAAAATTCCAAATTGAAAACTGAAATGTTCACCTGAAAATATTGACATGATTTAGCATTTTAATAATTCAATAAATAAATTTTAATTATTTAATCATATATATAAATAAATAAAAAATCCCCATAAAAAATGCAATAAAAGTGCTGATGTGCATGATCACTGTCTTTGCAGTGATCTATGGCAAGGAAGGTGTTAAATGTCATGGAAGATAATTGGATGTTGTTGATGCAGCAACACCCCTTGAGTGACGGAAGAGACCATTGATTGCTTGTGAAGCTTATTCCAGAGAAAGGGCAGCACCATATTGTCTTTCAAATATGGTGGCTCCCTGTCGGTGGAAAGAGTGTTTAGCAATCAAAGGTCACTGCTGTTCAGCAAAAGCAGCTAAACACTCTTTCCACAGGTAGGTTGCTCCATATTGGAAGACATAGCATCTTTCAATAGGGTAAATGTAATTGCTCTAGCGAGCGATCACACAGGGCCCCTACACATTCACAAGAGTAGAAAGCGATCATTGATCAATTTTTAAGATCACTTACCCCAATGATGTGACATGCCAATTGCCGTTAAGGGGTCAGATATCATTATTTTGATCAAATCATATAATTTATTATAAAAAAATATGGTGAAATCTGAATTTTATTTGAAAAAAAGCTAATTGAAAAACCTGATAAATAGATTTTAATATTTTGTTCTGAGTTTAAAAATATCCGGTGGTTTTATGTTTTTTTGCAAGTTAACATATTGCAATTTTATGAGGGTGTAAAATTCCCACTTACATTCTACACTATATTTTCCTTATTTTTGTACTTTGGGGGCAAGACATTTTTTATGTATATTTCTGGAGGGAAGGTACCCATTTTTACATTTTTTTTAACTACATTTTTTTACATTTTTGACACTTGGTGCCCCTGCTTATTTATTTTTTTTGAATATCGATATACTTTGAACTTTACCTTCAAAGTAAAATACACTGTTGAATATAATTGATTGATAATCAGTGTCACGCCCTCGAGGCATTTTTACTGGCATTTTGTCATTATGTCTTTGAGCCAATTTTATCATGATTGGCCCTTTAGGCTAAAAAAAGCTATGTTGTAAATAGATCCTGTGCTAATGTCAGGTAATTTAAATGATACAGAAACTGCGGCCAGCATGGGTACTATAAAAAACATACTGTCTACTGTGCCCAGTAAATATATATGTGTGTATATGTATATATGTCTATATATGTGTGTATATATGTACATATGTATGTATATTCACAGTGCCCTTCACTAATATTGCTACCCTTGGTAAATCTGAGCAAATAATGCTGTGAAAAATAGACATAAATTGTCTATTGTGTAACCCTTTGATCTTATATTCAAAAATTACACAAAAATAAACTGCTCTCATGCATATCAAACAATTGCAAACACATATTACAAACAGACAATTTGAAATATAGAATTTAATAGCAGAACCATTTGGCCCATCTGGTTTACCAATTTTTCCTGATGGAAATACTCACACTTAGTTCTTGGTCTCGTCTTAGGATCAGGATAACTTTATGCCTACTTCATGCATGTTAACTTCCCTCACTGTATTAGCCTCTACCACGTCCATGCCCATGTTAAGGAACATTGGGCCCTGGAGCAATTACACAAAAAGGCCCTTCTCTTTTCTATTCTATTTCTATTTCCTTCTTTTGCCCTATCTCTATTTTGCACTTTGCTTGCTGACATCTTTTCCTTGCTTTTTTGTTTTATCTTTTTACATTTTACATTTTTCATCCTCTTTGTAGCTCCTGTTCTACTAAAATTGGCATCCTTGGTAAATATGAGCAAAGACTGCTGTAAAAATTGTTTAAGCCTTTCATCTTTTCTTAAAAAAATACATAAAAATACTCTGCTCCCATGGACATCAAACAATTACATCAAGCAACACATGTTTATCCAAGAGCACATGCATGAGGTAAGCATAAAGCTATCCTAACCGAAGACTCATTAAAGTTTTAGTCTTTTCATCAAGAAAAATGGGCAGACCGGATGGGCCAAATAGTTCTTATCTGCCATTGCATTCTATGTTTCAAATTATGTATTTCTAATATTGTAGGGTTGCTGGTAGGAGCCCTGTAAAATCTGCCGTGTAATATGTTAACATTATTTAATACACAACAGGGTAAGCATATGCTTAGGTGGCTCAGTATTATATAGGATAATCCAGCCACCAGTCGCATAGCAAGAGTAGCAAAACTGTTTGGGCTGCTAGCCGAGAGGCAGGTGCTCAGCAGTCTCTTGTATTGTAAGCTTGCATTCCTAGCCTTCCGACTCCCACTGTGTGTGAGAAGAATTGGAGCCAAGTGCCTGAAAGGTAAATTTAAATTAGAGGGTTTCTTTTTGTTCTTCTTGTGTGGACAGAAAGCAATGTACCCAGGGGCCCTCTTCGGTACATTGCTGTTATACATTGTGCAGGCCATTTGGAACAGGGTCGGACAGTGCACTCTGAGACTATGTAGGAAGTGATTGTAGGTTCCCACCCTATTGAGAGTGTGCCTTGACGTGGCAGGTGAGCTTAATTATGCTTTGGCCAATTCATATAACCAAAACCTCTCATTTATATTATGTTTATATATTTGTTGCCAACTTTATCAGGGTGAGAAGCGCAGAAAAAAGTTTTTCTTTTTTCTATCCTGGCTCAAGAACTGACAGGATCAAGAACCGATTTGGACCTGAGTCTTACATGAGGAGAAATGGGCAGACTAGATGGACGGAATGGTTTTTATCTACTGTTAACCCCTTAAGGACAATGGGCGGTCCCCAAACCCATTGAAAACAATGCACTTCGAGCACCGTACATGTACGGGCTTTGTCACTAAGGGGTTAAACTCAAAGGATAACAAGCATACAAGATTCATTTCTTCCTACATCAGATTGTATAATTCATTAATGCATTCCATACATTTCCCAATAACATTTGAAACTAGACATTGCAATTCAAGCCTTACATTAGAATTGATTTATCTTATCAGTTGGGGTGCTGATATTAAAACCCAGACCTGAGCGTATACACACATATCATATATGAAGGGGACACTATGCCACAAAAGTTAGGATTAGTGCTCTAATTTATCCCAAGGGTGGACTCATTAACTATTGTAAGTGATTTTGCTTCCTCAACCCCCCCAACCTTGAACTCGAAATTGAAAACAATGTAACTAAACCTTAGAACCCCAAAACAACAGCTTGCTGCATCTTTATTCCCTCAAAGCTTTCTGCTTATACAACATTTTCAATTGAAAATGCAAACCAAGAAAAAAAAAAGACCCAACCAGTTAGTGTCACTTTCGATAAAGGAGATTAGTGTATGACTTCTTATTTCTTGCAAATTAAACCATTCTGTGTAATGTGTTTTTGACCTGTGTACTGATTGGGCCATCAAAAGAATTTATGTATGTCTGCCAGTATTTTTTTTGTACATTTATCCTTATTTGTGGACAACTTGAGCCATTCCATATAAAAAAAAATAGAATCATTTTGTATGGGAAACATTCACATTTGGAAGGGGGAACCAGCTTTGGAAAATTGACTTAGGAGCCACTGAGGTTAAAATCTGAGTGATAGCTTTGAGCCTAATTTTATTGTCGGATAGTAAACCTAGAATAGCTACTTCTGGTTTGAGAGGGAATTGACAGACATTATGTGATGTAGTATAACCATGCGCTTGTTTCCAAAGTGTATAAATTTCAGGACAATTACAATAGTATCTGGTTCCCCACATTTCAGGCAATTACTATCTGTTTTAGTACCAATGAAAAAAGGGTCCAGGTTTGTGGGTACCAAAAAGAAGGGGTACATTTTTTTACTGAACCCAAAAATAGTTTGCAAATTACTGTAAAATTATGAAGATAAAGTTAAAGTCTGGATGTAGCTTAGCCCTTATTATGTGTAAAAAAGCATTTTACATATTACTTTACATATACACATAGGTTTGGAATACAAAACATTACAGACTACAAGCGCAAACGCACATATCTGTACCTTACGGGCATTTGTAAAATGGTATGTGGTATATGTAACAGACAGTACATAACATCTGCATAATTTATAGATGAAAAAAAATAATGTTTTGCATTCATAGACTATAAAGAATGTATATAACAAATCATGATTACCTTGTGACTGCCCAGCACGGTCTCTTGCTGAGCTTTTCTTCAAGGGTTTACTGGTTATGAGAAATCTGAAACATTTCGCAATGTAACAGTCAGACTGGTTGGGCAATGCGTTTCGAGTTCAGGAAATGAATAAAGTTACAAAATGTTGTTCTTATCTTCCTAACTAAAATCATTTCAAAGGGCATTTGGAAATGAATCATAACCCCTACTAAAGCAACTTCACCCAATAAGCCTTCAATTTTAACAGCATTTTTCTTGGATAAACAAAAGAGTTATTTATATTTTTTTATTTGTTACTTCCTTCATCGATGTGTACTTGAAATGAGAGTAAGTAGGTGTTAAGAGACACTGGGCAAAATAATCTAACACAGAACATTTGCTGAACTACAATTTCCATTATCTTTTGCCATGGGTATCTGAGAATCATGAGTTTCTTAGTTCAACAAAAACTGACGAGCTACTTGAAGACTGCTCTGGAATTAAGGAATAACCATTGGGATTAGACTAGTCTTCCCTCCCATAGGTATGGCACAGTGAGTGTCTTTAGAATTTGCAGGTACATCCAGTGATGTATCCTGGTCTGGGCTGGCTAGGATTAGAGCTGCAAGTCCAAAGAGACAGCAGCCCCTTTGCTCTATAAACAGAGGTAGAATATCCTGTCACGGGATCAGGCTCTCCAGTGCACTTCTGCTCCATGGGCTGAACATACAGTATTGAATGTACTATCCCAGAGCCCTGGGAAGCAGAACAACACTGGGAGGCCCCAGGTGAAACCCACACATTCATAGGAACAGGGGCTTAAAGCAGACCCTTGCAGTGTAGTTGGACCTCATGTCTTAGATTCCCCCAACCCTAACTTCTTGGTCCAGAAATGAGCCCTAACCTGCAGTTAAAGATATCTCTATGATTTAACTATGAAGCCTAGAAAGGGTGTTTATATTATATGGCTCACATTTTGATCAACATTTTCTTTAATGTCTCCAAAATGCAAAAAAATTCTCACATGACAATAAGTGCCAAGACATTTAAGTCTAAAACAAAATACAGACTTTGGGGTGGGCCTTAGTTTTAAAGGTCATATTAGTAAATTAACCTTGACGTAGACAGTATGCACAAGGATACAAATACCTATGACAAGGCTTGTGGAGGACATATGTGCTGCAAGAGGCAAGGCTTAAATATAAATCATAAATAAAAGACAGAAAACTATGTTGGATCAACATTAATGACCACAACATGTTTTAAATAATGTACAAATAACCCACTTATGGCCTTATTAGAGTTAAATTAAAGTTCCATCCCACAGACAGAGTAGACACTATAAAAACAATCCGCCTGGCCTATACTGGGAGACTAACCCCAATACAGAGCCACAACACACCCTAACGATCCAACTGTTTCCTGAAACTTAATTATTCTCTATAATTTAAAACCTAAGTTAACATAAACATGCACACGAACCATTCCTCTGCAACTTAACCAGTCCTACCTAGCCTTACTTGTACATGCCACTACCTGCAAAAAGGATTTACTCTTCCCTAACTTCTTGACTTCCCTGATTACCATGAACAGTTACATTGTGGGCAGGTAAATGGACACCTGCCACCAGAAGGCTTCCTTGCTGCTACCTGTGTGGCATGTACCTGTAATAGACAGGTTGCCTCCCTGTCTGCTCCAACCAGACTTCTTGCCACATATGCACATGCAAACCGAAGTCTCAAGATTTAAAGTAACCACACAATAAATTTTCGGCATGCAGTGCAGGATTATTTAAGTACACTAATACCTATGCTGAGACGCCCAGTTGTATTCTTGTACTACAATTAAATTGTACAATTGTCTTGACCATGCCTTCTCTGTACCTGGTTCCTGACTACATCTCTTGCCTACAGTCTATGTTGAACCATTTGTGTCCTGACTATTGCTGCCACGTTCCTTGCTTGGTTAGCTACTGGACCCCTCTCTGTCACTGGTCCTGTAGTCACCATCTGTTCTTCTGCTAGTTCTGTACTCAACTGACATCAGCTGGATCCATGGTGGAGTACCCGTTAACTTGACTTGCCATGACATGCTTCCATCTAGACACCCAGTTGTTTTTCAAAATGACTTGTGTCATCTGATAAACCATTCTTCCTCTGCCTGCTGCTCTTCTGGTCTACCACATTCTTACCTGCTTCAGTCCTTTGCTATCGCTTGGTGTGCTATGGCAAAATAGTGCCCGTTCTTTACCAAGAAGCTTCACCACTCCAGGTACCAGGTGCAACTGTTTGGAGTAGTGTCTGCAATCTGTTTCTGCAGCTTCATATATTACGGACAGAGGTTTTATTGGTCCTTGTGAGACACCTTGTGAAGTGCCACCATTACATTACATTTATTTATATTGTGCCGTTATAATTAGACTTGCGCATTCGGATTTGTATGAATTGTAAACATACTGAATTTTGGTAAATTTTGTGATTTGTACCAAAACTAAGCCAGACCCCGCCATGATCCTGAAGAGAATGAAGCAAAAGTCGTGGGTCCACATTCACTCACACATTCTCACACTCTCTGTTTCCCTGTCTTCTCTGGCGACCACTTCTGCTTCTGCTTCCGCATCTTCTTTTTCTTCATCTTCTAACTTCTCCCTTCTTTTCAATCTTCAATCATTAATCTGCTATCTTCTTTCTTTGTCTGCATCTCTGTGGACATAACCCTGCAGCAATTTCTGCCAAAATGACAGCGTTGCGGTGGCGCTCCTCCCCGATCCTCCAGTCGGGGATATGACCTCACCACAAGCGCCGTCATTTTGCCTTCAGTTCACGTGATGGCAAAATGATGGAGCTGCATTGACGTCCTCTCCCCCGATCCTCCAAACTGGGAGATGACATCACCGAAAGCTCCGCCATATTGCCCTCATTTCACATGAGGGAAGGATGATGGCGATTGTAGTAACGTCCTCTGTGAGAGAGTGAGAGTGAATGTGGGCACCTGAGAACGAATTTTATTCCTGAAGCAAAAATGCCTCAAAATTTGACGTCCTCTCCCCCCGATCCTCCAATCTGGGAGATGACGTCACTGCAAGCTCCGCCATATTGCCCTCAGTTCATAAGAGGGAAAAATTATGGCGATTGTAGTACCGTCCTCTGTGAGAGTGAATGTGGGCACCAGACAAAGCAAAAATGCCTCCAAATTCAGTGGAGACGAATGGGCAGGGAACGAAATTAATTGCTCAAAATGAATGGGTCAAAAATTAACCTAAACATTTGTCTGAATAGTTTTTGGCCCATTTGCACATGTCTAGTTACAATACTTAACCAAGACAATTTAAATTTACAATAACTAACATCTTAAAATGTACTGGTAGGAAAGGAGAAGAGGGTCCTGCTCTTGCGAACTCACAATCAGCAAAACCTGTTGCTTTTTACCCCTGAATTAACCCTTCAATATATTAGCTCGGTGTTTCCATGAGGGATCCAGGAAGAGCAAAAGACAGAGAGAGAACATGGTGGTGGGCAAATGTTACACAACAGAAAAGATGTTAAGACACTAAGCAGCATGGATATGCTTTCTGGGGTTTGCAGATATAATACAGATTTAGGAATCTCCATGACTAATACACTCAAAGAAAAGAAAGAGACAGAGTGAGAGAACTGAAGGGTATGAAGGAAAATGTGGGTTAACAAAAGTTGGGCAGGAAAAAAACATAATAAATGTGCTCAGCTGCTTGGTTGTTTTTGACTACTGATCATTTTACATTATGTTCAAGCCTCCTTGTCATATATCAAAGAACTGTTACAAAACCTATAAGAGGGGAAATTACTTTATACATTATGGACTACCAAAGAGGATTCGACGGACCAGAGGTAGGATCTCAACATCCAGCTCATATAAGAGTTGTTTCAGTTACTTATGATTACAATAGTTATGCTATTAGTTCTTTTCCTCAAGGGTACTGAATGTTTTAATCATATCACCCTTTTCTATGCTATATAAGTGTATAATCATTCTCAATGTCCTTTGCTTATGCCAGCTTAATAAAATAAAAGATTTGAAAATGTATAGATTATTCTACTGGGTGTTTCAAATCTTTTTTAAATGTTTTAATGTAATTGCTGAAATTGGGATGTAGTTAAATATCTGACAGTTATTTATCAGAGAGTTATAGTTAAAACCATATTGTTCTAAATATAGGATACTCTTGAGTAATTTTCTAGCAAATCTTCTGCCAAGCAGTTTTTGTGTACAGAGAATGGCTTTGGAATTTTGCTTGCTTGTAAGTTTCAGAACTGGGGTAAGGCCATGGGTTGTTAGGGTGTCCTACAATAGTTAATAATTAGAGGGCACTCACAATCAGAAATACAGATCAGATCAGTGAATTCAGATTCAGATCCAGATCTCGGGAGAGACACAGTAACACACACACTTATATACCCAGACACACACACTAACATACCTAGACTAACACACAACTAACTTACCTCTGCGAAGCCTCAGCCTGTCCTTGATACTACAGTGGGGTCGTGTTAGGGGGCATTCAGTGGCCCTTCTGAACCTCCCCTCTTGCATTGAAATTAGGGGCATAAATAGGTCAGGACTTACCCTAGACTTACCCCTTTATCCCTAACCCAGAAGCATGTTGCCATTTTGGGGGCAATTGCCTCCCTCCACCCGGATCTGCCCATGTTCACATTAGCAATATTATTAGGAAATATTGTGCAAAAGAGTAATATAGTACATAGAATTGACGTCTCCCAGCACCTACAAACATAGAATTTGATGGCAGGTAAGAATCATTCAGCCCATCTAGTCTGCCCATTTTTTCTGATGTAGAGTCTCAGACATTTATCAGTCCTTGGTCTTGCCTTAGGTTCAGAATAGCTTTATATCTATGCATGTTAAAATTATCTCACTTTATTAGCCCCTACCACCTTATGGGCGCCTTTTCCAGGTATCTACCACCCTCTAAGTTTTTAAAAAAGAATCAGTATTTTTACATTAATGTAGAGCTGCACTCAAGCAAGTTATATAAATGGTACATTCTATTTAAATTTATTTGTCAGATATTTTATAGCATTCATACAATGCACATATAGTGTTTGATATAATACATACCACCAAAAGCATCAAAAAGTAAAACAAAAATACAGGCGCATGAGATCCCCCAATGTTTTGGTAACACGCCTTTGTCAAAGGATGGATCTTAGGGTTGTTAAGGTATACTCCTATTGGTTTCACTACAAAGATACTAATAGTGCTGCTTGTTGTAAGCTCAGGGGGAACTGTTCCACATACCGAGATTTCTTTAACCACTTTATGCCATTATGATGCCCTTTGATGAAGGGAGGCTAATATTTAAACAGTAAATTTATGAGGTCAAGTGGAATAGCTTGGGACCTCATCCTCCCCATCATTATAAAGACTACCTACTTTACATGGACTATTATCCCAGACTTGAGGATCTTGTTCACAATCTAGTTTTATGTGGCGTTCATTCAAAGTTTCTTGTAATAATAGAGGGTCTACAAAGGCTTACATTCCAAAGAAATGATACGGTTATGATGGCAAAAAGAGGCTTAAAAGAGACAGGGGGAGAAATCAAAGTAGTCGGGCCAGAGGGCAGTTTTAAAAAGGAATTTGTGAATTCAATAACCTCAACAGTATTGAACAAAAATAAATGGAGACCTGATTTCTGCCCGCAATACAGACAGAAAACAATGTTGCAATTGGTTCTTCAGAAGTAGACTCGGCAGAAGTAACTGAGGAAGAGGACACAATCTGGGTACAGGACAAAAACAAAGGCCAAAATATCCTATATGACATTCCTTTTAGGAAGCAAATGCTTCCTTTAGGCTAGGTTTCCACTTGGGTTTTTGTCCGGCGTTTTTTTCTTGATGAAAAACGCCAGGAAAACTGCCAAGAAAACTGCCACTGCATTTACCTGCGTTTTGGCGTTTTTTCTGGAGTTTTTTCTGGCGTTTTAGCCTTTCTGTGGAAATTGCTTTTTTTGACCTTAGGCAGTTTTTCCAGCCTTTACAAGTTAGAAGTTTCACCCAGCTAAAAGGGATTAGGATAAATGGCAAGTATCTGCCCTCTCCTGATGTCATTTACTTGGTAGACCCTTTTGTCTCTTTTCTGTGGTTTGTAAGGCATGCTTTATTCCGAATGTCTGCTCCTCTAGGATGATTGGCCCCAAATGATGGTGCAAATTGTTTGCTGTTGCTTTTGGCACGCAGGATCTGGTCGCGTATGTTTGTTTGTAATGGCATGTTTGTTCCAAATGGTGTAAAATTCAATATGAACCAGTCCAGGACTTTGTTTTGTGTGAAACTGTTTGTTTTCAGCCTATTTCTCGTAGGACACACAGATACTGGGTCCATCCTCTGCATTGTAACTGTGGAAAAAACGCCATAAAAAACGCCAAGGCAATAAACCCACATGGCTTTTTCATGGCGTTTTTTCTCTCCCATAGACTTCTATTGGAGAAAAAAAGCCAAGATTTCTTGCAAAAAACGCCAGAGTGTCAACATGCTGCAGTTTTGAAAAACTGCCACAGAGCCCAAAAAAGCAGAAAAACGCCAAAGAGGACTGAAAAAACGCCAAACAGAAAAACGCCAAGTGGAAATGGCATTTAGCGATTTCCCATTGAATTACAGCTAACATCTGGCTGCATGCGTTTTTCACAAAAAAACGCCAGGTGGCGCTATTGGCGTTTTTATAGGCGTTTTTAGCTAAAAAAACCCAAGTGGAAACCTAGCCTAACACTAGTGCAAAAATAAAATGAGGATTAACTTGCTCTTGTTTGGTTTATTAATCCTATAGATTTTGCAATTTCATAAAAAAATGACCTTTTACTCCAGAGTAAATCCAAGGGTATATTCATTTCAAAATGTAAAGTTATTCTTCAGCCGTGTGACCCAAAGGATAAATTTCTCACAGCATCGGAGGCAATAAATAAGTTATGATGCTGCTGTACATAATAGGATAACATAAATATAGTCGCCATATATAAAATAAAATAGAATTGTATTAAATAATTAATGCATCTGTCACACTGATGCAATTTATTGTTACAGCATCCCATGTTGCTTAGTAACATAATAATAGTGCATTCTAAATCATCATCAGACATCACCTCAGCTACATTTTAAGACATGAACATTTTTAAAAAGTAAATCGGGTGGAAGAAGGAGCTATGATTGCTCCTGGAGTTGTAATGCCCCTTATCATTCATATAATCTGAGGAATTAAATTCTGCCATTCAAAAACAAAATTGTTTTCTGTTTACTTATGGTTGTATTATAGCATTTGGATTTGTCTGTTATTTGCAAAATAGCTATATGACACTATATGCAAATACATTATTTTTCCATTGCAACGGTTCGTTTACATATGGTGCCTCACAATGCTATCAGCTCCCTCCAGAGGTGGACTCAACTGGCTCTTTAACCAGCCCAAAATGAAGGAAGCACTCTCTTTCGATGCTGTCAGCAATTGATGCTGACTGACGGGATATGTTGTTATATCCCATCGGTCAGCAATGAAGCAGCAAACCCACGGCAAAATCCCAATGAAAAGATTAAGAAAAATGGAGTGAGGTAAGATGAGATGGGTGAAGATAGGTGCATGCATGTAAGACAGGATTTTTGTGTGTAAGGGCAAATGTAAACAGGGGTCGGCACCAACATTGCTCATGGTGGACATTTACTGGGGTCTGTGGTGGACAATTTAATGATGTTCTATGGACCTCACAAACCTTGCAACGAATACTGGTGTTTTTGTACAGACACTTTGCCCATCCCATGTATATGCTAGCGTATGTAAGGGCAGTATATATGAGTGCATTTTAACACTCTATCCATAACTTTTACTGGGGACTATTCAGTATTGTTTCAAATTGGAAAAAAAATGATAGTGTCTAACAATTGTGCAAATGTGCATATCCCTGGTTAAAATGAGTGTGGGTGTCAGAGTACAACATTAAAATATATACAGAGTTATAGTATAGAGGGCTACAATAAGTATACAGGAAGTTACAACGAGTGTATGTGGGGAGGTTTTGGTGTATAAGTTAAACTGTGTATGTGTCAGTGTACAGTGTACAATGTTAGACTGTGTGTGTCAGTAATTAGTGTTTGTGTGTGTGTGAGGGAATTGTCAGTGTATGATGATAGAGGGTGTAACAGTACTACAATGAGTGTAGGTATGTTAGTGTGCAATGCTATACTGTGTGCGGTGTTAGTGTATGGTGTTAAAATAAGGATGTGTGTGGAAGACCAGATTGGGCATAAGTGCATGGTGTTAGAGTGAGTATGTGTGGGGATATCAGTATATAGTGCTACTGTCCATGTATAGTGTTAGTGTGTGTTAGTGTATGGTGTTAAAATTTGTGTTTACATATAATGTACACCCAATATGCTTAATGTGTATTACCAAAACTGTTGTTGCCACTTCCACATCTATTTTAAGCTTTATAATGCTTACGGCACTTCCCTAAATTCCTTTAGTATACTCCATGGTAAAATTTAGGTAACAGGTTTACCACTAGCTCATTAAACTGTAAAAATAGAAGTAAAGTGATATAAAAATTATATCTTCAAAAGCTGGGCTCAATTAGGCACAAAGTGCATTTCATCAGATCCAATTAGTACAATTTACCATCTGCATTTGTAAGGGAGGCACAATATAAATTTAAAGGGAACTCTCAGTTATTGTATGCATTAGCATGTTATAACCTTCATGACGTTCTGTGCAGAAAACATACGCTAGAATACGTGAAACAGCATAATGGTAGCGGTGTGTGCAGATCCCAACAGTTCCCAGTGCAGTCCTCGGGAACCATCACTTACCCTCCCATGACGGAAGACTTGCGCGATTGCGTGATTGAGTGCTGCTAATCGGTCAGCGACTGATCAGCCTCAGAAAAGTTAAAAAATAAATAAAAATAGAATAAACATTACTGCCTGCTGCCATGACACACAGGAAAAACTGTCTGATCCCTGCTGTCATGCAGGGGATCATACAGCATTCCACAGCCAGCCCTCTCACTCCTGCAAATCACAAATAAGATTAATCACAAATAATATTAATAATTATAATAATTTTATAATAATAATATAAAAAAATACCCTTCACCCATATTTTATAAACATATTATTATAATTATTATTTTTAGAAATGGGTTAATGAAATCTGTGGATTACTACTCTCATTAGCCAGGCTGCATGAGAAGAGAAAAAAGGCTGGCATACTTGGGAAAGTGTATTTGTTTAGCTAAACTGTGTTTGTATGGTGTATTATATCAGTTCGCTTTTTTAAAAATGTATTTATTTTTAACTACAAAGCGTAATTTTTGTAAACTGGAGAGGCAGTTGAATGCATTTTGGTGATTTTCTTGTGCTCTTACGTAAAAATAAAATAAAATAACAAAAGAATAATAATGGCTAATTTTGCCTCATTGGTGACCAGTCTTGCATTCTTGGACTGCACTCTTGAGCAGGATTAAAAATAATGCAGCATTATAAAGCAACAACAAAAACTCTCTGCAATTGGAGAACTAGCTATACTTGGCTGGGCTATGTACTTTGCCTCATAAATCTCAAACTACTCAAAGGTACCCATTATTCCATAGACTACTTGAAACAGGAACTGCTTGTAAAATGATATGACGTAGATATAGTACAAACCAGGCTGGACAGGCAAACTGGGAATTTCGCAGTACTTTACCTGTCCGCATTTGGGTCTGGAAGCCAGCCACCTCCTCATTGGGAAACATCATGTGACCTAATGTAGTGGCAGAGGTTGCTTTAACCATTTCTTGTTGCCTCTCTCAGTCTGTGGCTAACATAGTAGAACTAAACTAGTTCATCACTATGTTTATGCAACCTGTCACAGGCCCACATTAACCCTTATGCGGTAAAATGCACAAATATTCTGTTGCAGTAAGTTTTTTTTATACGTGTTGGAATCGCACATCACATTCTACAGTGTATATATATATATATATATATATATATATATATATATATATATATACGAATGATTGGCACGACAGAATACGAGTGGACTCTATAGCCCAGAACAGGTAAACTGCAGAAAATAACTACAAAACAATCTATAAACCTTTTTCAGGATTTTAGTGGATTTCAAAGTGCTGCAAGAATGTTGTTCTCTCGGAACATGAATTGGTGCCTGCTTGGAAGACATTGAGCTTCAATCCAACGTACCAACAAAAATATGGGTAGGAAAAAGAACAAAGGGTCATAACCAATAGTTCAATAATTGAAATGTTTCACTCTTATACAAGCACTTAGATATAGGCCATTTTATTCTTTTATTTTTCTACCTCCTGTTTTTGCTGTGTTTTTGTGATACTTCATAAATATCACTTTATTCTATTTGTGAGTGCTGTTTACTCCAACTTTTTTTGTTTGTACAGTAAAATGCAGAAAAGCCTGTTCATTTATAATAGAAAGTTGTGTTCACTAGAAAGATGGGGGATACAAATAATGATGCTTATGATAAATCAAATATGGGTAGATTGCACGAACAGTGCCTAATGCAATAAGTATAATATTTTCATATGGGAATCGTTATAATAACAATGCGCAACATGCCATTCTGGAAAACAGGAGACTAATGATCAGTGTGTTAATGGCATGCTGTTAGACAGTAGAATAAAGCTAAATAAATCACGAACATGCTGACACATGAAAGATTTGTGTGAAATATACAATATTCTCTTGGGAATCTGTGGAAAAATACTACATGTATTTACTGAAGAGCTCTGATAAGGAAATGAAATAGCACCAACACAGAACCTGGTCCCAGAAGCAATGCTAGTATTTTACAATTATGCCTATTACCTATAATTGTAGGAAACTCATGAAAATTACTAGGGACCAGATTTAGTACAGGCTGATTGCTAGCATACTAGAAATTGGTAATATAATGAATAAATATATAATTATTGATAAATGGAACCTACAGGACCTGCCATGGTTCACCCATGGGACTTGCCGTTGCATACCCAGAGGATTTTTCATGGCACACACAGAGCTTGCCATTGCCATAAACCCTTTAGGACACATGTAACAATTTCTCCATGGCCCCAGAGTGGTAGGGGCCCTGAGCACCCATTCTGTAGTAGTCTTATTGTTTTTGTAGTAGCCTAAGACGCTCCACTGCTGTCATAAACGGTTCTGCAGTTCCGTTCAGTTTTTCAGGTAGACCTGTAATGTGTACCAAATACTTCATGCCAGGTGTGGACTAGGGATTAACATCAAGCCAGGCACTTTAAGGCCAGCAGCCTTCTTTGAAACAGCCACACAACTAAACTCTTGTGAATGCATCTTCTGCACAAGGATCTACACATGTCTCTCTCCATCTTTCTCTCTTTATAAATATATATAAACATATTTTGTGATGTATATTTGATGTATCAAAAAGATGTAAAAAATGTTCACAATGGAAATGTTTTTCTAAGCATATGCTATGAAATTTTATCAAGCCTTATTAGGAAGATGATATGATAGCTGTGTGATCTCTTTACATTTTCATGATGTTCTTTCTGCAAACGCCTGGAGGCATTCTGCAGAATACTCCATATGCATTTTTCCCATTCCCCGCCCCTCCGCTATTTTGTGCGCAGGACTGAATACATCTCAATGCATATAAGTGATATACTTATAGATATAGAGCTAGTAAGCTCTAGCACTCTATTCATGCCCACTTGTGCATGCACAGCAACCACTCCCATTTATTTGAGGGTCAAGTAATGTCTTGGAGGAGTGTAGTTGCAGCAATAGGGCTGACATTTCTAGGTCGTTTTCTTTTTGTGTGTTTTTAAGAATGCATATGAGAGTAATCACAGAGTAATTTTAATATGCATTCTTCTTCATTGGGGGTGTCAGGCAGAGGCAGAAACCAACATTGATCATGGTGGACATTTACAGAAATACGTGGTAGACAATTTAATGATGTGGACCCTCACAAACCTTACCATGGACACTGGTGTACTAGTAAGGACAGTTTGCCTATCCCTGGTGTCGGGGAAATTAAACTGTCCCTTTAAGGTACATTTGTTGCCAGGGCCGGCCGAAGACTTAACGCCGCCTGGGGCGAAGTTTAAAACGCCGCCCCCCCCGCCGACGCCGGGGGGGGGCGAAGTTAAAAACGACCCCCCTGCCGACGCCGGGGCGAAGTTTAAAACGCCGCCCCCCCCGCCGATGCCGGGGGGGGCATTTTAAACTTCGCCGACACCATAATCTACGATCCCCCCCCGGTACTTACCTTTAAACAGTCCTGCGGCGAGTCTCCCTTCTCTGCCACGGTGCCGGCTTGTAATGCTGAGCGCCGGAAATTGACGTCACTTCCGGCGCTCTGCATTACAAGCCGGCACCGGGACCGAACAGGGAGACTCTCAGAGGAGAGAGAGAGAGGGGCGCCGAGCGGGTAAGCGAAAACCACTCGGTGCCCCTCTCTCTCTGTCTCCTCCGCTTCAAAAAACAAAAAAAAAGCGCTTAGGGCGGCAAAGTGCCGCCCCTTCTAAAGTGCCGCCTGGGGCAATTGCCCCAGTCTGCCCCATTATAGGGCCGGCCCTGTTTGTTGCAACAACTGTTTTTGGGGTAGATATAAAGTACAGGCAAAGTACTACATGCAATCCCCAACTAAGCATCATTTTCTACAGATGTAAATGATACATTATATATCATACTAGTTTTTTTTCTTATCTCAAGACACTTAGAGGATGGGTTCTTCTACTTATTATACATGAAAACAAGATAAGATGACCTTTATAAAAAGTTTTCCTACAAGTGACATTAATTTTGTTTAACTTTGGAGAACATGGTTAGACAAACCTTACAAGTATTAAAAGTAAGATTTGCAAAAGCATTTTGTTTGAAGAGATTGGAGCAGTTAGAAGAAAAAACATCTACTTACCCATAGATGCTTACTTCTGCCATCTTGCCCCTGGTATTTACAACAGTAGCCATCAACACAGGAGCACAAGACATGTTTAGTGCCACTAAATGTAAAATATAGATGATCCATAATTGTATATTAGGACTGAGATATTACAGTATTCACAACTGAGTATATGACCCTGATGATAATGCAGATGCCTTCTTATATCTGATTAAAGGACATATATCAGATGTAGATCTTAATTAGTGTCTTTGGCATTAGTATAAAGTGGAACTGTCACTATTTTACTTCACTTAATTACATTGCCTCTAAACCATAACATAATACAAAATGGAGGGCTTGGTTGGTTGTCTCTGAATAATTGCCTGGTGTTGGACGTAGCCCTGACCTGTTATTTCGCTGTCAGATTAGAAAACCTGCCTTCTCATCATGCCCAAGAACCAGGGGAAAGTTGCTAGGAGATTAGACTGTGTTGATGTGGTTAATGATGCTTGATGTGAGAGAGGCATTTAGCTGAAGGTTCAAAGTACCCCTACGTTTTTCCTTCTAAAAATACAATGTAGGATAAGCTCAGAAGAAACAGAACTGAAGTTAAATGGGCAGGCTTTGTCTGGCATTTGATTTTTATCTGTGATCGCTATAAACTTCCCATTTTTAGCCTCCCTTCTTAGCATTCTTTAAAGTGGGAACCTGATTTTAAAATGTCAAGATCCAGTGACTTATATATAAAAATATATTTAGATGGAAAAATCCAGACATTTTTCAGAGAGGCTAAATTGAAGTATGAAACGTATAATACTTGTAATCAGTTCATGGATGAGTTTTTTCTCATATATTAGTGCTCAGTGAACTTGAATCCGCTCCTCCCCACTTACAGATATTTTCATTTAATTAAAACAAGGACTAAATCTGTTTTCTGACTACTGTTCACTTGATGATTGATGATTAATGAACTAAGATATCAGTCATGTCCTTGTTTATTGTGTTTTTCTTAAATAGTGGTCACCTGTTCAAATAATTTGGCATGGAGGAGCTGCACGGAATAAGTTCCTGCGGGAACAGGGCCCTTCATTCCTCTTGTATCTGTATGTCAATTGCTATATTGTACTTGTCGTTATCTTTGTACAGCGCTGCGGAATCTGTCGACGCTTTATTAATAATAGTATAATAATAATAATGATATCTGGTAAACCCATACAACTACACAAATAACAAGAACTGCTTGACAGTGGCCTTTGGTGCAATGCAAGTTCACAGACAACTTGCCCTACAATCATTCTAATAACCTATGCATCACAGCATTTATCAACCATATTATGTAATTATTATGAAGCGTATATGTGAATATATAAAAATATATACTGTATGTTTACATACAAAAATACAGTAAGGAAAGGACACCATAAAAAGCATACACATTCAGATTCTGGGCTGCTGCTGAAATACAGTGTGATGGAATCCCCAATTTTTATGCCTCAGATATGTGCTTTTAAATAGTATTTACTGAGTGTGCACTGATCCTGAAACCCTGAAAAGTGATTTAGGGGTGCACACAACAAAGCAAGAAATTAGCGCACATCCAACAAATGCTATAAAAGCACCAATCTGAGGCATATATATTTTGGCCAAATATTCATTAGCCCATCGCTACGTCAAAGTACCCCAAATTTGGTGAGACCTTTCTTATTTTACATGGATAAATTGCTTACCAAGGAGCTGAGTCAGTGCTATTTAAAGCCCTCTCTAGACATGTGTCTCTGTTGAGAGGAAAAAAATTAAATGCATGCCCTGTGAGGGAGGAGATTGCTTGTAAATGCTTCACATAAGAACAGGCACTGATACAGTTATTGATGCTGTAGTGGTTTCTGTCAGTTTCTGGAGCTCTGATTGTATTTTATTGCCATGTTTCAGAGTAGCAAGTTGTCTTATTGAAGCTAATGAAAGCTGGAGATTCTAAGAAGAGTCAATGATTTATTTATTTTTGACCTGTTGCTGATGCTCTTGAAAATATTCTTAATTTATGGAGTTCCTGAGCCTTGTTGTGAATATTTAAGTACAGATGACAACAATAATAAGAAATGCATGCAAGATGTATCAAAAACAGATGTTTGTGAGCTTCAAAGTTGTACTTTTTAGGAATACTGCATCTCTAAGGGCATGGCCATGAGGTGAACAATGCATTCCCTTGTATTTGAAAATAGTTTAAATATCTGTTTATCTAATATAATATCTCTCTATCATCTAATCACCAATTAACCAGCCTGTATAAAGAGAGCTACTAGTAACCATTATATAACCAATATTCTGTTTTTTTGTTTTTTTAAGTGATCATAGATCAGTGGAAGGTCTCTGTCCTGTAGATTTGAATATGTATATATGATATCGAAATAATGAAAGAGAGAGACATAGGAAAACATAGTTCCAATTCCATGTTCCCATTTTTCTCATCTGAGATTTTACATCTTGAATCTTCATAAAGTAGTCTACATTGTTAATTTTAAAAAAGTGAATTTCACAGAAAATACCTGTAAAAAATGTACAAACATCTAGTCTGCCCTTTCCTCCTTCTGTTAACACCGCAGTGTACAACCTTTGTTCCTAACACCCCCAGCAATCATCATAATCAAGCCATCTGAATGATCAACAACTTCAACAGATCATCTGGACCTGATCAACTCAACCCAGTCCAAGTAGTCCTCTTATATTGTTTCACTTCTCCCTCAAACTGGAAACTCGCAAGAGCAGGGCCTCATCTCCTTTTGTACCTGTTTGTTATTGTGTGTGACTTTAAATTATTCCACAGATTGTAACGGTGCTACGGAATCTGTTGGCGCTATATAAATAAATGTAATGTCATCAGAGCCGGCCTTAGGTGTTCCGGCGCCCTGTGCGAACTACTCCTCTGGCGCCCCCCCTCACTTCCCCCCCCTGCCCTTCAAACTACCCCCGCCCCTTCAAACTACCCCCCCTGCCCCTTCAAACTACCCCCCTGCCCCTTCAAACTACCCCCCGCCCCTTCAAACTACCCCCCTATGCCCCTTCAAACTACTCCCCTCTGCCCCTTCAAACTACTCCCCTCTCTGCCCCTTCAAACTACCCCCCCTCTGCCCCTTCAAACTACCCCCCCTCTGCCCCTTCAAACTACCCCCCCTCTGCCCCTTCAAACTACCCCCCCTCTGCCCCTTCAAACTACCCCCCCTCTGCCCCTTCAAACTACCCCCCCTCTGCCCCTTCAAACTACCCCCCCCTCTTCCCCTTCAAACTACCCCCCCCTGCCCCTTCAAACTACCCCCCCTCTGCCCCTTCAAACTACCCCCCCCTCTGCCCCTTCAAACTACCCCCCCTCTGCCTCTTCCTTCAAACTATCCCCCCCACGGAGAGTAAGGGGCGTCGAGCGGTTGCTGAGAACTTCACGAGCAACCAATCGGCGCCCCTGCCCGGGACATAAATGAAAACATTGTTGGTTTTTTTTGTTGTTGGTTTTTTAACTTTATTTAGCATCCTCCATGTTAAATAAAGTTAAAAAAACTTTATTTAACATGGAGGTTGTTAAATAAAGTTAAAAAAACCAACAATGTTTTCATTTAGGTGCAGAGGGGGGGGCAGCGGCAGCAGCAGCAGCAGCGGCGGAGGACCCCGCGGCGGCGGCGGCGGCAGCGGCGGCGGCAGCGGCAGCGGCGGCGGCAGCGGCGGAGGACCCCATGGCGGCTGCGGAGGAGGACCCCGTGGCGGCGGCGGCAGCAGCGGCGGCGGCGGGGGAGGACCCGGCGGCGGCGCCCCCTGGAGTGTGGCGCCCTGTGCGGTCGCACAGGTCGCACACCCCAAAGGCCGGCCCTGAATGTCATAATGTAATGAGGAAAATACAGTAACACTAACTTGGCTTTTAATTTATATATACATATATTTTGACAACAAAACATTTTACCAATGAAACGCCATTATGAAACATTGTATGAAATAAAAACACAATAACAAAAAGTCAAAAATGTAGAAAGATTGATACAAAAGGATTGGGAGGGACAGAAGGTCCTAAGGGCCTTAGGAAATGGGAATTTGTGATGTATTTTAGGTGTTTTTTTGGGAAGTTTTGAAGGTTGGTGGCATAAATGATACACCACACCGTGCTTCTTGGTGCCAATCAGCAGAGTGGTGTGGTGGTGCTAACATCATCCCCATGATCTCACACTAAAGTCTACAACCCAATTTGTGGTCTTACATGGGAAGGCGGTCAATACAATGGTATTACAAACACATGTGAAACACAATAATCATTCAGAGGTATCTGATCTTTATTTGTATTTTATAACCTCAGAAATTATTTGTAGCATCATTACGTGCTATTGTACGGTGCAGTATTGGGCCCGGGTGTTTGAAGAACCCTACCTTAGAGGTTAAAGGGGAGAGATCTATACAAGTGCAAAACCAATTTCTTAAAATGTCACATTTCTTTTTAAAAAATTTATATATTTGTGTTGCATGATATGGATATAAATTTATTTTGAAGATTTCTTAGAAGTTGGGGGTAGCAATTACATGACACACTTCCTGATGTAGACTCCTACAATTCAAAGTGCTCTGGAAAGCAAGTGGAGAGGAAAATTGCTTCCACTTGGTTGCTAATAATAGAAGTTTATTTCTTAGGAGAGTGGATGCCTGGACGTAGTCCTTGAGGGCCAAAAACACATTAGATTTACAGGATAGTAGTAAGCATTTAACATAGTCATATGAAATATTTGCTGAAAAATTCTTGCATATTGAGTTTTGTGTATATTTAGTGTACAGTTTATTTTTAGATGGATGCCAAAATCCTGGTATTGTGACCCAAAGATTGTTAATATAACGTATTTTGGCAATCAATACACAGTAGCAATGAGTAGATAAATCTCAATTTCTCAATTCACTTTGCCTGCAAAAAAGAAACATCATTGTTATAGGTTAGTAGAGTCCTTAAATAACAGGAAATATTGAGCTGGAATCCTTGAAGCTTTTGTCACTAATGAAAACTGCATCTCAGTAATTTTCATGGATTTTTATTTATTTTTATTCAAACTTTAATGTTAATGTGTTCCATCATAATCTCTACATATACATACAGATGAAAATCTTGTTTTGTGTCATGTGTTGGAACAAAATAATTTGAAATAAGCTTGTTGATTAACCTTTGGCAATCTCAAATGGACTCCAAAGCTTCTATTATACTCAGCTTAATGTTTCAGCAGGATCTGGAGAAATGTATAGGTTTTTGCTTTATTTACTAAAATAGATTGTACGTCATGTTACATACTAAAACATGATGGCCCTTGAATTAACCTATGGATGTTGGTGTAAAAATCTGCTGTGGGTAATCTAAAGCTTTGTCTTAAAAATGTTAAATGGACACTCATTACATAATTACATAGTTAATTAAGCTTAAAAAATACATAAAGCCCATCAAGTTCAAACAAATCCATATTGGTTCTTCCAGAAGAAGGCAACGCCCCCAAACACACACACAAATACAGTAATGCCATCTCAAAGGGAAAAAGTGCTGTTAGACTCCATGGCAGTTGCAGTTACCCTGGATCAACATTACTTTATCTAATTTTACCTGCCATAAACCTGTATGCATTTCATGACAAAATTACTTCAGGTGATAGTCTATTCTACAATTTAACCACTTTAAAAGTAAAGAAACCTTCTCTATGTTTAAGATGAAAGCTCCTTTCTTCCAATCTTAAGGGATGCCCACATGTTGTTTGGAAGGTACAATTTACAAAATCTCAAAAAAAAAGATTATATTGACCTATATATATATATATTGTAATTGATTTTTTGTCCAATTTTGGTGTGTTACTTATTTTTAATAAAGGTGTGTGGGTTTTTTTTTTTTTACTTGTTTGTCTTTAAGGTGGGTTTTTTTTTTCAGTTTCTGCCAAGTGAATGCTGAATTACAGGTTTCGCTCCAGAATTTTCATTTCTGTGCATCCCTATTATATACTAAGCCAGACACTGAAGTGGTAGGCCTACACCACATCAATGTTTGGCTTAGTATTTAGTGATAGGGGTTATGCTGCATAATTGTCAATGTCTGGCTCAATTTATAGTTATATGGATTATGCTGTACCACTGTCAGTGTGTGCCTCAGTATATAGTGATAGGTGTTTTGCTGTACCCCCGTCAATGTTTGCCTCAGTATATAGTGATAGGTGTTATGCTGTACCCCTGTCAATGTCTGCCTCAGTATATAGTGATAGGTGTTATGCTGTACCACCATCAGTGCGTGCCTAAGTATATAGTGATAGGTGCTGTACCACCGTCAGTGTCTGCCTCAGTATACAGTGATAGGTGTTATGCTGTACCACCGTCAGTGCGTGCCTCAGTATATAGTTATAGGTGTTATGCTGTACCACTGTCAATGTGTGCATCAGTTTATAATGATAACAGTTATGCTGTACCCCCTCAATGTTTGCCTCAGTATATAACGATAACAGCTATGCAGTTTTAAAGTGTGTGTGGGGGGGGCCACATACAGGATCCACCCCAAGTACCAAATACTATAGGTACGCCCCTCTGAATTCAGCTTTAATCAGTTAAAAAGCACTTAAATGTATAAACTTAGTTTTCATAAATTAATTTAATGATGCTAAAAGCTGTGTAGGTGACTGTTTCCTTTAAGAATAGTACTGTAAAGACAGTTGGCAGAATTACTGTTGAGTTAAAGTGGACCTGTCACCTACTCAGCTCTTAGCATCATTAAATGTATTTACATAGTGCTTTAAAGTGTACTGAACGTAGCGTAAGACCTAAGAAAGTGACAGGCTTAAAGTTATTGTATCTATTAAACCTTTTATCATTGCATTTTCATGTTTAGTTAGCACCAGTATATTATTTATACTAGTGTGGCTGTTTTTTTTCTGCTTGGCTAAATAAGCTTGCAGTAGCGTACCTAGCGTGGGGTGGGGGGAGGTGCGGTCCACCCCGGGTGCCGCTCATCGGGGGGGGTGCCACCTAGGGTCACCACATGTCCCGAATTGCCCGGGTCCCAGGCAGCCTTGTCACTTTTTTTTTGGACGTGGAGGAGAGAGAGGGGCGCCTAGCAACCGCTCGGCACCCCTCAGTCTTCTTCGTGAGGCCTCTAACTCCGTTGTGGTGCTGGCATGTCATGCTGAGCACCGGAATATGACGTCATATTCTGGCACTCAACAGTGAAGCAGCGCGCATCGTGGTAGAGCAGGAAGACGGAGGCGTCGCGCTCCCACTGCAGGACTTCTGGATGGTAAGTCCAAAACCTCGGGGGGTAGATAGTGAGAAGGGAGGGAGAGGGGGTAGATAGTGAGAAGCGAGGGAGAGGGGGTAGATAGTGAGAAGCGAGGGAGAGGGGGTAGATAGTGAGAAGCGAGGGAGAGGGGGTAGATAGTGAGAAGGGTGGGAGAGGGGGGTAGATAGTGAGAAGGGAGGGAGAGAGGGTAGATAGTGAGAAGGGAGAGGGGGTAGATAGTGAGAAGGGAGAGGGGGTAGATAGTTAGACTGGAGGGAGAGGGGGTAGATAGTGAGAGGGGAGTAGATAGTGAGGAGGGAGGGAGAGGTGGTAGATAGTGAGGAGGGAGGGAGAGAAAGGTAGATAGTGAGAAGGGAGGGAGAGGGGGTAGATAGTGAGAAGCGAGGGAGAGGGGGTAGATAGTGAGAAGGGAGGGAGAGGGGGCTAGATAGTGAGAAGGGAGGGAGAGGGGGTAGATAGTAAGAAGGGGTAGATAGTGAGAAGGGAGGGAGAGGGGGTAGATAGTGAGAAGGGAGAGGGGGTAGATAGACTGGAGGGAAAGGGGGTAGATAGTGAGAGGGGAATAGATAGTGAGAAGGGAGAGGTGGTAGATAGTGAGAAGGGAGGGAGAGAGAGGTAGATATTGAGAAGGGAGGGAGAGGGGGTAGATAGTGAGAAGGGAGGGAGAGGGGGTAGATAGTGAGAAGGGAGGGAGAGGGGCTAGATAGTGAGAGACCCGTTCCTGTGTTCGTTTTGGGTGAATATTCGTGTACATTCTTTGTGTTCGTTTTTTGTAGAAGGGGTTAATACGGAGTTAACGTGGTACGGACTACGCAGCAGCTTTGGCGCCAGGATTTTAAATATCTGTAACAGCAACTCTATTGGTCGCCTGCAGGGGCCTCCTCTGCCATCAACCAATGAAGTACACCTGTACTTCATTGGTTGATGGCAGACAAGCTCCCTGCTGGCGACCAATAGAGTCGCTCGTACAGACTTTTAAAATCCTGGTCCAGCAAGTTGGCCAGCAGAGACCACTGGTCTCCCTGCTCCAACAGTTAAACGTTCGTACAAGCGACTATATTGGTCGTTCGTACGGACGTTTAACTGTTGGAGCAGGAAGACCAGTGGTCTCTGTCGGCCAAGTTGCACCAAGTTAACCCCTGACGGTGAACCTACGGATTTCCGCTCCCATTATCTACGCAGCATCGCAGGGGTTAACGGGAGTGGAAATCCGTAGGTTTGCAGTCAGGAGTTAAATATATATATATATATATATATAAACACACTTACAAAAAACCCTTTTTGTTTAAAATATAAAGCATACCACACAAATTTCCACATTTAAGGAGTAAAGTCTGTCTTTTAGACCCATATGGTTACGTGTGTATTACAGTGTATTACAGTGTTCTACGTGCCAAATACATATTTACATACATATTTAGAAACAGGAAAAATAGTTTAAATTAAAATGTCAAACCGATTACTAGTATATATATAAGTACTACACAAAACTTTTAGGCAAAAATGCTATAAAGTAAGACTGTTAATAGCTTGCAAGGAACTTCCACCATGCTTCACTGTTGAGTGCAAACACTCATAGTTTGCTCCAGGCAAAAATATCAAATTGTCAAAAATTTAATATAATATTATTTCTGAATAAATAATATATTTACTTAATCAAGAGGGACTACTAAATCAGATATAAAGTGTAACTATTTTTAGTGTGAGCTTTAAAAATATTCATAAAAATAAGACAGCCTGTTGAAACGATCATTTTTTTTAAAAAAAACGTAAACGATATATACTTATTTATGATATCTCTTTTAGCAGACTAGTTCCATCTTATAATAATGCAGTCTGCTGCTCCGTCCTAGAATTTCTATACTCTGCTAATAAATTTTGAGTCTGTTAAAACATTCCACCCTATACTGATGTGGATAAACAATGCGTCCTGTTTACTGATTACATAAATTGAATGTGCATCAGACAGTTTCCTGAGGTTATTTTGAATTCCCACACAATAGCATGACGTTATTTCTGGAAACTCGCTAAACAAAGTAGTCTACAGTATTTTCTAGGATGTGAGGTTCTATTTTGGCCTCATGTTAATTACTCAGCTAGAAAAGCATAGATTTTTCATAGGATGCTTACTAAAACAACATTTTAAAATATATATTTTTTTATTGTTATTTTTTAGTATTATACTATTCCTGTGTACTTTTACTGGTATTCATTTTTGTTTTGCTTCAGCAAATACTACATTTCACAATCTGAATATATATATATATATATATATATATAGATATATATATATAGATATAGATATATACACACACACATTTTATATACACCATAACATTACATTACGACCACTGAGAGGTGAAGTGAATAATTACTTGTTATCATGGCACCTGTCAGTAGGTGGAATATATTAGGAGGCAAGTGAACATTTCTTCCTCAAAAATGCTGTGTTAATAGCAGGAAAAATGGGAAAGCAAAAGGATCTGAGGGACTTTGACGAGCGTCAAATTGTGATGGCTAGGGGACTGGGCTCTGCAGCTCTTATGGAGTGTTCCCGGTCTGAAGTGGTCAGTACCCATCAAAAGTGGTCCAAGGATGGAAAAGCAGTGAACTCGTGACAGGATCATGGGTGGCCAAGGCTCATGGATGCAAGTGGGTGTCAAAGGCTGGCTCGTGTGGTCAAATCCAACAGACGAGCTATGCTGGGAAACCTTGGGTCCTGCCATTCATGTGAATGTTCTTTTGACACGTACCACCTACCTAAGCATTGTTGCAGGCCATTTACATCCTTTCATGGACACTGTATTCCCTGATGGCATTAGCCTCTTTCAGTAATAACTGCCATAAACCAAAAATGGTTCAGGACTGGTTTGAGGAACAAAGAGTTTAAGGCGTTTACTTGGCTTACAAACTCCCAAGATCTTAATCCAATGGAGTATATGTGGGATGTGCTAGACAAACAAGTCCAATCCCTGGAGGCTCCACCTCGCAATTTACAGCTCTTAGAGGATTTGCTGCTAATGTCTTGGTTCCAGATACTACAGAATACTTTCAGAGATCTAGTGAAGTCCATGCCTCGATGTGTCAGGGCTGTTTTGGCAGCAAAAGGGGGACCTACACAATATAAGGCAGGTAGTCATAATGTTATGGCTGATATACATACACACTACATGGACAAAAGTAGTGGGACACCTGACCATTACACTAACAGGGACATTTATGACATTCCATTCTAAATACATAGACATCAATATGAAGTTGGTCAAAGAAGGAATAGTCTTTAATTTTAAAACCATATATCTCCAAAATTATTACATGGATGACAAATAAAGAGCATGCACAACATATCATATCATGATTAGCTCTTTACATTTCTTAGGTAAAACTGGGGCCGTTAAAAGGCTTACCTGAGCAGCATTTTCCATGCACCTTACATTTATAACTTTGCATGTAATTTGCTGTTTTTCTCTCCCGTGTGACACCTGAGAAGCAATTGGAAACAGAGGACCATACCCTCACTGGCCCACTAAATCTAGAACTATTCAATGTCACTAGTTATTTTAACCTTATCTTGTCTGCTGCCATAGACTTGTATTGAATAGCCTCAATATACCTATATATATATATATATATATATATATATATATATATATATATATATATACATATGTTCCTTTGAAGAAGTAATGAAGTTTCTTATTGAAAGCATGTGCCGAACTGGGGATGAAAACCAGCCCTGAAAATATTTGGACACCAACCCCATATATTTTATTGAGTAGTAAAGCTCATGTGGAATGTCCCCAGGGCACCCAGACTTCACAAGCAAGATGTCTCACAGTGCCCCCTTTGCCCCCTTAACAACCTGCCTATGTCACCTATGTCCCCTAAACAGCCAGCCTGTGCCACATCTGTCCTCTAAACAGCCTGTATGTGCCATTGCTGCCCCTTAAAAGCCTGCCTGTGCCATTTTTGGCCCCAAACACATACATTCATTCACTCATTTAATGACTCACTTATTCATCCATTTATGGGCCCTGGGATTTGAAGGGCTATTCCTTAACACAACCTGTAGTTACGTTACAGACTTCTTTTTTGCTTCAGCACAAGTGGGTCAGAACGGTCTTCATAAGTATTAGTCGAGGTCAGGCAAAATAAATTGTCATAAGCCATTGGCTATTTTATTCAGTAAGATAACTGATATAGCATCCGCTATAGCCTTAAAGGAGGTGTACACTAAGAATGAGGTGATTTCAAGATAATAGATAGAAATATACAAGGCAGTAACTGTGAAAAATGGCAATTTACATTGTTTGTAGAGCTAGTGTACTACATGTCCGTTTCAAAAGGCATGAGTGTTCCTATTGAGTTGAGACAGAGCTGATGCCAAATTTCTTATTTTTAAATTTTGTATGCCTCTTGTTCTCTAAGTGCTGTGCCTTTTCAATTTTTCATTTGTAACCAGCGGGTAGATGGAAGACACAAAGCAAGCAAATGTTTATGCAGTTTACTGAAACAGCAGCAGCACCTCTGGCTTGTTAAATATGTTATAATCTACTCATTGTACGTTTATATTCCTTCCACACTTTTGAGCTGTACTGAAAGTTATTTATTTTGCATTGTCATGGAGGAGGGCCAATTTTATGGGAAATAGCAGTTTCAAAGAAATAGTTGTGTGCTGCTGTGTGTGGTTTAAATTGTTATTTTGCTATCTAGTTATTTGCCTTTTAATTAAGTTCCAGACATTTGTCTGTGTCTATCTTGTATTTCTTTGTACTAACTTTGATAAACCAAGTTTATCAATTCAGGTGTCCTGATTTCACAAATACCTAATTTATATATATTTTCCATACTTTCCCAGCACTTATAGGGAACATACTATAAGGTGTACAATATTCTTTACAAAGCCGAATTTTTACATTAGGTATGATGGGATTGCAACTCTAATTTTAAACAAATAAACCAAAAATACCCACAAAAGTATATATTTCTGTAAAGCGGACAACCCAGACAATCGTCTCAGGGGTATTTGGCCACCAATCACTTCCAAAGGAAATTATTTCCTGCACTTCTGTGTTGCCTAGATTTTTTTGCACAGGGTATGTGTTACGGCAGAGAAATCCAATCAAAATTGTTAAACTGCATCTCCTGAATACCCCACATCCTTACATATAGTACTTAGATATCCATCCCTTACATATAGTACCCTATAGGATAGTATTTTTTATATTCATGGCTTAACGGGTTTGGGGGTTGTAAACAGGGGAAGGTTATACCTTTTAGATGTTGTGTTAGGGCAATGCAATGTAAGGGTTTTATTATTATAATCTTTTTATTTATTTATTTATTTTTAAGAATTGCACTGTTATTAGTGCAGTATAGTTAGAGGTCCTCTTAGGGACCTCTTGAATATGTTATTAATGCCAGTGATGTCACAATGACATCACTTAGCTCACTTTATTGTTTTGTTAAATTATTATTTATTGTATTATTTTGGTGATTTTTTTTATTGTTTTTTTGCCGATTTGTGTTCCAGCATGTGAGAAGCGTGAGAAACCTGTGATCCCCCTGCACCGATCACACTATCTATGGGGACTTGCATAGAGATCACAGTGTCTGTGATCAGTGCCTCATCGGAGTGATTGGATATCCCAGCAGGGTCTAGACATATAAAATAGTAACAATTTGTTCGGCGCTCGTGCCGGCAGCTGTTACAGACAATCACGAAGCAGAAAACCAGCGATGCTGGCTTCTGCTGACAAAGGGGAGCCCAGGCTGTCAAACGATGTGTCCCTGCCGCTGCAAGAAGGTCAGGACGTACCGGTACGTCCATAGGGGTTTCTTGAGATGCGTTTTATGGACCTACCGGTATTTCCATAGAGGACTGAAGGGGTTAATGAAATCTTAAATAAAACACTTTTTCTGGCATACGTTTACATTTTTGGCAAGGAGGAAGCAGAATTCCATTTTTGAAGAGACATTAAGTCATTGTAGAAATTTGTTAGTAATAACGATGAGGCTATATAAATCAATAAATAATAATAGCAATAATAGTAGCGGTACATGGCATTGTGCTTAGGTTCCATAGAACAAAATGGTTTGCTACACATGTTGGTATTAGAGTAGTGTTGATGCTATTATGACAAGTGTCAACCTCTGCTTTGTTGTTAGGCTTTATTCTCTGGTAGCTTGCTTTTTCTTTCAATATTGTTTACTGACGGCCATCCAGTGTCAACCATGGAATGTGTTACCCAGTTATGCTGTGTCTACTACTTTGCTGTTGGACTTTGTCTATATTTGGTGTGTCAGAAGTAGAAATGTACTCATAATCACGTTATTGGAACCCAGGTGTAGGAATTATCACGCTTGCTTAAAGTTACAAATGCCACTAGAGGTCTGGGGATGGAACAAAACTCCTTGAATGTAATCACAATCACAAGACAGATAGAAGTGCAGGTCAGCATAGTCAGGGAGGTCAGATATGAGGATAAACGGTAGCCAAGCCAAAGTTCAGGGTGCCAGAGGTCAGAAGAAACGATAAACAAAGCAAAATGTTGGGATGCCAGTGGTCAGGCTAATCAATAAACAAGCCAAAGTTCAGGGTGCAAGAGGTCAGGATAATTGATATAGAAACCAATATTCAGGATACGAGGATACCAAACAAAATGTTTATGTAGGGGCAAAGGACAGCCTCCAGAGCTTCAATCGTCTCAGACATGCCTTTGTTGCCATAGAGACATAGCTGAATCTAAAAAACAGGTAGCGTGTATCGTCGTGCATATGGCCACCAGGTGGTGCCTTGTTGCATGAACCAGGTGGCGCCATGTTGCACGAGCCAGAGGAGCTGCGACATACCAGAGGAAATGCGGTGGACCACCCGCATCGCGGAGAGGTATGGACCTGACATTGTGTCTGATCTTTGGTACTCTTCAGTGTAGGTTTAAGGTATTCTCATGGGCGTAGGAACCCCTAAAAATCGGGGGGGGGGGCAGCATTTTCCGCCATCAGATACCCACATGCATTTATAGATTAACTGAATAAGATATACAAACCCTATATGTGCAGGTATATATAAATAATGTATGGAAACATAGCATGGCAGTTATGGATCAACAGAACAACACATAAACCCAGCTTTGCAGGTATAAATCAACTGGAAATCACATATAAACTCAGCATTAAAGATAGAAACCCCCTAAATTACAGGCATAGATCACAGGTTGCACACCCCAAAGGCCAGCCCTGGCGTCCACATTCCCCACATATAACCTGACCAGTACTCAGATTACACAAACAAATTACAGTCCAGAGTGAGACAACGTTGTCCCCAAACAGCCCAGTGTGAGCCAACTTTGCCCCCAAACAGCCCAGCGTGAGCCAACTTTGTCCCCAAACAGCCCAGCTCACAAATAATTAAAGCAATTCATCCACACATTAACTCATTATTTCACTAATTCACACAATCCATCCACACGTGGATTAATTCATTCTCTTACGCATTCACACAATTCATCCACTTATTATTTAATGCATTCTAACTCTTTATTTCAATATACTTACTACCCCCCTTTTGTTACTTTTGTGCCCACTTCACTCCCTTCTCACACTATCTACCCCCTCCTCATACTATCCCCCCTTCTCACACTATCTACCCCCTCCTCGTACTATCTACCCCTCCTCATACTATATACCCCCTTCTCACATGATTTACCCACTCCTCATACTATCTACCCCCTCCCTACCCCCTTCTCACACTATATACCCCTCCTCATACTATCTACCCCCTCCCTACCCCCTTCTCACACTATCTTCCGTCTCCCTACCCCCCTTCTCACTAGCTTCCCTCTCCCTGCCCCCCTTCTCACTAGCTACCCTCTTCATGCCCCCTTTCTCACACTATCTACCCCCTCTTCATACTATCTATCCCCCTTCTCACACTATTTACCCCCTCTTCATACTATCTACCCCTTCTCACACTATCTACCCCCTCCTCATACTATCCACCCCCTCCCTACCCCCTTCTCACTAGCTACCCTCTTCCTGCCCCCCCTTCTTGCGAGCTACCCTCTCCCTACCCCCTTTGTAGATAACATACTGTGCAGTCCTGTGGTGGGAGCGCGAGGCCTCTGCCTCGCTACTCTGCCGCGATGCGCGCAGCTTCACTGCTGAGCGCCGGCATATGACGTCATATGCCGGCGCTCAGCGTGATGCGCCAGCACCGAGACAGATGCCTCACGCTCCCACCACTGCAGTCGGGGCAGCGTTGAGGCGGGTGGCGGCAGGGAGCAGAGGAGACAGAAGGACGCCGAGCGGTTGCTGAAAACGACCGCTCGGCACCCCTCTCTCTCCTCCTGCTGCGTTTATATTGTGGGGGTCCTACGGCCCTGGGGGGATTTCTTCATTAACGCCCCCCCCGCATGAGTTACTGGGGGGATCTATCCCCCTCGTCCCCCCCGGTTCCTACGCCCATGGGTATTCTGTAGATCTTTTCTCAAACAAAAATGGTTTAGTTAATTCCAGTATTCTGAATGAGCTATATGTACTCCATAGACTTGTGCATTCGTAAAAACTTTTTTTTACCGAAATGTACCTATTTCATGCGTTCGTAGCAATCTCTGATAACGAGGAGGGTCTCAGACGAAACAAAAACAAATGACAAAATATCAGAATTTCCTTAAGATTTGTTCATTTGTGTTAAGATTTGTTTGTTTGCCACATTTTGGCAGCATTACTTTGTGTTGTAGTTCATGAAATACTGATTCTGAGTAGGGTTTAAGGCATTTGCATGTTTATGATACTAAAAATTGGATTTAAGTTGCACATTTACATAAGAAACAGAAAATATTGGTTGCAAATTACACAGGGCATGGGACCCTTTTTTACCAGCTAGTAGAATCAATTTGGAAGTATCAGTCAGAGTGGAAGTGAAGTATCAGTCAGAGTGATTCCAGTTTTCGTGGGTTGGGCAGTGGCAGCAGCTACAAAAAAGCAGTCAGATGACTCCTGGTATACCAGTCCAAAGGAGGCCGAAGCCTTCTTATCAGGAGTCAGAAATACAACCAATGGCATACAGCAGCAATAGTAAACATCCTGACTGCAGTAGTGGTAAATATTCTCCACCTATGGTCACTACCAGATTTCACTCCAGGTTCTGTCGTCTTGGTGGGATCGAATGAGAAGATTGCTTGTAATGTTGTTTTATTGCGTGCTTGCCCATAGAATAACAATCAGTGACACTACAACCACAACTGATGCCACCAATACTACTGCAAGCACTGCCATCATTGGATGGTTTCTAACTCCCCAGTAAAAGATGAACAGGCATTGTCAGATGATAGAAATAGATCTATTTTGGGGCTACAAGAAAGTGAGGAAGAAGATGGAAGGTCAACCTTTGCAGCAGGAGTTACTCTACCTTGTGTATAAGTGGAAAATGATATGGTCATCCGTAATGACGAAAACTGGGATTCGGATGAACCAGAGAAGGAGGAGTGAGTCAAGTGATCCAAAGCAGGGCCTGTCCTGGTGTGTGTGTTTGGGTGTCGGTATGACAGAGCCTGTCCTGATGTGTGTGTGTGTTTTTGTGTCGGTGTGGCAAAGCCTGTCCTGGTGTGTGTGTTTGGGTGTTGATGTGCCAGAGTCTGTCCTGGTGTGTGTGTGTTTGGGTGTCAGTATGGCAGAACCTGTCCTGGTGTGTGTGTGGGTGTCGGTGTGGCAGAGCCTGTCCTGGTGTGTGTGTTTGGGTGTTTCTGTGGCAGAGCCTGTCTTGGTGTGTGTATTTGGTTATCTGTTTCCTGTCACTTTACTTTCTGTAGGAATAAATAGAACTATTTAATTTTTACTTATTCAGAGATAAAACAGCCTCCTGAATTTGTAGTCACTTCAGAGGACAAACCTTTCTAGGGCCAGAAATCAGTGAGAGGAAAAGTAAAGGTTTTGTGTTATTAACTCTATTTCAATAAGCAGATCTTATCACAAAAGTATTGTCAGGACTCGGGTAAGCAGGTCAGGTGCCCAGTTGCAGGGTCAGAGGCTCAGTTTGTACCCCACAATGCATTATAACCAGAAGAATGATATACACCACAGGCTGAATAGTACGATATGTTCTGTATTGGAGGAGCTGGAAGACAGGCAAGTACAGGCCGTAAGTATCTTGACAGGGAGCCAGACACACGGCAGGGCACTGGACACACGACAGAGCACTGGACACACGGCAGGGCACTGGGCACACGACAAGGAGCCGTCTGGCAGGGCACATGGCAAGGAGCCCTCTGGCAGGGCACATGGCAGGAAGCCCTCTGGCAGGGCACACGGCAGGAAGCTCTCTGGCTGGACACACGGCAGGAAGCCCTCTGGCAGGGCACACAGCAGGAAGCCCACTGGCAGGGCACACAGGAGGCGGCCCACTGGCAGGGCACACGGCATGAATGCCCACTGGCAGGGCACGCGGCAGGAAGCCCTCTGGCCTGGGCACATGGCAGGAAGCCCACTGGCAGGGCACACGACAGGAAGCCACTCTATCTAACTGAACTGGCAGGGGCCCCCTCTGTGGAGCTGGGCTCATAAAAGCCAAATATGGTATGCAGGAGTGTGGTCAATATCAAGCCGGCTCAGAAGCCTAGATCAGAAGCAGGATGCCAGCAATGATTTAGGACCTGATACAGAGCCACAGCAATAGGCTGCTAAACTGCAATGCAAAGGCCCAGAATGCAGGAGTCAGCAGCTACTTAAGGGGTAGGGTTACACCCAGGTAAGCAGGTGCAGCTGGTCAGCTCGTTAGCCTACACGGTACTGTGTACAGACAGACAGATTCCTGGCTGACAGGGCGGAATCCTGACAGGTATAGTCGCAGAAAGTTGTATGGTGGTTGGGATCTTCAGAGTCTGTGAAACCCAATTTAATTGTAAGGCCTGATTTCATTATGCTCTACAGGGGACAATTCCATTTGGTTTCACAATCCTTTCCCCTGAAGGGAGAACCTTTTATACACAGTGGCAGAACTGGAACTTTTCATCTAAAAGTTTTTGCAGTAGCAAATGTTTTGATTCCATTATGTCTAATCTCTGTAACTAATTTGAGCCTTTTAAAACCTTTGGTTCCTGGGATTTTAATACAAATACAAAAATGATAAAAATTAATGATTTATAGTTATTTCGATGGCAATTAGTGTGACTCAGGTATGTATGATGTGTGCATGTGGGTACAAGAGCTCGACCACGAGATAAAATATATGGGGCTGGTGTCCAAATGTTTCCAGGGCTCCTTTTCATTCCCAGTCCGGCCCTGAGTTATGCCACTGATTCTCCTACATGCACTGGCACCACCAACCCTGTCATCATCTGCACTAATATTCTCGTGGAAAAACTCAAGGGGTGTGGGGCAGATTCAGGACTGGTGGTGGTCTGGATCTCTTTCTAAACATTCAGATGCTGCCTTGGCACGCGTAAAGTGACATGGTTGGATGAGTTTGGTGTGGAAAAACTTGACTTTCCCGCACAGGGAACACTGCTGGGATGAATTGGAATGGATATTGCGAGCCAGACCTTCTCATCCAACATCAATGCCTGACCTCACAAATGTTCTACTGGATGAATGGGCAAATATTCCCACAGAACCACTGCAAAATCTTGTGGGAAGCCTTCCCAGGAGAGTGGAAGCTGTTCTAGCTGAAATGGGGGGGGGGGCTAACTGCTTATTAATCTCTATGTATTTAGAATGCAATTTCATAAAGTGCTTGTTGGTGTAATGGTCAGTTATCCCAAAAATTTTGTCTTTTTTACTCGATAGTGAGTTCAGTTTTCTTTAGATTATATGAATTATATGCAGATTGTGCTGTCAAAGTTGACACATGATAGGATGTACTAGCCCAATGTTTAGATGAAGTTTTACCCATTACCATATTATGAACTAAACCTAGGGGGTCAACTCCATTGGGCTACTCCTTTTGCCAAATTAACAGGGGCATATCGCCCTGTTGGGCAATCGGCTCCCTGGTGCGTGATCCTCTTCCACGGGGCAGTTTGGGGTAATGGAAGATCTGTCTTGTAACACACTCTGCACATAGCACAGTCCCTACTTTAGGTAGATCCTGGAACAGACTAGTGATCTTTTTCCCCTAGTATCACCTATTCATGATAAGTTATGTGTACTGTTGTTCAAAATGAAAGAGCTTAAATTACTTGGTTGTCCGATGTTGTCTTGGGAATTTTGGAACTAACTCTGCTGCTTTGTTGGTTCCGTTTTGGCTAAGGCTCACTTTCTCTCATATTCTTTGTAAACATCTGTGGTGTCCCATGGCATATGAGTTAGCTTTTCAGCTAAGGGGAATCAATCATTCACATAGGAAGGAATACTAGTATACAAGTTTGCCTTTGTATTCTATATCTTTTTTATGTGTTCCAGAGCTAGTACAAAAATTAAGAGAAAGAGAAGGAAATGTACAGATCATTACTTAAATCATAGAAGATCATAAAAGTATGGTCAAAAGAAATATTTTGCTTCCTCATCATGAAAATTTTCCATTTAGTTATTATTATAGCAGCATTGTTTCTTGTTGGTTGCATCTGCTCTTTAATATGCTATAAATTACTTTGCCTTTCCTTCCTGGGTTGAACCTTCAACATTCAGAATTAATTTCTTTTCACTTTATTATTCATTTTATAATTAGCTCTGCATTATCATTACTTTTTTGTTTAATGAGTTTGCCAGGTCTTAACATAACTCTGATCTTCATGAGTTGAAATCACTAGTCTTAGGATTAGCCCTTTTACTTGCTGTGAAATAATTACTTTTGGAACATGCAGTTTGAAAAACCTATGTAGTAGTCTTACCTGGAAACCACACAAGGACAGGTGTTATAGGTACTATTAGCAAAAGCAGCCAGGAGCAAATTTGTCCATCACAGGTACCCTGGAAATGCGTTATAAGGATTTAATAGATCATACAGTCCATATAATGCTTTCCCAAATGCTAGATTTTACAATTAAAGAAATAAACCAATATAATGGTGTTAATACAATAAAAAAACAATATATAAGCATGAGAAACTCATATGTTATGCATAGAATACGGTAGCAGCCATCTTAACCTTTTGCTCTCATGAGCTCAGTGATTTTTCCTTCATATTATGTTTTTTGTCACGTTTTATTAACTTTATTTTCTTCTTTACTGGCAGCTTGATTTATTTTGACTGTTTTTGTAGGGGTGTGTATAGACATTAACAGGCTTGGTGTTAATACAGTCCTATAGTATTGTGTTTGTCAATTTTTCAACTTAAGCAATAAAGCTTTCCTATTATGATAACTGAATTACCTATCTATTTATAAGAATAAATTATCTCATCTGATTAACTATTTGGAAAGTCGAACTTAGTACTTATATATATATATATGTATACATAATGTACCTGGGAATTCTCCAGGTGAAGCATTGCTTCCCTTGGTCACTCTTCTCTTTCTCCTGGGCAGGGGAGCAGTGTTTAGCGGTACCCAGTCCCTGCCCAGTCCCCTGCTATTCCTAGCCCATTTAGTGTCAGAGGCTAAGCACACCCACCATACATTCTGAGCCTATAGAAAAGATGGAGAGAGAAATAGAGGGAGTTTACTCAATGAGAGAGATCTGGAAAGTATGTGAGGTTGTTTGAGGTGTTCAAGTAACTAAATTGTATTTGTACTAAATTGTATATGTTCAAACATTAGGGAATAAAGACCATTTATTAATTTCAAGCTGTTAGTGTTTACATCACTTTACCTTTACTTAACCAATATTTATTTGCTAACATCTTGATGGTCATTACATTAAGTTCTCACTTTTAAATTCATATATCACATCACACCGTACATAAAGTAGCCCTTGTTGAATTGATTATCAATATCCACTTTCTTTGCTGACACAAAGAAAAAGGAATTCTGTTTTAGTTCCTGATAATCTAGTGTCTAATAAACTAGGACAGAAATTATAGATCCTGTCATAAAATCTGTTTGATTCACGACTTGAATCTCCTTGAATATGTGGCATTCGTAAGTGGTATATTAAAATATTGCTGGCAAAGGACTAAGGCATAACCTTATGGAGTCTTGCTAGATTAAAATCTCCTGAGATATATGGTAAAATAAAACATGTGCTGGACGTTTAATTTTGTTTTTTTTCCCAGAGTGTTTTCTAATTCATCTCTGTCTGTGATTATGTTTTATAATAGGACACTGAAGTGTGTTTTTTTACAGTACTTTATAGGTGCAATTTGGTGTACAAATACATATTCTAGCATTAGAGCTAGGCCCAAACACCAAATTATACAAAATGAAGTATTCCACAAGGGCTTGCATCCTCAAATATTCCGTTGTTCACAAAAATATAATCCTGGTATTAATTCTGTAACTGAAAAGGTTCCTTAACCCATGTTTTACACTACAGGATCAAAGAAATTTTCCTATTTTTACTATCCATTCAACAGTAATTTCCTTCTTTTCAAGTCAGTGTACCCATACAAGTTATATACTGTGTATATCTATCTATATATATATATATATATATATATATATATATATATATATATATATAGCACTTTCAAAAGATGGTCAACACTCGAGGTCTTTAAATTAACAATTTCTCTTTATTCAAAGTGAAGTCGACGTTTCAGTCATTGCTGACTTTCCTCAGGACATATACCGCATATATATATATATTTTTTGTTTTTGTTTTTGTTTCAGGACAAGTAAGGCATTCTTTGGAAACCATACTCGTAAATATAAAAGGCATCAGTTTGTATGAATGAAATGCATTTGTTTATAATTTCACACATATTACTGGAAATTGGAAAACATCCCCAAAATATATTCATTAAGGTGTCTTGGTGTGGGAACCAACCATATGGATAATCAAGGGGATTTTGTTTCATTTTTATATATTTACTTTTTTGTACATTTTCAATGTCTTTTACACTTCCATCAGAAAGCAGTGCACAATGTATAGATATCTACTTTAGAGTCTTCCGGATTTGGTGGTCTGCAGCAAGGGAGTTGTCTAAGACCCCAGGTCTTTGGGGTCTCTATTATACTAGCTAATGCCTCTTGCAGAGTCCGCATTGTTGGCACATAGCTCTGTCATGCTCCTGATGAGGTGAGATTGGGCCATCATCAACGATCTTGGTACCCACATAATTCCAAAACAACTATATAAATTATAAGATAACTCTTAGACTAGGATCATAAGTCCAACCTGCATGCTTTTTGTTGTTACTTGCTTCTTGAACTTTTGTTGTAGGCTTAGTATCGGCTTGTCTTGTGACTGCTTGCCACCATGAAGAACTTCAATAAAGTCAGCATTTATGTTTTGTTTCTTAAGAAATAAATATTTTAAAAGTATGATTTACTTTTACAAATGTACCATTATTAAAGAATTTAGTCTAATGGATGTTTCTCTTTATCCTAGACCTCCCCTCATTGATAGAGGTTTAATTGTCATATAAATGACCATTTCAGCTGTTTATCATTGATAATGGCTCTATATCCCATCAAAGACAAAAATTTAAAAAGGCTTTGCGATAGAGTTATCTATAAATAGTTTCATGTATATTACCATAAATGGGGTGTAGTAAATGTTTTTTTTAATAAATGTTTTATGGATTGTGTTTTAAACGTTTCTAAGAGAAAAAACACGGTACTTAAAATAGGAAATAAATACAGAAGGAAACTAGAGAGGGTTTTCTTGCATCCCTGGTGTTTTCTTGTAAAGGAATTCCCATTACAACCTGAGTCTCTTTTGGGAGGTTATTATTGTACAGAATGTTACAATAAATATATTTTTATATATAATGCATGCAAGTGAAATTAAACAGCATAGTAACAGAATTAGAATGAAGGACAACATGTATATGTATACATATATATGTATGTATCTGTTATATATAAATCTGTTTATAGATTCATAGATGCAGTTTACAGTAGCTACAGTACAACTATACAATGCAAGATAATTAGAGCTTTAGTTTGTGTTTCAAAACTCATTGGTGATATTTTCCTATTTGCACTGCTAAATAATATATATAAATAATTAGAAGGATTGGTTAAACATGGAGCAGAGCCCTGACCTCAACCTCTTTGAGCACCTTTTAGATGAACTCAAACGGAGATTACGAGCCAAGCTTTCTCATCCAACATCAGTGCCTCACCACCCAACTTCCAAGAAGAGTGGAAACTGTTATAGCTGCAAAGTGTGTGTGTGGGGGGGACTACATATTAATATCTATGTACTTAAAATACAATGTCATAAAAGTTGCTGCTGATGTAATGGTCAGGTGTCCCAATGCTTTTGTCCATATATTGTATTTAAAACCAAACATCATTTTAGGAACATTAAGCTGTAGCTGGGTTATGATTTGTCAAAAACTCAATTCTACACATAATAGAACAAAATATTTCCATTATAACTCAAAACTGTCCGAAACTTCAGCTCATCTCCTTGGAAGGATTCATGAAAAACATATTTTCCTTTAAGGCATTAAAAACTGTTTGCAACTTTTTCTCTGAAAGAAGGCTATCAAAAAACCAAAGATGTTTAAATTTTTTAGACTCAAAAATATACATGGGTTCAGAGCCAAGACTAGGGTCACTGACACCCCAGGTGTGGCTAGAAAAAACTGTGAAAGGTTGGCCCATCAGAATGCACAATTAAGAATATGAACATTGATTCATCACAGATCAACAAATGCATTTTTATGGTGTTGACAAAGTTAGAATAAAAAAAACAAACAGAAACCTACCAAAGTGCGATCAAGTGCACATTAGTATTCATGGTCGCAAGCCCCAGGCCAACCGTGGCACCTTGATTGCATCCACAGGACATGCCCCAGCAACTAGATTGCATCCACAGGACTTGCTCCAGCACCCTGATTACACTAACAGGACTTGCCCCAGCACCCAGATTGCACTCACAGGATTTGCCCCAGCACCCAGATTACAATCATAGGATTTGCCGCAGCACCCAGGTTGTATCCACTGGACTTGCATAGCACCCAGATTGCCCTCATAGGGCTTACCACAGGACCCAGGTTGCAAACACAGGACTTGCTACAGTACCCAGATTGCACTCATAGGACTTGCCCAGCACTCAGAATTCACTCATAGGACTTGCAGCAGTATCCAGATTACATCCACAGGACTAGCCCCAGCACCCAAGTTACGTCTAAATGACTTGCTCAGCACCCAGATTGCACATATAGGACATGCCAGAGCACCCAGTTTGCACATAGGACTTGCCAGAGCACCTAGGTTGCACTCTGAGGACTTGCACAGCACCCAGATTGCATACATGGGAACTGCCACCATTATTTCTCCTCCTCATTTTATGTTTATCTTTATTTATTTCAATATTCTTACTACAACCCCTTCCTTACTATCTACCCCCCTTTTTTCACTATCTACCCCCTCTCCCGGCTTCTCACTATCTATCCTATTTGTAGTTCACTTACCATGCTGAAGTCATGTTGTGGGAGTTCGAGGCCTCTAGGCTTCACTGCTGAGCGCTGGAATATGATGTCATATTCAGTCCTGCTTGTACTGCTGCTCTCTACTTCTTTACCGTGGGGGATCAATTCTTATTTTTTCTAATATGGGGTAATCAGTCTTGTGGCTGGATATGAGTGTCTGGCCTGTGCTCCGCTCTGCCTCTGCAGCTCGATTTCCCTCCTTACTCTGAGGGATAACTATTTTTAAAATTTGGGGGGGGAAATCAGTGTCCTGTATGGTGGGGTTGGATTAGTGCCAATGTCAATTTACTCCCTGTGCCTTGCTACTACTGCTGCCATATTACCTTCCTTCAATTGATCAAACTGGTCCAAATTTTGGAAAAATTGAGTGCCATAATTTACTGCTGGATGTGTGTCCATTGGTGCATTGCTTAGGAAGGAGTTTGTTACAAGGGGAACATCTTATAATATAATTTGTTTAGCTGGGTTTTATGAGAATCCCCCTCTATGGCAAAAACAGTTCCTATAAAAAGTTATTATTCTTTAAAAGATAGATGACATACAGAGGTGAGACAAAACGGGGACTGAAAAAGCTATTTTAATAGTGTCTTTATCCAAGCTGATTCTTCAACCTATGGTTTGCGTACTATTTCTGTATATAGCAAAGAATCCATTGATGTATTAATGGCCTAGTTATCCAGTGACATCCAGCATACTGCAGAAGTTTTTCAGATAAAAAGGATTACCTGATAAAAAGTATTAATGGTTTAGCCCCCCCACGAAAAAAAAAACAAAAAAATAAATGTCATGCTACACCCAGTTACTGGGAAAGACATGGATAGAAAGATGGTATCCATAACTTTAGCAACAATGCAGTAGCAATTCTTATTGGGAATAATACCATTATGATGAATTAATTTCTTATTTTCCCTTTTTAAAATGATCTTAAATTTAATGGTATGACAAGAGGGATAATCTTTTCTCATTTGCATGAAGTTTAAATTCCTGGAAAGAACAAAATATGTTACATAATCTTTTCACTTAGTATCTGTAATGTTCAGAGAGAGAGGGATCCCATATGCAGAAATGTGAGGAATAGCAATAAATAGAACAAGGTTTTCATCCTCTAGCTACCTTTCCCTGAGGGTTGAGCTTCCAGGTACGGGTAGCCGTGGGGCATTAGGAGAATCCACAGAAGGTAAAGGCCAGTAGAATAAACAGGTCACGGTCCGGGGTCAATGCAGGCGGCAAAACAGATGAAGTTCAATAAGCAATCCAAAGTCAATCCAGGCAGCGATCAGAGACAGTAGTCAGGAACTTAGCAGGAGTCAGGAAACCAAAATATCAGCAAGCAACACACAGAGTTTATTAATATCTAACATATATAACATATAAATAACAGCTGAGCCTGATGATTAGCCAATCAGAGCAAGATTGAGTGAAGCCTTGCCCCCTAGAATGTGGCGAGAATTGTAAGCATCCATCATATCACGTGCACGCTCCCAGCACACCAGCAGGACAGGACCAGAGCACCTCCAGGACCCCAGTAGCAAATCCTCGGCGAGGAGAACTGATGCCATGGTGACAGATGACGGCATGGAGCACAACACCTGACGGGATGCAGCGCATGACGATCCGATGGAAAATGTCGGCGAATGTCCTAGAGTGGGCCCACCGGTGAAAGGTTACAGTATCACAATTGAAAACATTTTTCAAGAACTGAAAAACATGATATACACTAAGATTCAGGGGCAGACTGACCTATCGGGCATGGACCGAGGGCGCACAGGGGTCGGGTCTGCAGGAGCAGGGTCGGTTAGGGGGAGATGATGGATCTCCCTCTAACAGTCCCAAACAGTGGAGTAACTACAGAGGTCCCAGACTACCCCTGTGACCACTTGTTCCTGTCTCCCCGTGTGCGTTCAAGTTGTTCAAAAAGGGCCCTTCCGACCTGGACCGGGTCAGTCAGTGGATGTCTATGTATAAGTGCTTGTGAGCATGAATGTCTTTGCATAATGTAAGTGCTAAGACACTAATAGACACTGACTGTGGTACCACTGTACACATCCATGTTCACACACACGTACACATCCATTATCACACACACACGTACACATCCATTCTCACACACACAAGTACATATCCATGCTCACACATACACACTAGTACACAAGCATGCTTAAACACACATACAAGTACACATGCATGCTCACACAAACACACAAGTTCACATATATGCTCACACAAACACACAAGTACACATACATGCTTAAACACACACACAAGTGCACATTCATGTTCACACACACGTAAGTGCACATGCATGCTCACACACACACACACACACACGTGCACATGCATGCTCACACACAAGTACACATTCATGCTCACACACAATTACACATACATTAACTTAACACACAAGTACACATCCATGATCCCTCACACACACATCCATGATCACACACACACATCCATGATCACACACACAAGTACACATGCATATACACATGCAGTAGTTACACCAGTGAATGATGGCAGGTATGCTGTACCACCTTCATCGTCTATCACAATATATAGTGAAATATTCAGCGATTCGTACGAAAGCAAGAAAGGACCCCCCACGAAAATGAAGCAAAAAGCTCTGAATTTTTGTCCGACTCTCTCTCACTCACTCACTATCTCACACTCTCATTCTAGTTCACTCGCTTCTGCTGACCACTTCTGTCATGATTAACCCATATAATGTAGTGGATGCATGGAATGGTAACCCAGCAGAGGTGGTTAGTTTCTTTGTTTAAGCATTCCATGAGTTAATCTGATGTTGATTTAAATGTGTTTCTTTGTACATGCCCTCTGTATCTGTTCTGGCTAGAGGTGTCATCTTCCCAAAGGACCCCTGTGGTGATTCATGGCCTTACAGATAAGGACCCTGAGTTATAGGAATTCCATTCCTATCTTAAGTGGAGGGGTTTCCATCACCTTTACCCCACCATAACTTATTGGCAGATCAAAGATGGGAACCAATTCTTGGGGAAGGTGTCATATAATCGGTCATGTGATCAGAGGGGGTTTTCTTGAAACAAAGTGTGATTTAGGGACAAGGCAGCGACCGAAAAGCAGAACTCCATGATATACTCTGATCGGAACAACATCGTAAGAACCGTCTGGACTTAAGGAGTTCCCACAGTCCTACTTATTGGAGAAACTCGTGAGTGAGGGTCCTGTGTTTAAGTCCCTTTTGTTTTAAGAACTGTTTGCTGTTTTATTTTTCTTTTGTATGTCTTGTTTTTTGTAATTCTGGCACTGTGTAATCTTTGTCTTTTTGTTATTAAAATATTCAAAATCTAAGTCTGTCTTTGGGCTCTAGTATCGATATCCACAAACCCTAAGAGAGGATAACACGTTACCATATTGTTATTGAGTTCTACAGGATATATATATATGTTGTTTGCCTGGGGTGGGTTGATATATATATAGAGATAAAGGTTCTAATTCGGATTTCTCACGAATCCGGTATCAAAATCGTGAGTGGTGGCAGACTACCTGGGGGGATACAGGCAGGATTTGGGGGTTAATTTGGTATAGCTTATGCCTTGTTAAGGGGTCAAGTTAGTAAATCCAGAGGCCTGGTGCTATTAACCCCTTCATGCCCATGCCCTCCACACAGTCACGGCTTGGCAAGTAGTCCTGACCGTGACAACTTCTGCTTCCGCATCTTCTTCTCCATCTTCTCCCTTCTCTCTTCTACCCTAAATCTTCTTTCTTCGTCCTCATCGCTGCAGACATAACCCGGCAACTTCAGCCAAATTGCGGCACTGTGGTTAAATAGCTTTCTAAGCTTGTTTAATTCCATGACGTGCCAGGCACGTCATTGGCCATTAACTGACCATTTTTATATGCCGGGCTAGTCATAGGTCGTTAAGGGGTTAAATACTGTTAAGGTAGACAAGGCCCCGAGGCCAGATGGTATACACTCATGGGTACTTAAGGTTTAGTGCCAATAGACTGGAACAACACAGATGTGGTGCTCATGTTTAAAAAGGGATCAAAATCTGAACCTGGTAATTATAGGACAGCGAGCTTGACTGTAGTGGGGAGTAGAGCCCTGCGCGGGACTGCTTTTTTAATCCCGCTCCCGCAATGTGGGTGTTCCGCTCCCGCCCCATTTGTGGCCAATCCCGCCCGCTCCCGCCACATTTGTGGCCAATCACGCCCGCCTCCTTACCTGATTTCCCACGCAGTCCCGCAAGTTGTTCCCTCACAGCGTCTCTTCTCTTGCTCCGCCCAGGAACAAGGCGGAGTCACAGGAAGTGACATCACATCACGTGACTCCGCCTTGTTCCTGGGCGGAGCAAAATAGGAGACACTGTTATGGAGCAGTGAGAAGACAGCCTTGCGGGACTGTGCGGGATTACCGGGACCCACAGGTACAGTGCCTGACCGCCCGCAGCCCCAGCAAGACCGCCCACGGGACCCGCCTCCCAATGCAGTCCTCTACTGGGGAGCTTATTTGAAGGGTTGCTAAAGGTATACATTCAAGAATACTTCTTGAATCAGAATATAAGTAGAAGTCAAGTTTGTTTTGTGAAAGACAGGTCTTGTCAAGCCAACTTAATAGCATTCTATGAGGAAGTTAGTAAAATAAAGATCTAGGTGTGCCAGTAGTTGTGATCTATTTAGACTTTGCTAAAGCATTTGATAGAGTAAACACACAAACGGTTACTGTACAAATTGATAGAACTAGGCTTAGGGGGAAATATATGTATTTGGATTGAAAATTGACTTAAAGATAGAATGCAAAGAGTTGTTAAAAATGGAAAATTCTCAACCACAGCAAGGTATTAAGTGGATTACCTCAGGGGTCTGTCCCGGGTCCCCTTTTAATTTTTTTAATGACCTTCTATGTTGCATTAAGAGCCATCTCTCAGTGTTTGCTGATAACACACAATTAGGAGAGGCAATACAGTCTAACCTTGATGAAGGAAGAGTCTGTCTATGGAGTCTTGCTTGCTGATCAAGCAGAAGCAACCTTTCTTACTAAGGGAAAAAGTAATACACACATATTATACATATATATATATATATATATATATATATATATATATACACACACATATATACATGTATGTCCAAAGTGCAAGATCTGACAACAGAAATTGTAAAAAAAAAACTTTTTTTGTAGTTGTTTACTTACTAGCACTCACAATTATTCTTTGTTTTTTTGCATGTTTCTATGGTTTCAAATGAAAAAGTCCTATTAATTCTGAAAAATGTACAGGTTGTGTGGTGTTACATCAAACACAGGAAAGTGGAATCTTAATTAAGCCCACTTATGGTAAAAATGGGGTACTAAAACCTGTTGGTACTGAAGAGGTAAATATTTTCATGCAATATATTTTCCCTTAAAAATATTCAGAGAAGAATAAGAAAAAATGCATTTTTCTTGTTAAAAGCGATAAGGAGATTAGGCATTTAAAGTTGAATACAAACAGAAAATGAAGCACTCAAAGCTAATGAACAGTTTGCAAAAGTATGTTCAAGGACATTTCTAAGTGCGAGGAATTTGACACGTCGATTTCACCGAACACTGGCATCTGACAACCCGATTACACAGTTGTACGAGATGGATGAAAATCTGCATATTAGCACAACTAGCATCTCATTGCAGTGATGTTATCATGAACTGGATTCAGCTTTTTAATAAAAAAACGAAACAGCAAACAAAACAGACACATAATAGCACTGAATATGAGCTACATGAAGAAGTTCAGCCAGATGACAAATCAATACTAAAAAAATTTGCTCCAATTTTGGCAAGGTAAAACATCAGTACAGTGTTTAATTTGCAGCATAGAAAAAAATGACATATAGCTACTGATTGACAGCACTTTGCACAGAAAGTTTTCCCCTGACAAATGTGGCTGTTATTTACCAAAACAGCACAGGTTAGCAGAGACAAGAATGAGGTAGCGTCAGGGGCGGGCTGAGCCGGGGGGCAGGAGGGCAATTGCCCCCCAGGCCGCCGTAAATGTTAATAAAATGGCCAGCCGAGTGGCCAATGTGGCCTCACGACCGCCATGGCAAAAGCCTGCATTAATCGTGATCGCAGGGGTCACAACCCCCGTGATCACTTTCACAGAGGCCCTGCCACTTACCTGTGCGTTGCCCGCTCTGCGAGCAACGTCTCTTATTCCACCCAGGACAAGCAGGAAACCAGCAGAGTCACGCGACTTTACATCATGTCACATGACTCCGCTCCGTTCCTGCTTTCCCAGGCGGTACAAGAGAAGAACACAGAGGGATGCAGCAGCTCCTGCAGAAGTCTGCAAGTGGCACAGAGTGGTCTGCAGTTAAGGTAAGGGGGTGGGGGAGGTGGTATGAATGTGGAAATGAATGAGTATATGTAAGTGATTAGTATCTGTAAATGAGGAAATTAATATATGAATGAGTGAATTAATGTTTGTGAATCATGAATGAATGAATATGTGTCTGATTGCATGGATGTGTAAGTGGGGGGAAAGCATTGCACAGGGAGGCTGTTTGAGGATACCACAGACAGGTTGTTTGGAGGCAAAGGTGGGAAGTCCTATGCTTCCATTCTGGGTGTGAGTGAAATCTGGGTGCCGGGGGGGGGCATTAATTCACGAGAGGGCGCTGGCTGGGGGCATCACATAAATCAATACTAAAGGGGGGCTGGTCGTTGGGTAGCTGAGGGCAATACACAAGGGTGTGGGCGCATTAGGGTGACTGCATTGGCCATGTTTTCCAGGACACATATAGCTTTTACATTCTGCTGACCAGCCCAGATAAAATGCTGCCCTGCAGTCTGGGGGATTTATAGACTCATGGAAGAAACAGACTAGTCAGATATACATGCCCCATAATGCAGGGCAGCGTTTTATCTATGCTGGCGGCATCAATACACAAGGGTAGCAACTGGGGCCATTACACAAAAGGGGGCAAAAACACTAAAAGGGGGGTCAACGACAAAGTAGTGTGGAAAATACTTTTTTTTATTATTGTTGTGGCTTAGCCCGTCTGGTGGGTGTCAGAGCCTGTCCTGGTGTGTGTGTCTGGGTGTCAGTGTGACAGGGCATGTCCTGGTGTGCATGTGTTTGGATTTTGGTGTGGCAGAGCTTGTACTGGTGTGTGTGTGTTTGGCAGAGCTTGTCCTGGTGTGCATGTGTTTGGGTGTCGGTGTGGCAGAGCCTGTCCTGGTGTGTGTGTTTGGCTGTTGGTGTGGCAGAGCCTGTCCTGGTGTGTGTGTTTGGGTGACGGTGTGGCAGAGACTGTCCTGGTGTGTGGGTTTGGGTGTCGGTGTGGCAGAGCCTATCCTAGTCTGTGTGTGTGTGTTTGGGTGTTGGTGGGGCAGAGCCTGTCCTGGTGTGTATTTTTTGTAAAGGACAGAAGTTTCTTGGCCCAGAAATCAGTGAGCAGAAAAGAGAAGGTTTTGTGTTATTTAATCTATTTCAATCTGCATATTTTATTAAAATGGATTAGTTGTGTTAAATTGTGGCTTCAGGTGTCCCATGTAAGATGACCATTTTTTAGTGTACTGACATCCCATCACATTACATCAACATGTGTTAGAAAATCAGGAAAAGATGGGCATGGATGGTGGGCTGATTCAGTGGTGCAATGGGCCACTTCACTAAACTTGCCCCCCAGGCTGTAGGCAGCCAGCCCTCCCCTGGGTAGTGTCCCCTTACATAACAGAAAAAATAAATGTTCTTCATTTTTTAACATCTTTTATTAATGTCAACTATGGATGAAATTTGTCCGCGTTGCAGATCACATATTACCACAGCACCGCGCCACTAAAAGAAAGATTTATATTAATGTTTCACTTCTTAAAATTTAACATTAACCTTTTACAAAGAAACGACACCAAATTATAACCAATTAAACTACTGGCTGGTATGGGCGTATCTATCTGTATTTCTGCAGGAACTCTTAAAAGTCTTATTCTCAGAACGACTCCCATCATGCTCTGTTATCCTATAGCCAATCATAGATATAAATAATGCCAGCAACTGCATCCACCATGACCCAAACTAGTAAAAAAAGATATTTTCTTTTATGTGGCAACATTTCCTTTTCTTTAGAAATATGGAGCTATCTTTTCCTTTAGTTTCACAGGCAGGATTTATGATGTTGGCATTATAGTGTTCACAGTAAGACATTTCTGACCTCTTTTCTGCTGTCTCTCAATGCTGATGAGCAGTGAATTACACTGTGATCTGGGAAAAAAAGCACTTTGAATGTGAGTTTTTAGATGCTTGTGCTATGAACAGACACATAGGAACCTATTGAAATACCCCCTATCAGGATTATCCTTTTGTGTTAAAGTCAGCCAAGAACATGATAACAGTTTAAGTGAATCTTCACAATTTCCATCATATTGAATTATATTGTTTGCATCAGTGGTGATTAACTCTTGCTGGTATTTAGCAAAACGCTCGCCAACTCTTGAGAATAAGTAGAAATATTTAGGCAGCATATTGCAAATTTAGTAACACTACTACACCTATATTCTGTGACTCTCTGGGCATGGTTAGCATTAATATAATATAATATAACCACACTAATATACAAAGACACACACACACACACACACACTAATATACCTAGACATATACACTTAAGCAGACACACACTTACATATCGTGACACACACTAACATACTCAAATACTGACATATGTACATAAGCAAACACACTCACATACTCAGGTACACAGACACTAATTCACCCACACATACACAGTTACACACAACTTACCATGATGAAGCTTCCGCCTGTCCCAAATGCAGCTTGTACACAGTGTGAGCTGCCACACTACTACCAAGAGGTCACACAACGTGGTGTTACATGAGCCCACTGAACCTTGTGTCCTCTTTGAAAATAGGGAGAAAAGAGTTTAGTCAGGACTCAGGACATAGCTCTTTATGCCTAAGTCCTTAGCATGCTGCAGCCTTTCTTGGTGGGGGCCATTGCCTTGCTGGCCCCTGGATCTGCTGATGCCTTGGGGCGGCAAATTGCTGTCATGGATGGAGCCATGGGACACATAGGGCCGGCTCTCACTGAATGGTGCTTATCTAACACCAAACTATTTGTGCTATCTTTACTATAAATATCATTCATTTATACAAATGTCCTTTAGCTGGTGCTTTTTGTTTTTTATAAGCGGAATTGTTTAGAAAATATTTGGTTTGAAGTAAAAAAGCCCAAAAGGTGGCAGAAATTGATATTCATGTATGTGCCCTCCCCTTACAAAAACATTCTGCATCAATCAGTTTTCACCAAAATGGAACAAAAACATAATAAAAGAAACTTAAAGGAAGAGTTTATTGTCCCTGATAACTCTGTAATCCAAAATGTATATTAAAGTATTCCATGCTTGCATTCATCCAAAACAAAAACAAATGACATATACAATACCTGAGGAAGAAACACCAGTACTACTGCTGCTACAGCTGCCATCCTTCATCGTGGTCGAACAATTATTAAAACTGATTGGCTCAATGGGAGCATTTTCCATGCATACACATGTGGTCTGAATAGACCCTCATCTGCAGCATTTGCTTAGCCAGCACTGGAGACGACTGGTGGTAAGTATATAAGGTGTGGGGAGATGTATTCTCGCATACATACACAAATGCATATAAATGTGCATATATATATATATATATATATATATATATATATATATACCGTATTGGCTCGATTATAAGACGAGGTTTTTTCAGAAAACCTGAAAACTACCCCTTGTCTTATAATCGGGGTCGTCTTATAATCAGACCTCAAATAGGTCTGACTATGAGACGACTAAGATCCAGATCCCCCACAGCTGCAGGGGACCTGGATCCTCCTGTCGTCCCGCCCCACTTACCGATGCTTCTGACTCCCCTGTCATGCAGCCAGCCGGGGCAGCGTGTAGATGTCTACGCGATCCGCGTAGACAACTTACGCTGCAGCCGGAAGGAGGTGTGGCTAGCAGCGGGGGTTGTCTGCGTCCGTCGCGCAGACCTTCCCCGGCTGTCAGAGATCAGAGTTCCCCGCACCGGTGCGGCAACGGCACCCTCTGTGCCCTAGGCCAAACCACCTCACCTCTGTATAACAGACTTGTGAAGAGTTCAACAACAAATGAATAGGTCCAGAAATTACATAAATATTCTATTCAGGCTAAATATGTCTGAATCCAGTGGGCTGTGGCATCTAGAACAAAGGGGCATCACCATGTACCATATCAGTTTGTTGTTTAACAAGCTGTGCTATTATTCTTTATCATCTAGTATAAACTGCACTTGAAGCCAAAGAGAAATCATTCTATTACTGAAAAATGAAGTGGATGTTTTTATAGTGTCATAAAACCAACACTCGAAGTGCTTTACTAATAAGCAACATCATTATTTATTGATTATTCTTTCATATGCGTATTCATTATGTTGTTAAACAATGCAGACTGAAATGCATTATATTTATCAGATGAGCACCTTGAATAAATATCAAATCTTAAATTGGAAATCATATTCTGACTGGCTAGATAGATAAATATTGCCACAGTACTGCACATGGATATACCGTCCAAGATAACCACATAAACAGCACCTTATTAGTGACCAATATTATACATTCTTCTACTGGGTCATTGTCAGTGGCATTGTAATTAAACAGTTACCGGTTCTTCAGAAAAAAGTATCTTAAAGCTACACATAGATATATTTTGCTGCAGGAAAAGTTAATCCTAAGTATTAAAATTCACTGACTTCACAGATGAAAGATCTCTTTGCTCAAGCATCAGAAGTCCCCGTGGGACTTAGAGAATATGAGAATTAACCACAGAAGAAATACCTGCCTCATGCAGATAAGTGGAACATATCGCCTCTAAAGCAACCTTTGAAAATGAGGACGCCTTTTTTCGATGGTTATTTCCAATTATAGAAGTTCAGTCTTTCCCGAGATGCTATGTTACATAGTTTATTCAGAATTTGGGGGGTTAGTCTTTCACTGTGTATATTATGAATAAATACCTCAACGAGCAGAATTTTTTGTTTGTTTTTAGTTCTAGATCTTTGGCCTTTCCTAATGTATCCTGCTCCTTAGATTCCTGTCTGGTTTAATGCCTATAATTAATGCCTATAACCTTATGTGTGAGTGTATTGCCTCATTCCGTCATTTTTCTGTTGTTTCCAGAGCCTTAGCAAACCATTGATTAATCGCAAGCAAATTTCAAAAGTTAGGTTTACCTATTCTGACATAATTATTCTGCAGTTTCTAGTTCGTTGAAATGAAGGTAGTTTTCCAGTTGATTGGACCATGCCCAGTCACAGAACATGAGAAGAGTTGGGGGAAAGGCTCCAATGGTATGAAGATAAGCAGTCCAGATACAAAGAAAACATGTAAGGCATAAGGCAAAAAGAGATTGAATGACTCATGTTGGTAAGATGGGAGATGGGAGAGACTTAAATGCAGAATTCTCAATGTGTCTGAAACAAAAACAAGATTATAAGTACATAAAGATCAAAATTTCTTACAGATCAAAATGTGTTACTGAAGCAAAAGCCAAGCTTCAAAAAGTTGTCTATAATGAATTAATGATATTGTTCAGATGTAAACTCCAAAGCAGATCAGCCTGGTTGAGATTTTACCAGTTATGTAGGAAATCCAAGCAGATTTATTCTTTTAAATCCTTGAAATCCTAAACCCTTCTCACAGTTACATTGGCAAAATCAGGTTAAGTTTCAGATGGAGAAGGGTCTTGGATGGGTTAGTCTAGCGCAGAAAAGAAGAATAGCTATTTAAGAGGACTGGATTACGAAATTATGATCCGATAATCAAAATGGCACATCTCCGGCTTTTTTTTCCTCCTCTGGTTCACCATGAATATTGACAATTTATTCACATTCTAGGATAATTTCATAATATGTTTACGGTTTTATTCTTCACTTCAATGTATGGTCTATTTAACGTTTAACAGACTATTATACTACATGGATCTTGTGTTAGTAATTTTTTTTGTTGTTTGTTTATTCTACTATTTATTTTGGATATTTGAAATTAATAAAATTTTTTATTAATCTCTTTATTCAGGTTTTGCATGTACATCAGGTAAGGCAGTAGGGATTTTGCAGAGGCATTGAATAGCAAATTCATACAGACATAACACTCAGAAAAACTGAAAGATATCATGAATAAAAATCAAACCAAAACAACTCTATAAGCAAACAGAGTCAAAGTATCTAATCTTTTCTTTATTGACAGACCGATGAGGGGAACTCTAATCTCTGACAGCCGGGGAAGTTCTGCGTGATGGACGCAGACAACCCCCGCTGCTAACCGCACCTCCTTCCAGCTGCAGCGGAAGTTGTCTATGAGAATTGCGTAGACATCTACACGCTGCCCGGACTACGCACCGGGCACTCAGAAGCACCGGTAAGTTGGGGGGGGGAGGGGACAGGAGGATCCAGGTCCCCTGCAGTCCTGCAGGGGATCTGGATCTTAGTCTCATAGTCAGACCTATTTGAGGTCTGATTATAAGACCACCCCGATTATAAGACGGGGTGGTCTCCCCAGAAATGCCTCATACCCCTAAATGCCACGCTGGCATATAGGAAGTTAAAAGGCATATCATGGGACTGAGTGGCATATAGAGGGGTATAAGGCATATCATGGGACAGAGTGGCATATAGAGGGGTATAAGGCATTTCTGGAGGCAGAGTGGCATAAAGGGGGTTAAAAGGCATATCATGGGGCCTCCAGAAAAGCCTTATGCCCCCCATATAACACCCCCCACACACACGACTTACCACTGCTTCTGACTCCCTGGTGTCTGGTGGGGGCAGCGGGTGGAAGCCGGCATTCATGAAATTAAAGGGGCCGGCGTGCACGCACCGCAACGCCCAATGGCCGTGCCCCAGCTCTTCGTCCCGCCCCTTTTAAGACGTGGGACAAAGTGCTGAGGCACGGCCATTGGGCGGCACGTGCACGCCAGCCCCTTTAATTTCATTAGGGATACCGAGAAATTTCCCGGTGGGACGGCAGGTCCGTGGGCCGAGCGGCCGGCAGACCAACATTCAAAATAGCCAGTGAGCAGATGTATCGGTTTGTCTTAGTCTGTCAATTCTCGTCTTGTCATACCCTTTGAATATATGTATTGTATTAAGCGCTGTGTAAATTGTTGGCACTATATAAATAAAAGATAATAATAATAGTAATGGTAATAATTATTATTATTAGTACGATAATAATTAAGTGACATACTAAGATATAAGAAATTAATATGTTTTATTCACACAATTTAATCTCCCCTTAAGGACAATGGGCGTCCCTAAACCCATTGAAAACAATCCATGTTGAGCCCGTACATGTACGGGCATTGTCATTAGGGATTAAACACATATTCTGATGTTACACGCATTGTTTTGATTTGGGCGTTCTGACACAATCATACCCAGCAACATTCTGAACTCCTAGCAATGAGGGACATCACAATGACAGATGAATTTGGATCCCAAGAAGGGACTGTACAGTATCTTCTAAAGGAGGATGTTTCAAAGAATATCTGACTTGGACAGGTAACATCCATAAAAACAGACTTGCTTCTCCATTTTTCCTGCTTCTAAAACATCAACTTTGAGGATGTAATGTTCACTTTTTGCCCAATATATCCCACCTACTGACAGGTGCCACTATAACAAGATTATCAGTGTTATTCACTTCACCTGTCAGTGGTCATGATGTTATGGCTGATCCATACAAACATACATTCACACTTGCCCTTACACATAAACCTCCTAGATTACCCTTGCATCCACACATGTGCTTGCCCTTAGACATACTTGATCTAACATAAACACTTTCAAAACACAAATACACTTTCTTTCTGCCCTTTCTCATTATTTTTCCCCTAACTCCTTATCTCTCCTCTTACTCATTATCCCCCTTCTCCTTGATGTTGCCCTTTTTCTCTATCTTTCTCATTTCTCTTCATCTCTCCCCTTTCTCTTTATCTGGCCCCGTTCGTTATATCTCTCTGTTCTCTTAATCCCCAAACCATTCTCTTTATCTCTTCCCCCTTTCGCTCCCATCTTTCTCTTTATCTCTTCCTTTTCTCCCCATTCTGTTTATCTCTCCTCCTCTTTACCTCAACCTTTTATTCCCCAATCGATTCTCTTTCTGTGTATCTCCCCTATCTTTTTCTCATTAGGTCTCCTATTTCTCTTCACTCCTATCTCATCACTCACTTTTCTCTGTATGTCGCCTCCTTTTGCTCTATCTCCTCTTTTCCCCTATCTCTCCCATTTCTCTTTATCCATCCCTTTTTTTATCTCTGTACTTTTTATCTTCCCATCCTTTCTTTTTATCTCTCCTTCTCTTTCTCTCTCCCTTTCCCATTATCACGCCTTATATCTCTCTCTCCCTGTCATACCGAAAAAGATCTGACGCGCCAGGTGGATCCAAAAGTAGGTACCTGGATGCTCAGGCAGAATCCAAGTCAGGATGAGCAGGGTTCAGCAACAGATTTCACAGATAAATCGTAGTCAAGACAAGCTAGGCTCAGCAACGGGTTAAACAGGTACAAACTGACACTAGCCAAAATGCACTAGGCACTATCACAGGCACTGTAGGGATGTCCACAGGAGGTTTAAATAGTGTTCCTAATCAAAACCATGCCTCTGAGGTTGAAACAAGGTGTGGATTGCAAAAGGAGCCTGTGCCTTTAAGAAGGGGCTGTACGGAACCTGAGATTTCCTTATTTCATACAGCAGAATTATTAGACGCATGTGCGCATGTGCATCTGAATCGAGGCAGCCATGTTGGAAGCTGCACAGGTCTTATCTCACATTTTTTTCCTTATCACTTCCCCTTTCTGTATATCTCTCCTCCTTTTTCTATCTATGCCCTTTCTCTTTATCACTCCTCTTTCTTTTGATCTCTCTTTGTTCTCCTTATTTCCTCTCCATTTTCTTTTTATCTCTCCCTTTCTCTTTACCTCACCATTTACCATCTTCATTACCTTCTTTACTCAGAGGGATCATTTCATCAAAATAGCCCAATGGTCCAATGCATTCCAGCATGCTTCTGGATGCGTGTCTACTGCCTATCCATTGGTGTAGTGCTGCTGGCGGTCCTGCAATACAAAATCTGGATCTCTTCTTAAACCTTGAGATAGTGCTGCTGTAAGTGAAAGGTGAAAAGTGAGTCAAAGGGACCTTCCCCCTTAAACTCCCCCTGAAAACAAAGCTTCCTCCAAATCGATTCTGCTTGCTGTGCACAAGTCTACTGTATATCTCTTTCTACTGATTTTTGAGCTACTGCTGCATTCCCTAACACTCCATATTCATACACCATTCTCTATTTGCAAGCAGGACGATGACACTTGTTACACTAGTGCCAGAGGCTTTGAAAATCAAAGATACTGGTGTTGAAATCTATTACTGCAATGTATGTGTTGCTGTTTTCGACCAGTAAGCCTGAATCCGAAAGTCAATGATGCCTGAATTCAAGCATATAACAAGATTTCAGGCATGGGTAAAATCCTGCAGCATAAAGTTACTGTAAGAGAAATGGCTCCAAAGGTCAGAATATTGTCTGAGGCAAAACCAGACGTTTACATGAACCTACACAGATACTTGAACCTCGTCAGGCATAGACACAAAAATACTACTGCATACACTACAAAAAGCATGTTGTTTGAAAGCACTACAAATTTCTATTTGCCATAAAATAGGGTTATATTTTAATGAATGTTATGAACCTTACATTTCTTTTCTGGACACAAAAGTGGAACGTTTTATATTTCTGCAGAAGTTTATGTTTCATTTATTTTGAGCATACTAATGGATTATTTTAGTTTAAGTATCATGGTGCATATTATATTACGTTTATTTACTATATATAGTGCCAGCAGATTTTGTAGAACTTTACAATCAGAGTTGGTAGGATAAAGTTCTATCTAATGTCTTAAGAACACTGTCAACTTGATTTCACCTGGCCACAGTGGCGGAACTACCGGGGTCGCAGGGGTCGCGACTGCGACCGGGCCCTGGAGTTCTGCCAGTCAGGGGGGCCCAAGGGGTGCCGAGCGGTTGCTGAAAACGACCGCTCGGCAACTCTTGGGCCCCCCTGACTGACAGAAATCCAGGATGCCTCTGCTCCCCGCTGCTGCTGCCGCCGTCGTCGTCGCCGCCGCCTGCCTCAGCGCTGCCCAGAGTGCAGTGTTGGGAGCGTGAGGCGTTTGTCTCGGGTGCCGGCGCTTTACGAAGAGCGCCGGCATATGACGTCATATGCCGGCGCTCAAAAGTGAAGCGCCAGCACCCGAGACAAACGCCTCACGCTCCAAACACAGGAGTTGACGGTAAGTGACCTACAAAGGGAGGGGGTAGATTGTGAGAAGGGGGGTAGGGAGGGAGTGGGTAGATCGTGAGAAGGGGGGGTAGGGAGGGAGAGGGTAGATTGTGAGAAGGGGGGTAGGGAGGGAGAGGATAGATCGTGAGAAGGGGGGGTAGGGAGGGAGAGGGTAGATTGTGAGAAGGGGGGTAGGGAGGGAGAGGGTAGATCGTGAGAAGGGGGGGTAGGGAGGGAGAGGGTAGATTGTGAGAAGGGGGGTAGGGAGGGAGAGGGTAGATCGTGAGAAGGGGGGTTAGGGAGGGAGATCGTGAGAAGGGGGGTAGGGAGGGAGAGGGTAGTTAGTGAGAAAGGGATAGATGGGTTGGGGGTGGGGGGCCCTTAACAGATTCTCGCACCGGGGCCCTGAGGTTTCTAGTTACGCCCCTGCCTGGCCATGAAGAATGTTTGAGGTGACATGAAAATAATGTTTCTATATTAGCATCTTTATTTTTTCTGTACATCTAATTTATAATTGTGATCATACAATTGCCCCGCATACACCCTTCCCGACCCCACTATCTGAATTGCAGATTTTTCTGTGGCACTCACAGACTTTTGCATTGGCTGGCAGCTTACATCTGCGTTGCTCACACACTGTAAACAACTTCTTACCGCTCTGAGGACGGGAACCAAGTAGGGTCATGTGACATAACGTGACGTGCCTCCACTGGGTTCCTGCACCCCCTGTATATTACAAGAGATGTTGCTCGCACAGTGTGCGGAGGTAAGCAGGCCCATACGGAAGTCATCGTAGGGGCCGCCCAGGCACGGTCGCAGTTGTGACCCTCATGATTGCTGCAGGCTCAAGGGGCAGCTGCTATGCCCCCCCCTGGAATAACTGGGCTCAGGGCAGTTGCTCCTTTTGCCCTGGGTTAAAGACTGCCTGCCCCTGATTCGGGCCTACCTGCGTCTCAGAGGAGTCAAGAGCCAGTGTTTGTCTCAGTCTGCAGTCTAAAGGTATGTTTCTTTGATATGTGTTTAGATTCCTTGTTTGGTTTGTTTAGTACCTCTGTAGGCAGGGTTTAGCGTTAGGACCCACCGTATTTATGGGAGTACTTTGGCATAGTGGTGGGCTAAGCATACTATGGCCATAAGATGAGATGAAATCTCCAATTGTTATATTATCGTCCTAGGCTAGTTTCTGTATTTATGTGTGTCAGTCTGTGATTTAACCTGTGGGTGTTCTGTCTTGAATCCCCGGTAGAGGGATGTCCTGTCTTGTATCCCCGGTAGAAGGGTGTCCTGTCTTATATCCCCGGTAGAGGGGTGTCCTGTCTTATATCCCCGGTAGAGGGGTGTCCTGTCCTATTCATGTTGGATCTTGAGTATTCCTTGTCTTGTTCCCTGTTGGGCCTTGTATTATGTATGTCTTGTCTGGTTATGTTTCTTGCCTGGTCTCCCTGTCCCTTGCTCGCTATGTTTCAGCTGTTACTCTGCTTAGCTTCCACACTCCCAGCCTGCAGCATCCCGCACATGACTCTAGTGCTATGTCTCATGCCTTCTCCAGGGTGCCTGCAGGATATCATTTTGCTTCATTCTGGACATCCGCTGCTATATCAGGGCGCTGGTATGTGGCTGCACAACCCTAGATGCTCAACACGCGGGTGAGTGCAGTCGGCCTGCACCAGTTCCTGTCCTGTGACTCCGCTTTTGCATCCTGAACTCCATCTTTAAGCGCCCTGGGTCATTACAGTCGTCTGTATGGACCCAGTTCCTGACAATAAGTGAGAGAATACATGTGTGTATGAACTGTGTGAATGAGTGAGAGTAAGAGTTGTGTGGATAAGTGAGCGACTGTAAAAGTGTTTGTGAGTATCATAGATGTATAATTGATTTGTGGGAAGGCAAAGATGGCACAGGTGGGGTGTTTATGGGACAAAGATGGCACAGGGCGGGCTGTTTGGGGATAAAGATGTCGTACGCTGGGCTGTTTGGGGACAAAGTTGACTCATGCTGGGCTGATTGGGGACAAAAAATGGCATGTCCTATGTGTGTAATCTTGGTGCTTGGCAGGTTCTTTGTTGACAATGTGGAGGCCAAGGCTGGCCTTTGGGGTGTGCAACCTGTGATCTATGCCTGTAATTTAGGGGTGTTTATCTATACTTTTTTTTATTTTTTATTTTTATTTTTCTTTTTTTTTCTTTTTTACATTGACAATCATTTCCACATCCACATATATCGATATACCTATCTTAAAATTCTTACTGCCACTACAAATTTTGTTACAATTTAGGGAGGTAGGTCAGATTATTCATAAGATATCTTCTGACCTCCTATCCCAATGAAACAGCAGATAGAGAAAAAAAAACAAAAAAAAAACAAAAGGAAAGACCAAAACGAAGAAAATTAAACAGTATAGATAAGGAAAAAAAAAAAATAGAACAACAGAGAGGGTTTTACTACTATCATCCTATCCATTCATACCATTCATCCCAGCCATTCCTCACTTCGGGCGTATCTTTACAGATAAAATATTATCCCTTTGTACATATATCCTTAATAAGGATCGGGGTGTTTATCCAGCCAAGGTCTCCACACTTTATAGAATTTATATAGTTTCTGTTGCGCTTGATAGAAACCTCGCTCCATCATACACTGATAATTAATTTGGTTTATGACATGATCTATGCTGATTGATATTTTTTGTAGCCATTGTCTGGCTATAATTATTTGCATGGCCAGTAGGCATTGAATAATCAAAGCTTTTTGATTGGTAGGGATGTTACTCAAATTCATATGTAGCAGAGCCTTATTAAGCGTAGGGTAAATAAAACTATTCAAAGTGTCCGATATAATCTCAAAAAGTTCCGTCCAACTATGTTGTAATATGCTACAGCTCCACCAGATATGCACATAGGTACCTTTTTCCAGTCCACATCTCCAACATATATCGGAGGTGTTATGTTTAAATTTAGCCAATTTCTCAGGAGTCATGTACCATCTTAACATAATCTTATAGTGGAGTTCTGACATATTTAAGGAATGTGTAAATTGACTAACTTCCGCTAAGCTCTTTATCCAGTTTTCCTGCTCCACTTGGGAATGTAAATCCTGTTGCCAAGACTTTAACGCACAATTTTCAACTGATTTTTCTGTTTCCTCTAATAATAAATACCACTTCCTCATACCTCTATTAATTATTTCTAGAGAGAACATATCTATTATTTTATAGCATATATTTAATTTTCCTCCCTCATATAGATGAGTTTTTAAATAATGCCTTATTCTATATATATTGAAGAATTCAGAATTATCCAACTTAAAATCTTCTTTCAGGCGAGCAAAGGAATTTATCTTATTTAAGGTGTATATATCTTTTATTCTCATATTTCTAAAATTAAAATGTTTATCTATACCTTTAATGCTGAGTTGTTATGTGAATTCCAATTGATCTATACCTGTTTGGGTCATACCTGGCTATATAGCCACAATCCTTCTATAGACTGGAAAAAGGGGGAGATTACCCAGGTTTTTTTGTCATCAAGAAGGATGGCACCTTGCAGCCTGTACTGCCTGTTGGTGGATGAATTACGTCATCATCAAAAACACTTACCCATTACCCCTCTGTAACGGAGTAGACCTTGCTGGATGGAACACCAGCTGAGTATATCTTTTCTGCAGTCTTTTATTTTCAATTGTATGGAGTTCCCAACTCCTCAGCATACAAATTATGCAACACTGTTGCATTCACAGTGACATAAAATATACATGTTAAACATATAACAAATCCTCACTGCCACTTATTCCTCCACTTAAGGGCAAAATAAAAGACTTTCAAACAAACATAAATCAAGGCTGCTTTGTGTTGTCACTCCCTGCATGAGATCCACAAGTGAACCTCCTGTTCAATTGAAGGTATGTTTCTTTTAAGCCCCAGTAACTGCTACAATAGCAGATACCAATCAACTAAATTGCAGTAGTGGGCTTAGACTCTTGCAAGCAGTTGACCCTTTCAGGGACTCACTTATACACACCAACACACCCTCATTTCTGAACTTGTTGATAGACTCAAGCATTCTAGCATCTTTACGAAACTGTATCTCAGAGGAGTTTATATTCTTATAACAATACGTGGATGAATGGGAAAATATCAGGGCTGGGCATTATGAAAACACTGTGATGCCATTTGTATTATGCAACACTCCTGCTGTGTTTTTTAAGCATTCCTAAACTTGATTATCTTCAGGACTTTGCCATTATATACTTAGACAATATTTTTATCCATTCACACCGGGAATATATACATAAAGTATTGAGAAATATGAATTCTAGGTGTCTAAAGGAGCTTTCTTGGGCTTCGTTTTTTTCTGCTTCTGGTTCCAAAATGGATTTTACTAAATTCTCCGGCATTTTGCAGTGGCCCCATCCAGAATCCGGAAAGCCTTTTGTTCAATATTAGAACCACTGAGCATGCCAACCAAAGTTTGGAACAATAATTGCAGGCCTTTCTTAACAACCACCAAGATAACTGGTCTGAACTCCTTCCCCTCAATGAATTCAGCAAGAATAATACCTTACAAGATTCTATTCGCTTGTCTCTCTTATACTCCGAATGAGATGTTCCATGCCATCATTAGTCCCCATTAGTGCATCCATGCACACTGCCTCAGAGAGACAAAAGGCACAAACTGACCACAGAAGAATACTGGCACCTACCTTCTTCCCATCAGACAGGGTCCGCTTATCTACCCCTCATCTTCCCTTTAGAGTACCTACTATGAAATTTGCCCGCAGATACATTGATCCTGACCGGATTGTACGATGTATTAATCCTGTCACCTATGAACTCTTTTCGGATTCCTAGAACATTCCACGTGTCCCTGCACAAACCATGAGTCTCCAATCACTTTACATCTATTCCTTGCTGATAAGTATGAAATATCCTCTATATTAATACTTTCAGGGTACTCTCCAATATCTGGTCCATTGGAAGGGGTATGGTTCAGAGGATCGTTCCTGGGTTGCAGCTTCTGATGTCCATGCCCCTCGTCTATGGAGCTCTTACCATTTACGTATTCCAGATCATCGAAGAGGTCCTTCCTTTTGCTCCATATCGAGGGGGCGGTACCGTAAGGACTTACTTACATCTGCTGGCTGTTCTCAAGTCCTTCGATGGGCGCGCAGATGGCGTGGATGGCTCTTAAAGGAAAAGAGTTTCCTGGCGGGCTTACTATTTTAACCATGGGCTGGCATTCAATCCTTGCCTTGTTGTGGTGGTAGCTGCTTACCTTCATTGGTGTATATTCTGTTATTTTGGACCCGGCTTGTTCCTGACTATGTTTTGCCTGCTGATTTTGCTGTCTCCGTCATAGTTACCTCCATCCTTGTTACCTCCTCGCCTTTGACCTTGTATTTGGATCCTGATTCAAATTTCTCGCTGAACGTAACAATATAATGCCATCATATTCCACAATGATGTACAAGAAGTACTTAAGTGATTTTTTACTGTTGGTTTGAACTAAAAGAGTTGCTGGGTTCTAAACAACCCTGAAAATAAATATAACTCAATAACAAATTGCTAGAATTAGTACCATTCCAATAATAAAAACTTCAAAGGAATCACTGAAAGATTTATAATATGTGTCTCTCCATGTGTAGCCACTACACCTGGACTTGAGGTTTTAATAACGTAATTGGAAGTGTCTTACCTTAGGTCCTTGGTTCTCTGTGTGATGACGGGGAGGTAAGTACTATTTTGTGTCTCTAGAACTTCTTGATTATTTGTATTTTTTATTATTTAACTTTGTTCAGGTAACACGCATCTTGCCAGTCAAGCTTCTGTGCTTGCATTCAGGAAAGAGGTGGAAATGAGGCATTCTGTAGGCACACAGGCTTGTGACGCCACTTCCCACGTGATAGCGGCAGAACCTCATGTACATGGGAACTCTCTGGGTTTGGCCCGGAGATCTCCAGTTCTCCGGGTCAACACCTGAATCCTCTAGGTCACGGGGTCCTGATGTGCCCCACTCCCTGCCCCCCTGACATCAGTAAGACCACCCGCCGGGATAAGCGGGCAGTCCTGGCCATGTTCCACAAGGGAAGGCTATGGGTGGCTGCAGCCCACAAGTTCCCAGTATGCTCATGTGACACATGCAGTATGGTGTATTAGGGTGAATGTTTTGCAATTATAACTACCAGAGCATTGTTCATACTGAACCCCAAATATTTGTAGGGAGCATTTCTGTGGGTACTTGCAACATTTTCAATCAGGAGGAACATTCCATTAGTTTAATTTGCTCCATGTTTAGCACCATATTTGAAGTGCTATATGTACTTGAGTGGGTGCTTTTTACTGCAAAAAATAATGGTGAAACTAAAATGGTTCTTACCTGTATAATTCTTTGTTGTGAAGACAACCTAAAGAGACTGGTATCGAGTATGGCATTGCAAAATACTTTTATAACCTTTCTGTAATCTGTGACATTATAGTCCTGTCTGGAATTGTGCTCTCCACGTTGATGCCATGTGGCAATTTTCACACCTATTATGTTACAAAACAGTGCTCTAGTCTGCCATACTCCAATTTTCTGGGTCACTGTGTTCAGACTCAAGAGGCTGGATGTTGACTTGACACTGAGTCTTTCATGTGACCTAATGAATTACTATGGAAGAGACATGGATTTCAAGCATGTTACGGTTATTTCAAGGGTAACATTTTGTTTTCTTTTTCTGTATCGACAATTGTCTGGAAAAAATGTTCATTTCCAGTGTAGTTTGATAATTAGATTTTTCCTTTAAGCTGCCCTCACCTTTTATACACAACAGGTTTTTTAATTCTTCTTCATCCCTTTCTGCCATGCCTTCTCACTAGTTTCTGTTACTGATATAACTTTTCATTACCAATATTGTTCTCTGTTTTGATTCAGCTCTCTTGTTCCACTCACATTTCTACACTTAACTATAGACATGTATCATGGGCAACTATGGCACAGGCAGGGGTACTGACAAGCAGTTTCGTGCCAGGTGTAGCTGCCATTGCAAGCCATTTTAGCAGTACAATCTGTTCCTGACCTGGCTTATCTGAGTACAGGTATGGCTTCTCACCCCGCTTGTCTTTTGAATTACGTTTTTAGACTACCATTTTGCCTTCTTTACATTATTTTCAATAAAGGTGTTTTGCACTATATTTTTGTGTCTGTCTTGTTCCTGATTCCTAACATTACACAAGAGCAATGTGTATCTACACAGAAATGGTACCTCAGGCTTTTCCCTCTGACAGAGGCAAGGTCGGCTTCATCATCATATTCTTGCTCTCTGATTGGGCTTTAGCATGGGCAAACCCTCTCTTGGAAATGCAAAAACATACCGTACAGAACTACCTAGAGTTTGTGGCCTCCTTTAAAAGGGTTTTTGATGTGGCGGCCCGCTACATTTCAGCTGCCACATAATTGATGTTCATCTGGCAGGGTACGTGGATGATTTCAGATGATGCTATTGAATTCCGTACCCTGGCAGCCGAGGTACGATGGAACAACGAAGCTCTCGTGGCTGCCTTCTCTAATAAGCTTTTGGATATGATCAAAGATGAGATAGCAGCCTGGGACCTCCCGAAGGAATTGGAAGAATTGGTCTTGGATTGTATCCCTATCAACACATGAATCTGGGAGAGTCCATCCTTAAGGGAGAGCATGTGGAGGCCTCCTGTCCATCTGGCTCATAGTTTCATCATCACAATGATCACAAGGCTCTACTTGTCACTGATTGGTTCTCGCTGGACTACCTTAGATGCAGGTATTAATAGGCCATTTCTGTAAAAGTGATTGACACTGACTGGGAATGGTGTGCAAGACTTAGTGTGATCTGTGGGGCTTAGAGTAATTTCTGTGAGTGGTAAAGTGTAATCTACGTGGCTGACAGTTGTGTGTATGACCAGCTGAAATGTGTATACCAATAGTGTTTATGGTGGTGTGTCATCCGTTTGTCAGAGAGACGCCTGTGGTTACGCGTGATCTCTGTGGCTGATTGATGCGTGTGGCTGGCAGTAGCACGAGTGTCCAAGTGTCATGATCCCGACTTACCTCCGTGGCTCTGGTACCAGCTGCACGTTGGGTCTCCCTCCCGAGTTGTGCTATGCTACTGCATGGAGGTAGGCCTCGGGTCATCCCTAAAAACTGGCAGTGATGTGCTGCCCTCAACTTCATGGGGTCTATTAAAGGCGCCAGGACCCAATTCCAGATGGAGCATGACCAGAGGCAAGTAAAACACATTTACACACTCATGCTAACACATGCACACTTACATTTAATGCAGGGACACATATCATTGCGATACATGACCCTGCCTCATTCCCACCTCAGCATGTGGATGACTTTAAGGCTGACCCTGTTTAAGGAATTTTGGATCGGCCTGGGGGGCAGTTGCCCCTCTCCTCCAGACTACGGTGGAGTATGATCTGTGTCGTCTGTAGTGGTGTGTGTGTGTGCATGTGTAAAGTCACTCACCATAACACACACAGCATACCTTCTAAGTATCCCATTTTTCAGTTTTGGGGCATTGGGCCAGTTGCAGAGATCCTTTGATCTGCCTTGATCGGCCAAGGAAGCTGTAAAATTAATAGAGGTGCTATTGCAGCACTTCCATTGCAGCTCCCACGTGTCTCTTGCAGTGCTCTGGACCTGCGTGTCGCAAGGTCTCTCTTCTAGTTAGGTGGGCTGGTGGCTCCGCCCATGACACTGCCCACCTGTCACAGCCTCAACCATTCCTTGCCTCCGGCCTCACCCCCAACACAGGTGTCCCAATTTGGGCTAAGGCTCCAGGGGATGTTGGACTATGAGGCAGCTCCAGTGGACAGTGATTTTGCTACTTTGGTCTGGTTGCTTCACAGGATGATCAGCTGCAAATCGGGACACCTAAAAGTACACCTGTCACAAAAATTCTACTTTATTTTATTTGCATTACATCACCTATATGTTGTTCTGGAAACATTATTAAAGTTTTATTAATAACCCCTGCGCCGTAATTCCCTCTTATCTGTCAATCATTACTTTGCATCAAGCTGGATGTGGTTGGCATAGAGGTATTCTGTGCTGTGTCAGGATGGATAGACCCCTCCCCTAAGGCAGTTCTTTGCTTCTCTGATTCCCTTCCCCTCCTCGTCTCCCTGACATCAAGCCCTGTGTGTCTGCACAGCATGCATGTAGGAGGAAGACAATGCAGCTGCTGTTGTTTTATTTTCTTGTCTTAACTGATTGTGAGAAGAGATTGCAGCCAGCGCTTCACTTCGTCTCCTGTCGTGTCAGATTGTGCTGGTAAGAGTTACACAGATATCTGCAGAATGCACTCACACACAGACACACACACAGACACACACACACACATTTATGTATGTCTGTACAAACACATACGTGAATACATACATGCTGTCCTCCAGTCACATAGAATCCTGAGCTTGCCATACAGTGCTGGGAATGAGGGAGGCGTTAAAGTGTCAATCAAATCCAAGATGGCTGCTCTCATATCCAGCAAACATTCTGAGCACCTACAAAAGAGGTACATCAGGGGATGAAGAAGAGACAAAGGGATTTAGGGCCCAAAGAGGGATTGTCACATGGGAGGCAGGGGTTAATCACTGGAGAGCCGTGGCTAATCCACAATTGATGTCAAGGAGTGTGGCAATCCAAAACCAGAGTCCCGGAACAGTTGAGCAGGTGGCGATAACAGCTAAATCCAGTAACATATCAATTAGTATATAATACCAGTGTTTAAACTACAACTCCCATAATGCTCAACAGCAAGACCATGTCTAGTTGATATTGTTGATCATTTTGTATTTCCAGTTTCCTTAACTGATGATCCTATTCTATTCTCTCTAGAGCTCCACATGATCCAAGGTTTACAAGACAACTGACAAGGTAGGTAGCCGTTCTACATCTTCTGCAAATGACGCCTGAATTCCTTTTTATATATAAAATACGCGAGTATGCACTGATCGTCTCTGTTACCTGTACTCCTGTGCAGATTTGTTGTGTTGTAATCCGAGCTTTCTTTTCACAGTGCTTCCTCTGCTCTTATTTATACATGTGTTGTTTTATTTACAAACACAGTGATCCTGGGCTAAATAATGTAGCATCTCGGGGGATTTTATCAGTCCATACAGGCCGTGAGTAAGATTGTTACGAAAAATAATGTACACAACACTTTGAACGCAATTCTGTGTTGTTCTTCACTGCTCAAGTTACCATGACAGCTCTCTGTTGACCACAGTCAGACTTTTCTCCAAACTGAAAGTTCACCTGTCAGATATAATGCATTCTCTTTTTTCTTCACCTGCTAGTCTTGACAAAAGATCCGACATGCAGGAATTTAGTAGATCCACTTTCTGCTATCTAATAAAGGCCACACATTTGTGTACTGATTTTTTAAACATGATGAATAAGAATGGTACAAAGTACCAAAGTGTACTTTCTTTTTCTACTGTGTGGGTTATAAGTTGTTTATAGATGTATTTTGGATTTATGTATTTTTTTAACATTTTTTTTAAATAAAACTTGTCCCTTTGTAGAACAGTGCAACATGACTAGACATTATTATTTTTTTTTTAAATATTTAAATTAACTAAATATTTTTTATTCCATGTTTTTGAAGCAGAAGAAACTGTTTCTGACCCTGATCTCGCATTTTGAGATCACATAGTGATCAGGGAGCAAGGAAGGCTCAGTAGCCCTGCATTCCTGGACACACTAAATGAAAGGGGATGATTTCTATGATCCCCATAGAAAATTGATGCTATTGAGCCCTTTCCCTACTTCTCACAGGGAAGAGAGAGCCAAGGGTTAAGACTGACAAGGGCATTGCTTTTGTCAGTTTTCCAGTTACCATCTCTTTTGATTATCTCTAGGAACCAACAAGAAAGCAGTAGAGAGTGGTTGTTGCTGGCCTGCTTAGGTCTCAAGGCAGCCAACCGTACTGGACCACGCCACTCTCAGCGAACACTGTTATTATTTTTGTAGTATGAGTATATACTTGTCAACTGGCCTTAACCACTGGCTTTTTTATGGCAGATACACTCTTTATTTTTCCTTATCTGGTTAAAAGTAATTTTGCTTGTGATTATGTAAGACCCAATCATTAATCTCTTTCAATCTCATCATGTCAGTGAAATGTAGCACAGGATTGTGATGATTTGGGTACATCTGAAGCAGTGTCTATTTAAAACAGGGGTTGGGTCTATATGAGATATGGTCTTAGGTTTGCTAAGTGTGTTTATTCTGTTGCACAGAATGAAAGGCACACACCACTGCTCACAGCTTCCTGATTGTAAACTTATTTGAGCAGGGCCCTCCTCACCTTTTGATTCTGTAAGTCCAAATTGTTATGTGACGCACTACTTGTTATGTGATAGCGCTATATAAGATTCGCTATATAAATCAAGTAATACTAGCTGATAACTAGTAAGATGAGCTAGTAGCCCATAAGCTCTGTGTCTGTAAATGTGCACTTTTTCCATGCTACATTAGTTAATGAGACAGAAGAAAAACATTGAAAATCAACAGGCAGAAAAGCTAACGTGTATTATTATATTTACAAAGTGGACCTTTTTTATCCAAACTGCATATATAACAAGCTTTGCTTCAGAATTAAAGTAAACTTTTATCTGTATATTGTGTAGGCTAAACTGCTATTAAATGAACAGATTAGATGATATCCTCAGCGGATGATTTTCTTTTTGCATGCAATGGATTATAGGAGCATTAGCAATTGCTACCAACTACTTTCCAAAGTATTTAGAAAATGCTTTGTGGGCAGCGTTTAATCAGGAAATGAGTTGAACATGAACAAAAATTGATTTTATATATATATATATATATATATATATATATATATATATATAATGGTTTATCCCCTCTTTTTTGAGCCTCACAGCTCTCATAAAGAAACAGTGGTTAAGGCCTATCTTATGGAGACTCTGATCCTTTTGCAAACCCATCTGACTGTGAGGTTGTAGCTTGTGTAAGTAGGTTTCATGTGCGGACCGGATCCTAGGGTTTCTATACGAACTATGCTCTGATACCCCCTTCTGCAGGCATTTTTTTTGTTAATGTAGCCTGGTGTTGACTATCTCCATCCGCTGCCAAGTTTGCCAATATGATATATCCTCTATGGGTTAGTTAGCAGCCAGTCTGGTGTAAGCACCAGTCTGTTTTGTTCTTAATCACAGGTGTTCTTTGGGAAGAACATGTGTATACTGTTTGAGAATTTGGTATACAACTATGGGACATAGGAATAATTACCAACACACGCCACACTTCTTACAGTACATACTTCCAAAGGGTATGACAAAACTAAGATGAACTATTACATTGGGTAAAGCGAGCCCTGCTCACAAGTTTACTATATATAGGTTGAGATTTTTCTGATTGTTGAAGATACTAATTTTTGATACTAGCACCACTGCAACGCAGAAAAAGCCACCATGTAATGTTGTACTTAATGACGTCTGTATTGTAAAGTTTGAATTAAAAAAAACTTAATATGGTAGACAAAACAGCTTATTTTGGGAATAGTCGATTTGTTTTTTTGCCATCATATAAAACCTATCTGTATTAGTGTAAACTAAAATGGCCTGCAAGCTTGGTGTCTGAAATGGCATATTTATTTATCCATCTTTCACAATGTTGGATGCATTTCCGCACATGCTGTATGGATGAAATTATGACCCTCTTAGACACATTCTCGATTGGGACTAAAGTAATGTTTTAATGGTTATTATCCAGCTGTTTTGTAGCAAAAGGAGCATGTCTAAAACAATGGGATTACTTGTTTACAAACAGTTCAAATTATGGTATAGTGGAGGAAAAATGCAATTGGGAAATTTTTATTTCAATATATTTAGATGGTTCTAAATCACACAATTACTTTTCTGACATCTATTATAATTAGACTTTCATTTCAGTTCTTAATAAAGGAAATTAGCTGTCCGCACTGTTGTAATGGATGAAGGTTTGTTAAATCAGAGGTCTATTGTTTATCCATGAGACTTTCTGTGTATGGAGATTGTTTACTCTTTATAGACCACATACAAAAACATAGCAGCTAAATGAAAGATAAAAGCTCCAACTATTCAAATTTGAAGATTTTTTTACAGGGTTGTGTAAAGCCTTGGTGGAATTGAAATAACACCATAATTATTTTAACACTGTTACGTATAGTTTTTGGGCTTGGCAGAAGCTATAGGATTGCGTGAACGCCTCTACGTGTAACGCAAGGGACGTAAGGTGGTGTCTCTTGCGTTTACCTTTTTAAGTGGTACATGTCTTTAATTCATGTAAAAATGTTGCCAGAGGCAACAAAAATAGAAACTTTTAGGAAGAATTGTCCAAGAAAAAACAGCTACCTATGGGCTTCAGAAAATGCTGGCTGGGGAGGTGGGCGACAAACCCCTGAGGTAAGTCTTAGCTGAACTGCAGAAACGTGGTGGTGCTTAACAGACTGACTTTCTTATGACAGCCGTTAAATTATTTGGGAGCAAATTTCACAGGAAGCTTGCAACACCCAATTCATCACAACTGGGAGTACTGGTGGAAGTGCTGGATGTGTTTTAGGCCTGGGTCTCAATTGAGAAGGCCCTGCTTGGCCCTTCCGACTCATTAATGAATATTTGAGGTAAAAGTTTCCTCCATTCTCGGAGCTAGACCCGAGGCACACGGACAGATCAATTTCCAAACATTTGTACTCCTTTTATAAGGGTTTATGTACAAAGGGCTGAGCTAGCCCAAAAATAAACTTGTGTGTCTGTTCTAGTCACCTTGATAGGCCTTGCAGCACTCCTTGCAGTGGAAAAGAGCAGTTGTTCCACAGTGTGAATCCTACCCCCCCCAATGATACTTCCGTTAATAGGCCCATTAAGGGATGGACTTTAAGATTGTCATTCAGATGATCTTATAGCCCTTGGAACACCTGTTTTTGGCCACTCAGTTGCCCTTGTGTAGTTAACATATTATGACCAGTTCTCCTGTGTTATTATTATTTATTACTTTATATAGTTCCATCTTATTCTGTAGCGCTGTACAATGGGTAGACAGGACATAACAATTAGTATATAACATAATAATTGGACTTACAGAAACAACAGGTGCTTACAATCAAGAGGGAGTTAGGGTGTATTACACAAGAGGTTCAAGTGCCACTGTTAGGGATAGACCAGGCATGCTAGTATAATTATTGCAGGAGAGGGATTAGGAAAGGTGGGCTAAGGAATATGGGAGGAAGGGTGTTTATGTGTAAGATTGTAGGTGTCCTTAAAGAAAGTGTTTTTTTAAGGACCAAAGCCAGAGGGAAAGACAGACAGACAGGCAGGGGACGGTATTCCAGAGTCCAGAGTGTCACCAAGGCAGGCAGCGTAAAGGGATGGGGAGATAAGTTCGGTGTTAACCACTGACAATCAAGGGACATTGGGGCTCATCTGCAAGTTCCACGACCACCATAACCTCAGGGAAAGGTGGTTGTCCACTTATTGTAATTTACTTTTGCATGGAATTTACTGGTTCTGCATCCAGTGTCTGTCCTGTACGAATCCTAACACTGGCATTATACAGTATATGACTATGGCAAGGTTTTACTTAAATAAAGATTGTTTCTGGGAAGAGTTTGGACATTCAAAATTACTATGCTTTTTCTAGTGATGCATTTTGTTGGAAACTCTTACATTTCACAGAATTGGTGGAACAGCACCTTTAATAAGTGATAAGATATTATGGCTAAGCTTTCAGCTGTAAAAGTTTCAGCTTACAGCTACAGCATGATGTCTGCTAGCCCTGCTTAAAATAAGTATTCTTCTAAATTACTCTTACGATTAAGAAACTGTCAGAAAGCATTCACCCGCATATCAAAATATGCTGGAATAGTGGCAGCCAGTGGCTTCTCCACGTAAATAGAACTTTAATTATGCAGAATATTAATTTTTGTCGGGCACCTTATAACCGAAAGCAAGTGTCTAGTTAATTAACAGCCAGGTTTTGGTATTCTATATAGCTCGCATTCTACATTGCTCTCAACCCCAACCTCCCAGGTTCTTGTTTTAGCACAAAAACGTGATCAGTGGTTTAATTCTGCTCTGTCTGTCTCTCTATCGGTCTTTGAAATTAGCTTTGTTATTCCCTGCATTTCTGCAGCACACGATATGTTCCTAATTATTTCATTTTCTGAATGTGTCGTTTTATTATTACACTAAATGGGCTGTGGAAACTGTTAGCTGTACACATTAGTTCCCTACATTTACTATGTTTTAGGTTTTCAAATATCTGATATAATAGATATACTAATGATATCTGCTGCTAACAACACTAGCAACACATATGGAATAGCCATCGTTAGTAAGTGCTTGCACTGTGGAAGGTTTCTCTTTTATTCTTCGCAATAATTAATCTGCTCTATATTACCTGCACAATGATCTCGAGCGAGACAAATGGAGTGTCGTTTAATCATGTAAATAGAGATGCATAATCTTAATTATGTGACATTTTTAAAATAAACTCTACTAACAACATTATCAATTGCCATTATATTTGTCGACATTGTTTATTTCTAATATGACAAAGAGTCACAGCACCCATTATATCAAATTGTTGCTGGTGTAATTATTGTAAACTTTATTTTTCTATGCTTAATGTATGCTAGTGCACATTTTTCAGAAAATGTAGCATTTATGAGCGCAAGGGAAAAAGCGAAATCTGGTAGATGGATAGACGGATTGACAGATAAATAGATCTTGTCTACAATAAAGCCATATTAGCTCAATTTATGTCAGTTTCTTAAAAGCTGGGTTGTGGCTGAAGCTTGTGTAATTGCAACATATTTGTTTAGAATGTGCGCCCCAGGAACATAAAATTCAAATGTAAAAGTTTGACATCACCAAACAAAAGTGTACTAAAACTTACATTAAATGAAGTGAAGATGTTGACCTCAATATGTTTGAGTGTCACATGTTAAGTGCATATATGTATAAAGGCTGTGGGCAAATGTTTGGCCTGTTGTTCTTACTATTCCGTGTAAATAAAGACCGAAATGCACGGTTATTGTCTCCCGGTATGGCATGTCACTCAAAAGCACTGAATCATCAACATTGCTTTTATTGGATTTCTCTTAGCCCCCATATGCCCTGCTAGGCTTTGCTGACCCTTTTGCCTGCGTGTCATAGGTAACTGGGTCAGTCAGCATTGACATCTTTTGTTTTGCTGTCGACATGAGAGGTATGCTCATATAGGTCATCAAACAACTTAAATAGTAACAAATAAGAACGTTTATGTCTTCTGACCAACATAAATGGTTTTCTCATTCAAATCATTTTGATAGAATTCTAGGTCAGGATAAATAAATATGTATGTAGTGTTCTGCATTTTATTAAATATCAAGCAATAATATCAAGTAATGCATTGTGTACTTCAATTACTGACAATTAAATTATTTTTACGTGGCTGATTGACCATCTTGTGAGCTCAGCTCAATGCAGTTTTTTTTTTCTATGACTTCATTCAAACTTTTAAATGAATGTCTTGCCATGAATGTTCCCAAAATGTATAAAGTGCTAAGAGAAAAATATGCCTTGTTAATCGCTTCCAAGTGTTACTTTTACCCATCACATGATGTGTGGCATACCAATAGATGGTGGAACATTAGCATGGAAATGAAATCAAAATGAACAGCTAATGCTCCCAAGTGCGCATTAAACTGCTTCGTGGATGTACAAATGAGAAGGGATTGATCTGCTACAGAAAAAGAAACATCGCATATTGCTATTGCTGGTGATTTACTTTTGAATCAAGTCTGAACCCCATAGGAAGCCCTCAAAAAACAAGGCTGCCCAGGAAAAGTGTTCATATATTAGAATATAAAAGCCTCTGTTATTGACACAGTATCATATTTATTGCCTTTTCTTGAATTCTGTTGCCATAGCTACGGTTCCGTAGTCAGAACTAGATTTTTTTTCCTGCTTTCAAAGTTATGTTAATGGGGCAGAGTTTCTTAGGGAGTATAATCTGTGAATATCAGACAGTAAACAGTTATTCTAATTCCTTAGTCTTGGCTCAATGGTCAGAGTTGTTTTTTTTTTTTCTTTTGACCAGGGTACATTTAGGTGAAAGGTTTCCCTCCTCCTTTCCCATTCCCTTTTTTCTATGAGATCAAATTATATTTATATGCCATTGGCAGCTTGCAGCCCCCTTTTTAGCTTTATAACCCAACCTGACCCCCCCCCCCAACACACACACAGAGCAGGATCCATTTTTGGCAGAATTTGTAATATGAATAGCCAAAGACAGAAGTATTTCCTTATTTAATTTTTAAATGAGACGTTTTATTTTCTGCAGGAAATGCCACAGGATTGTTCTTCGGATGCCGGGAGTTAGGATGCCAGTGAGACGCAAACATACCACACCTATCTGTTTCCTAATGCCTTGATATAGCCCAAAATGTATATACAAATATACTTTGTTTTGTTTTTTTATTTGGTTAGACAAATTTAGTCTGAAACAGTAAGAATTCTTTAGCTCAAATGTAATCGGAACATCTCAGAGTTGTTTTCCCAATTGTATACTTGCATGCATTTTTTTTAGGTTTGTTACAAAATTACAGATTACAAAATCTCTGGGGGTTATTATTACAGATTCTGTAACGCTTACAATGAGGAAAAAAATAAAAATGAATGAGACGCACAGAAGGAGAAGAGGGCCCTGCTCTTTTGAGGTTATGTTGTTTTCAGAGGTTGAGGGTGACTGAGGCAGAAGGCAATGGGACTGCTTGGAAAACACAATTTCATTATAATGAAGGTCACCTAGAGAAAACTGTGACCAAGAGATATCTAAGATGGAGTACGGGTTTTAATATGAAAAGCATATATTATAAACAAGTAACTGGGTGTAAGAGTGAAGATAACAGCAGTGTATGTGAGATAGATAAGTGTATGTCTGCATATTCTCTGTTCTCCTATAGAAGCAGAATGTGTACATGAAGGATGTACTGTGTGGCGCTTATAAAAGGTGGTTCATTCATCAGGAGGTATACTGGTAGCTCCCCAAGGAACATGGCGCACAAGCCTTCATTAGCCCGATAAGGAGAATATCAAGGTTTAATAAAATAATTTCGAGTTGAAGAGTAAACCAGCCTTTCTTATATGAAAAGAATACTGATGTTATATCAGAGGAGGAAGTACAGAGACTTGACCTAGTGATGCAGAAGCTTGTTCTGTTATACAAGAATGAGATAAACAGTGAGTTGAGGTGTTATGAAATATTTATCACTGATTTAAGTATACATTATCAAGGACCTTCCCTGGTGAATATCTCCTGCAAAAACGCCTCTATAATGCATACTTAATGTAGAGATGAACTTCAAGAATTTAAACATCTTGAGGTCAGTACAGATGTTTCTACTCCTTGTTTGGTAACTAAACTCCATCAATACGGAGGAAGGGAGATGCGGTATATGAAGAAATATGTATTGTAGGAGGAAAAGGACAAACAATCAGGTTGAAGAAAGTACAGAACCAAGTGAGTAAGATTGTGTGAGTAATGAATGGAATCAGGAGCTGGAGAGATGGAAAGAGAAACCAAAGGTGCATTAGATGAAGTCTGATGTTACTGATGGAAAACCAGTGCACAGGAAATGGGTAGTGAACGCAAGAGCCAAGGCGAGAAAAGAAGATGAGGCACCAGTCTGGCCTTTGGCAGGGCATACACAGCTTAGCCTGCAGTTACTCATTTTGGTGGAAATTGCACTTAATTAAGCTTTAATGTAAGACCAGACTGAGATGAAACGAAAAATGACCAGTGTTTATTTGTTTAAACTGTTCCTCAGACTGCAATGTTGTTGTTGTTAAAATTCCAAGATACATTGGCTGCACATTTAGAGTGACTAGAGGGGGCAAAGCCACCTCAAAGGTTGTGGTCAATCCGAACATCACAACCCTTTTCTATTTAAGGTTTTGTAGCATAGTATTTGTAGCATAGTATAGTATTTGTATTTATTTTGGTTCCTACTGAAGAAGCCATCCAGTCCATGCTTTTATTTCGTATGAGAATCAAATCTTCCAAATTTAAGCAGACCTTGCTCCCTGGGTACCAACACATAGAGCAATGTATCAATAAAAGTACACATCATGCCAGCAACATAATACTACTATGTAAACTATAGAAATAACAACACATACAGATGTTAATTGTTACAGTGTGTAACATCCTCCAACATTCAATACTCGGCAGGCATTGTGATCCAATCTGAGATAACTGAAAGCATCATATGCAGTTTGTTACTTCTCCCTGTGCGAGGTTTCTACACTACCGAAAGTAATCAAGTGATACTGTTACGAATATTCTGCTGTTGCTATGAGATACCTTGAACCACGAGGACACAGTAACACCCCCCGTTTACCCTTGATGATAAAGTAATTGGAATTAAATACTGAAATATTTGCTGCCCTGCATCTTGCCCCTTTTCTAAATGAAATGTAGTCAATTGGATATTTAGCTTCTAATTTATATTCATTTTAGCTTTCATGTTTTTAAATTTGAATGTATACATTTTATATTTACATGGTTGCATCCCGCATAATTATTATGTTTTTTCTTGATCAGTATGTTGCACTAAGGCAAATATGCTTCCCAAACGTATTTCTGGGTCTGTATTCTGAACAAGAGAAATTGAGTATTTGGTTACATGTATTTTGTTTTTGTCTAGATTCTTTGTTCTCAGTGCCAGTGTACGTTTGTATACCGCTTTTGCTGCACAATTAATTTAATAGCTGCAGTGTATATTTTAGAGGGGGGAGGGGGGTTGAAGAAATCCTTAGGAAACACTCCAGAGCAAAATCTTCAAAATCAGAGACTTGTGCAAACTTTCTGTGAAGAAAAATGCAAAACGGTGACCTGCTACAATTTTCCCCCATATAAATTCAGAGTATGAACTGATTTCTTAAGTACAGCTCCCTAGTGACTGAGTTATTTAAATCTACCAGCTGAGAATTTTCTCTTTATCACTGACCTTGGGGAGCAGATACACATTCAGGCCAGCATTTTATACCTATCATTCTGCACAACAGTATATACAAAAATCCAGAATACTTATATAACCACAATTCCTGTTTCTACATTCATTTACTTAACCCATTTTCATACTAGTTACAGAATAATAGTTACTTAATGGATATTTACGTAGCTCACACTGCTGCTTAGCCTCATGGTGCATATCGTTCCATTGCATAGATGCCTATAGCACATTAAAATGTGTGTTATATTTCAATCTCTTTTCAAGGGGGGTGTCTTACATAGATTTGTCATTATTATATTAGTTAATGTGTATCACAAAGATTTATTTTAGTTAATTGTAAGGATCACTATTAAATCTTGTGCAAATGATGTCTTTTCTTGTGTTAAGAAGAGCAGCGGAGCATATATTAGCCAGTATTGAGATTTTTTTTTTAAGGTGCAGGATCATGGAACACCAAGGAGAGACACACGGAAAATCGTACATGATGGTATGTCTGGGACTTCATAAAAATAACAGCTACTCGGCTCTACCTGTAGGTGTGCCACAAGGGAATTTCTTTCACCGTTGCCTTTAGTTCATGTTCTTAGTGAAAAAAGGTTTAGGAGGCTAAGCCACAGGGAAAGAAAACATGAAAAGATTATTTGTACAACTGAATTCTTTTAACTTGCCAGTCATCTGTGGTAGATGTTGTCAAGTAGTTGGAGGAAACATTATACCTATATTGTAGTGGACTGCAAATGTTTGCATTTGTGTGTTGTTAAAGGGGCACCCCATCTATTATATGCAGTTTAATGTAATTGCCATGGTGTTCTTTTTGGAAATACATGGGGGGATTCTGCATAATCCCCCAATATGCATTTTCCCCTCACCCAGCTATTTTGCGTTCAGGAGATGTGTTCGGGTGATGTGCTTACGTCCAGTCAGCTCCTCTGCTGGCTTAGCAAATGATATGGGTGGAGGTCTCTTCAGACCACCATGCACATGCGCGGCAAGTGCTACTATTCATTTCAAAGTGAGCACTTCCCTGCCACCGACTGGCAACTTCAAACAGCCAATCAGCTGCAAGAATAGGCTGACCACATAGGAGGAGGCGTGTTTTTTAATTTTGTGGGAGTGTCGGCGACATTAAACTGACCCTTTAAGTAAAATAGTCTCTTACTGTTAAACCAAAGACCCTTTAAAATCAATTATTCTAATCATGGAACAGCTTAAATGGTCTGTCGAAATATATATGACTTATTTTTTTTTAATAACTTAGCAATTTGTTATATTTTTTTAACTGACTCCATGTATACATTAGTATGTTGTGTTTTTTTTATTATTATTTATATCTGTGTAACTTGTATGCAGGTGTATTTAAGCTTGCCAGCAGCAACTATAAAAAAAAGCTAATTAAAAGCTCGGAGGTTGTCGCTGTGATCCCTGTTACATCCCATGTTACATACACATTTCCCCAGTGCTTTGTGACACTTCAGCTGTTTGTCTGAGACAAAGCCACATTTAAGTCAAGCAGATAAACCATGCAGCTGATTGCTTTATTTTGTATTCAGAAAGGCTGTAATACTTCCACTGCAGAAATAGTTCTCTGATACAAATGTATCTCTATTGCATAAAAATACTACGATAATATCTTTCTATATTTTCCTATAGCATTTATATGTGTTTTCTGTAACTAGAATCGCATGCTTGGCAAACATGCCTCTTGTAGCAGAGGCTATAATTAATAGTTATTTAACTGGAGCAGTTGGAATATTCATCCGGCGGGAGGTCTCCAGTAACACATGCAATGCAGGGAAATGACAGTAGTAAACCCCTTACAATACAGGTTATAAAAATGATGCCGCGAATAAAACAGAATATGTTAAATACGAGCTGAAAGAATACAGGGAATGGCGGACTTTTTGATGAAGCAACGAGGATCTTGAGAGAGAATTCGGCCATGTCTTTGAAGACCCCGACAGATGGGTAACTACTGTCACTGCAGAAGCTGCCGTTCTCTAAGAAACAATATTGTTATCTACGTTGGTCAGTTCAGCGAACACAAAAGATCAAACAAAAGACAGAAAGAAATTGTGTGTAATTTGTAAAGGATCAGCATAATTAGCCTTTATTGGGGTTTTTTTAATTAAAAATCAGGTCAATTATCATAGATGTGCACTGTATAAATAAATGGTGGTTATGAGTAGAGCCGTATAATTTAAACAGGTGAAAATCTTGATTATTCAGTGTGCTTTTAACATTGTGTTTATAGTGCTAATTGTAAAATGCAAAGGCTCATCACTATAGGTTAATTTCAGCATTTAACCTACATTCACGTGTGTGGACCTCTATTGGCATATTCTGCGTTTCAAGTATGGGTTTTAAAGAAGGAAAACGTTACGTCGGCTTTTCTAGGCACTGAAACTGTACTTTTTATAGGTAATTAATATAAAAACTCATTATTTCACTCTGTTATTTCAGCATTGTGATATCACTGGCATGTTAAGCAGTAATGGAGTTGTATGGGGTTAAGCGAAGCAACATATACTGTACATATAGATATGTTATTACAGTAATCCTGCTGAATTACTTTCACATTTTACAGGGATTAAATATTTATTTTCTGCAGGATTATTATTGCATTTTAAAACTGCATTGTCCTCATCACTACGTAATGGCATGTGAAAAAAATGGAGGAAGTATCATGACATGAGAACTTGAGTCATAGTTTACAGTAATCAAAACATCTAGCACTTTGCAAACTGGTTGTGTTTAAGTGAATATTATTCGCCCAAATGGGTAGCTTACTGAGAATACAGAATCACAAAGCTGAAGGGTCCTCTAAAATCCACCAAAAGATCGTGTATGTGTCAAAAGAAGATTGAAGTTTACTCCTAGTGAAGGGTAATATTAATGCCAATGTATACAAAGACATTTTAGACAATTGTATGCTTCCAAGTTTGGAAAGTTTGAGGAAGGCCCTTTCTAACGAATGTGCCCCTGTGCACAAAGCATGGTCCATAAATACATGTTTTCACGAGTGTGGTGTGGGTGAACTTGAATGGCTTGCACAGTGCCCTGTTCTTAACCCAACTGAACACCCGAATGACGCCTTGTGATGAATCGCGATGCCAACTGCGAGCCAGACCTTCTCGTCCAACATCAGTGCCTGTGAATGTTGGACAAGTTTCCACAGACACATTTTAAAATCTTGTGAAAATCCTTTACAGAAGAGTAGAGGCTGTTAAAGCTGCAAATGGGGCACATCAATGCCCAGGTTTTGGAATGGTATGTCCAACAAGCTCATGTAGGTATGATAGCCAGTTGTCCGCTTACTTTTGGTCATAAAGTGGATGTGGTGGCACTCTGTAAGGTTCAATGTACTTGGGTTTTGGGATCAGAGGCAAGATGAGGTGGATGTAGTGTAAACAATGTGCTCATCTAACACAGCATTGCAGATGTGGCACTGAGTGTGTGGGTTAGTGTATTGTGTGATAGTGGTGTTACAGACTGTGTCTAATTGTGTGTTACGGTGGGGATAGCAGGTGCTGCAGGGTGCATTTGGCTTTACTTGCTCCCAAGGGTGACAGGTACCAGCCCCATGTCATCCTAATTTATTTATGTAGATGTGCATGAAAAGGTAATGTTATGAGAGCAGGCTTAATATTATAGCATTGCCCACATATGACAGGGGGGGCAAAGAAAACCATATGTAAGTATTCCAGCTTGAAGGTAAGTTTAGGTTGGTTCAGAGATAAGGATCCAAGGGCAGCACACATGAGCCAGTGAGAATGATATCAGGCAGGAAGCATCATACCTTAATCATGCAAGGAGATATCTGCTGTGCATCAGACCTCTTCTTTCTCTTAATTCATTTCACTACATTCCAGGGAAAGAGGTGATGATGACAGCAGGTTTTTGGGGTGCTTTGTTGATAAAATCAGTGAAAAAATAATTCGTTTTTTTTAATATCTTAAATTCAGCTGTAAAATTATATGTTATCTCTGTGCCTGGGAAACCTAATATAAATATGAATGCTCTCCATATACTGTAGATTCACTAACCTTAGACACAAGATATATACAGTTTGAAAATGTGTATTAACAAAATACCTAAAAATCAAATCAAGACCTACATTTAGTTTGCGTATACTGTTGAAGATGTCATTAATTTGACCTTGTATGCAAATATACAGCCCTCAAGTCTCTAATACTAATTTGCATAATGCTAATTTATACTTGAATTTGATTTACAGGCATCAGGAAAGAATCTGGTTATGAAACAGTGTTTTTTTTTTTCTCTTGATCTATGAATTTGATTTTGCTATTACAAGATACCTGTAGTTTCCCTAAACGAGCATCTTGCTTATGGCTCAGCTGCCAATATTTTTTACAGGTTTTTTTTTTGATGCCCCAATGTCGGCAACATAGATACATGTGCCTTATAAATGGACACTCAAGAGGGGATATTACACTTAGATCTCACGTCCCACAATTTCAAAATGCAACACATTTTTTGCAGGGTATTGGTGGAAAAAAGAGAGATCTATGGGTCTCATTATTCCGGTATATATTTCATCCTAAAGTTCTATTGATTTGTAATTACCTCTGTCTAGATTCCTGGGAATGCTAATCAGGGACGGAAGAACAGCAAATTAAAACCTATGCTTTCCTATTCTTCACTGATGATAGGTAATGGCTACCTGTGGCTTTGTGTTAAATAAGACTGTATGACTCATGACTATGACTAAGAAAATTATTGACCATCTCCTTATCACATTATTTATAATGGTTTTTTTTTGCAGTATTTTGTAGGGATTTGATTTTTGTAGTGTTTTTATTACCACTCTCAGTATGGTGCAAAATGTAGATTTAATACCAAATCTTGTTTCAAAAATGAGTTTCCGGGAGCCGAAAGCATGAGATATGAAAGTATTCTAATATAATGCACCAGGGCAAATGATGAATATAAATTGTTAACAGTAAAATAAAATATACTAATATTTCCAAATGTGTTTTATTTCTCCAGCTGCTTGAGTTACGATATTTTATTTTTAACAGTACAAAAAGTAGTTTTGGTTCATTTTTCTGAATTACCAGGACATTTGTTAGAGATTTAGTGTGCTATTTTAGGAGTGTTACACAATAAATGATATATTTATAACCTATATTTTATTTTGATGGAGCAGTCAAACCCATTTTTTAAAGTTAGGATGTTGGTTCGTTTCCTATTGTGTGGTCTTGCCTGCTTGCCTTTATTTTAAGATTTTGGAAAAGAGTAATTAACCCTTTGTGTACTGGGGGTTGCCAATTTCAATAGTTTTGATTTAGTTAGATGTAGGTGACTACATTATAAACAGCTTATTACTTTTTATAAGTTAAGCTATGTATATATACCTAGTTTAAGGCAAAGCAATGCATCTCATCACATGATGTATCCCCCAATAAATGCCAAATTAAATCAAAATTAAAACAACCCACCACACATAGCAAATGTACCCAGTATATGCATTGCACACACAGCATATGACATCATATAGAGCAATATATAAAAGGTTACATTACAATGATCAAATTGGTAGAAAATACACATTTCAACTTGCATGACGTTCTTTTTGCACCTGGTTAACCAGCTTTCTAGGGCTGCAACTCCCATCACTCTCATCATCAATCTAGTTGAGGGTGATGAACGTTGCAATCCCCAAAGCCTTATTAGCCTATTTGTTTAATAAATACAAAATAAACATTTAACACAAAAAGTATGTGTCTGTGTATTTTTTCATTATTACTGGGAAAGTTTACAGTGGGAGGGGCACCTGTGACATCACAATCACTGAACCCTGCGTGTTGTTAGGGATTAGGCGTTTTCCTGCATTGTAGCAAATTGATCTCACAATAGACCAGCTAGCAGCCTGTCGGCATATATACATTTTTTTAAAAAATTGGTTGCCATGGTAGCAAGCAGTCATAGTAGGATTTCAGTTTTACTTTTTTTTAGTGTTAGATAAACTGTAGATCAGTTACAGACCAGGAGCAACGTTTGCATCACTCTAGATTAAACCTGAATTTTCAAGTGTAAATGTGAGGATTTTGTGCTCGATGGAAGTCTCACATGCACAGTTAAACACAGAAAACTTTAGCCATGGGGGTAAGGAAATTGGCCTGGAGGCCGATAGGCAGACCTACTACACTGCAGGAGTTATTTTATTGTAGTCAATTGTATTGATCACAGAAATATATATATATTATATATAGCACAGGTTGCACCTGGTTTGCTTTGTGAGCCTAGTTTAAGGGTCAGTGGAGTGTTGGATGGAGATTTGGTTTGCAGGCATTAGGGGGAATATGCTGTGAGCATATATGTGCTCATGGGAACCTTTCCAGTTATCCAGGTTGAACAGCTATTGTGATTGGGGGGGGGTATGGTTTCGCTTCTCATAGAGTAAAGTGGATCATAATTAGAACTAGCTATGTGTGAAAGGTTGAACTTGATGGACTGAAGTCTTTTTTCAACCTACTATACTATACTAATTTGTTTCGCTGATCTCAGCTGATCTCAGGGGGCCTAGCAGAAACAGAAACATCTGCAGTGGGTGGTATAATGGCACATATAACGTCAAAACAGATGAGATTTACTACATTTCCAGCATTTCAATGGTAAAACAAGGTTTGTTTTATGGCACCCGCCTTTCCCCCATGAAAGCTCTTCTTGAGGAGCTGAATTGTTAGGTAATTTTCTTCTCATTTAATGTATTTTTCTTCCTTTTCCACTTTTACGTTTCTGGGAATATCCACTTTGATTCAATTTGCCAGATTATGAATCCACACTAATTTATTCCGCACTTGTGAAGGAAGCTAGGATGTCCTTGCAGCTTTAGAGGATGTAAGAAGAATGGACGTGAGCTCAGATGCAGTTTTAGTTTCAACAAAAGGAAGGAAAATGGATAGGTCAGGTTTTCAGCTGCGAAAAAATCTTTAATAATACATGTAATACCTCCAATTGTATTACATTGCTTGAAAAATATCCGATGAGACATTTAATTAGACAAACATCTGGAACGTGGAATCTCAAAGTTTGTTCAGAAAAGAAAGTAGTGGTATACTAATATACATATATAAAATTATAACATATTACACAAACCTGAGACATTTTCTCACAAAGGTAAGGCACTTAGAATGTATTTTCTTAAAATGGACTGTATATATCACCATTTGCCAAAAGGTGCCTCTAAATGTAACATTTTAAGATTAAATTATTAAAAATGTTTAATAAAAAGTTACATTTTTTGAAAAGGCAAATTCTTATTGATTTGTAATAAAACACCATGTCCAAATGCATGGAACCTTTAACATACCACATGCACTATATCGGGTGTCCGGGTTGTAGAAGTATTTTAACTGTCAGGTGGCAAACAATATGGCTTGCTTTTATTACCTATCATGACATCAATAGAGCAGGTGCTGCAGTTATTGAACATGTGTCTTTAGAGCAGAAAGAAAATGTCTTGATGGCATCTGGTTTAAATGTGACATTTTCACTTTCCTTCAGATGCAGAGTCATAATCACATTTCCATAGGGCATTGCCACCTTCTTTATGCCACGTTACGGTTCATGGTGTACTTGTAGCAAAGTGCATCCATAAAAAGCAACAAAATGTTACGCCAACATAGCATGCTGCTATACGGTATATACAGAAATATGTGAGTTATGATATTATTATGATATATGAAGTGATATATGCACTCACAAATGCCAAGAGCCAATAAAGGCACATCAGATCCTCGGGGTCTTATGATAATACATAATTTGGTAATTTTGCCAAAAAAGCTTTACTTGATCTTATGCTTATTGACAATAAGAAGTAAACGGTAGTTTACACTATTCCCCTACATCTAAACATCCATTATTGCATTTTATAATGCTTCTCATGGCCCTTCCATGCCACATAACCTTCACTTCCTCTTACATATACCCAGAAGCCACTGTGGTCGCCACATCCTTCTCCATGCAAGTGTTCTCAAAATGCTAAAATGTAAATATATTGAAATTAAAATTTACCAATGCAAATATATAATTAAGTAAGATTAAATTATCCTTCACCCTATTCATTCCATTCAGTATAAAAAGATATTACATTCAAATCAACATTTTACTCTCCTCTCTCTAATGTTCCTACCTTGTAAATCCACTTAGATTTTTTTTTTGTTGGGATAGATCTTTATCACCTCCATTCCAATTAGATGATACTATGTGAATCCCAAAACATTAATTACACTCAAGCGTAAAATCTCAAAATCTACTCTCTCAATATCCAAGTGGTCCTGTTGAAACCCAAGGGCATTGCAGAATGTATACCATATATTCAAAGGAAGAATACATATATAAAAAACATTTTTTCATTTGTGAACATTAAAAATAATGTTACTTATTTTTATAGGTAAAAATGCTCTCATATTACATTTATGGAATGCACAATTTTTTAAATGAACATCTTATTTAGGCTTAGATAGACAACTCGGCCTTTTTTAAATGATCATTCCTTTTAAAATTATCAGAGGTTTTTTGGGGCAAATTGGATTTTAAAAACTGATCCTCTAATATAATTTGCCAATATTTTGAAAAAAACAATGTTTTAATATAATGTGCACTACTGAATACTTTTTGCTAGATAATTATTCTCGGTTTTTCCTGTCAACCCTCTTTCTTCAATAGTTTACTTCTATCTATCTTATTAACTGCAGATTCTCTCTCTAATATTTTTTAGGATATTGTTTTTTTTTAAAGTGCATTTTTAAAATGTAGTTGTTTATCAGTTTCTTTTAAGATTAGAATCTGACCTTTAGGGATGTACCGTATTTGCTCGATTATAAGACGAGGTTTTTTTCAGAGCAAATGCTCTGAAAAATACCCCTCGTCTTCTAATCGGGGTCGTCTTCTAATCAGACCTCAAATAGAGGTCTGATTAGGAGACTAAGATCCAGATCCCCCGCACCGCTGCAGGGGACCTGGATCCTCCTGTCTCCCCCCCCCCCATACACACACTTACCGGTGCTTCGTTCTGTATTGCCGGGGCAGCGATCCGCGCAGCCGGAAGGAGGTGGAGTTGGCAGCGGGGGTTTGTCTGCGTCCGTCGCGTATACCTTCCCCCGGCTGTCAGAGATCAGAGTTCCCCTGACAGCCGGGGAAGGTATTCGAGACGGACGCAGACAAACCCCCGCTGCCAACTCCACCTCCTTCCGGCTGCAGCAGAAGGAGACGTCAACCCGCTGCCCCGGCAAAACAGCATGAAATTGGAAGCACCGGTAAGTGTGTGTGTGTGTGTGTGTGTGTGTTAGTGTGTTAAATGGGGGCATAGGGCATTTCTGGAATGCCTTATACCCCTATTTGCCACTCTGGCACTTAGGGGGTTAAAAAGCATATTATGGGGCAGAGTGGCATATAGGGAGGTATAACGCATTTCACCTCCCTATTTCACTCTGCCCCATAATATGCCTTTTAACCCCCTAAATGCCAGAGTGGCATATAGGAGTATAAGGCATTTCTAAGGGGGGTAAAAATGCCTTTTAACTCCCTTAATGCCACTCTGCCTCCTGGAATGCCTTATACCTCCCTATATGCCACTCTGCCCCATAATATGCATTTTAACCCCCTAAATGCCAGAATGGGATATAGGGGTATAAGGCATTTCTGGAGGCAGAGTGGCACATAGGGGGTCAAAAGGCATACCATGGGGCACAGTGGCATATAGAGGGTTAAAAGGCATATCATGGCCATATTGGTGTGGCAAGCCTGGGGGCAGATGTGCGTTACTGGGGGACAGGTTGGAAAATACAAGGAAATAAAAATAAAAAAAATATTTTTCTCAATCATAGCTTTTATTAAAAAAATAGTTTACATAAATTAACATTTACTGGTAAAACTTTTTTCCTTTAGGGTCGTCTTATATTCAGGCTTTTTCTTTTTTTCCTAAGTTAATATTCAGATTTTGGGGGGTCGTCTTATAATCAGGGTCGTCTTATAATCGAGCAAATACGGTAATTTAAATCCAAACTCAATTATTACTATCTGTTAGATTAAAAAAAGTTTTAGAATGTATCATGACATATATAATGACATAAAATTACATCTAAAACATGTATTTGATTATTTACCGCAATAAAAAGTTTCAAATTTAATTTTATAAGTATTAATAAGTTCCAAAAAATGTAAATAACTTAATTTCAGGTCCACCCCCAATTAATAGAGCATCTACTGTTTATCAGAGGACCAAGTGAGTTCCAAATGAGTTGTCTGTCCAAATATGGAGGGACTCCCAAAAGCACATGAAAAAGTTAAGTGTAACTTGGGACAAACTTGGTCCCTATGGTGGTCCCACATAACTGTAAATGATAATTTCCTTGACACAAAAAAATTAGGCATAAAAAACACTACATTCTAATATTAAACAAATTTGGCACTCTGGTATGGTGGGGATCACTATGTAGGGTATTTTCTACTGCTCGGGGTCTATTTGCATGATCAATTTTTGTACAAAGTGAAGTTATATCAACGATGTAATATGGATTCCATTCAGTTTTACCAAAATCCTCAAACATGACCAGCATTTATGATAAAACTACAACTGCTTCTGCAAAAAATGATATCTTTGCATTCTGATAAACTTGATGTTAGCATTAATACCATTAATTATTGGTTGACCCTGTGCTTGTGAATCTTCAGCAAACAATTGCTACTAATAGGAAACTGATTCATAATTAATTAACACTCTTTATCTGTAAAAATACATTCATCTAAACCTACTCTTAATACGAGGAATGTTCGAAAATTATTTGGAACGTCCCTTGTAACTGTCTTAATTCTGTTTGATATTCTTTGGTTGGATCTTGTTTAATTTCTATAAATTAATTCCTTACTTATATTATTGGCTTTTTTTAAATAGTGTCCCCTGCTTATTATTGGTTTTTTTCAAAACACACAAAATAAAGCAGTGTGGTTCTCCATATGAGAGGAGCTCTCTGTATTTGTATTGTGTCCCTTTAAGATAATTTCTTACGTTGCTATGGTGTTAAAATAAATACTGTATAATTAGTAATTCTTTCTTATTACTGCATTCGCAGGTATATGTTAAACTAATATTTCCTGGGTTGGGTTGCTAATTCATTTTGTCAATACTTAAGTGATCATTAGTGGGTTTTTAAATGAACTATCCTAGTGTTACATGAAATAATGTATATGAAGTGTTCTGACAATTTCGAGTCTAATGGAAACAAGAAGGCTGCTTTTGTTGTTCGTCACGATATTTTGGATGACTTTCTCTGCTCAAACACCACACTGAGCTAATGCCTTATGGCGAAACTAATGAAGTCCTGATTGTACAATAAAAGTCTATCCTCCATAGACGTTCATTAGTGAGAGAGGCTGGGTGATTATGGCTAAGCCATTCTACTGTTTATCCCCAAACAGTATAATAAGGAGTCAGGGTGTTTAATAGTAATAAGTGGCTAATATGTCACTATGCGAAAACTTAGAACTGTTTAAAAAAAAAGAAGTCAACACAATACATTTAATAACATGCTTCCTTGCTTCAATGGCATTTAAGACTTTACCCTTGTCTTTATTCACATTCAGACCTCTCCTGGATTCAGCCCTCAAGTATATATGTATGTATGTACTCTCCTTGGTCAGGAATGTAGTCTTCTGTTTATTGGTCTCTATGCAAGAGAGGACTGGCAGATTTTAGCCCGGAGAGTAAGGCTCCCTGTCCCTTGACTGTCAAGTGGCCCCCTATCTCTCACCAGTGTTTTCACTTGCATGCACCTTCACTCACAGTCTCCCTCACCTAACCACAGACTCATTCAGTTACAACTTTCCTCACCTTGTATGGTGGACTAGATGGGGCCACATGTCACCTCACATGACTCTAATAAGCAACGGCCAACCCAACCTGAACCCTAATACTAGTGTTGCCGTACTGGGAGCAAAGTCATTTAACATGACATTACGTGGCCATGCAGTGGTAGCTCGCTACTCACATTTTGTGTGAACAGAAATGACAGACAAGGTCAACACCACCCCTGGCTCTATGTAAAAGCTCACTTCCAGAACATGTCAAACTTTGTCCCCAAAAATGAATCTCACTATTAAATAATACTTCAGGAGAACATCTGAATCATTCAATTCTACAGTCATCTTGACTGATTTCCCTGTGCGCGAGCGAAGATTTTATTAAACTACAATTACTAACGATTTGTTACACCAAAGAGAGTCATGGGGACGAACTGAGATTGTGTTATTAAATTCTCTCTTCTTTGCTGTATCTCTGGACAGTTCCTTGTTTTAAGATGCAGTGCCCAATTGATAGAATATCAGTGATCTCCAGCTATGCTGCCTGTGGTACTTATAGAAGTCTCCAATGCCCTATTATACAATAGCGGGTGCCCATGTAATGATTTCATTCCATTTCACAGTAAGCTTAAATACATATAATGCTTCTGCCTGTTATTTTCCATGACTAGGTTTACTTACAGCTGTTTTGGTTCCAATCCATGAGCACTGCATGCACAGCATAGTTAGAAAATATTTAATATGACATCTTTAGAATAAAATCTAAAAATTAACACCAAGCTTGGGATATAAACGCATGATGGTCTTCTGGAAATATTTTATAACTTGAACCACATGCTATTTCTCCTTGTTTTTATTTTATTATTACTAAGTGATTACACTGCCAGGCAGAGACACTAAAGGTGCTTGGAAAGTAAAGATTTTTATAAAAATGGTTTAAATGCCTGTAATATCGGACTGGATGATTACCGTAACGTATAAGCACATGAACCGATTCTGCTGGCTGACATCCTGGATAATGGCTTGTCTTCAATTAGAGCTGTTTTCTTTTACTTTCGTTTTTACATGTGATAAAACGCAGTTGTCACCTAAATGGTTCTAATGTCACTAAATTAATTAGGTAAAGACTTTCGGACACATCTGGTTCCAAAGTAGGTAGGGGAAGCTGAGTTCTGTAATAAAGCATGCAAATGATTATTTTCCTACCCTAGAGTCCTCTCCCCTTAACATGTATAAAACATATACACAGGGTGCCACCAAATTGCATAGTCACTGACATTTTTTGGATTTTTTTTTCGGAAAATCTTGCTCAAACACTGTGGTCTAATATGGCAAATCTAAAGTAGCTCTGTTTGTCCAATGAAAATTCTTTCTTCCCTAAACTTTAATTTGTAAGATGTCTAGGTGATTAGGACTGAGCCATTCTATTATTTACTGCAAGGTAAAACACATACAAATGTCTGAATACACTATACCATGCACGGTATTTTTAAAAACACATTTTCATGTGATACTAGTGATAAAACAGAGACCCCCTTTAATAACACACATGATCTGAAACTTAACTGTAGACTCATAATATATACTATTTGCAATAACGGCACATATACATTACTATATTTTTCCTGCATGTGCACATGTGAGGATTTTATGCTTTGGTTATGGTCGTTGGTGGCAGATTACCGACGTGTGTATATAGCAGTCTTCAGCACACTATACTCTAATACTTTTGCAGCGTGTGACCATATGAATCCAGCCAGCAATCACACACTAAACGCCAGGATCCGTAGCGCAAGCAGCGTTAAATAAACTTTGAAGGCTCAACTAGTATTTGCCCTGTTTGCACGATGGTCTGTCTGGGTGTCAAGAGATGAACATTTTCCAGGAAAGGCAAAAATAAAATGAATATGCCGACAGGTAAATTTAAAGCAGGGACACGACAAGGTGCAAATCGTACAGGTGTTTCTCAATGTAGCCACCAAAAGGGCCAGTAAAGCTTTAAACCATTATCTGCACTTTGCCGCCCCAAGCACTTTTTTTTTTTTTTTTTTTGAAGCGGAGGAGAGAGAGGGGCGCCGAGTGGTTTTCGCTTACTCGCTCAGCGCCTCTCTCCTCTGCGAGCCCTCTAGCTCGGTCTCGGTGCTGGCTTGTAATGCTGAGCGTTGGAAGATGACGTCATTTCCGGCGCTCATCATTACAACCCGGCACCGAGACCGAGCAGGGAGAGTCGCCGCAGGACTCCTGAAAGGTAGGTACAAAGTGGGGGATAGGGTAGATAATAGGGAGGGAGTGGAAGGGTAGATAATAGGGAGGGAGGGAGGGAGAGGAAGGGTAGATAATAGGGAGGGAGGGAGAGGAAGGGTAGATAATGGGGAAGGAGGGAGGGAGAGGAAGGGTAGATAATGGGGGGGCAGCAGAGGAAGGGTAGATAATGGGAGGGCGGCACTTTAAACTTCGCCCCAGGCGGCATTATGCCTTGGGCCAACCCTGTGACTACAGACTAACAAAGCAGCTCCTGAAAAAGTATGCAACCCACAGAAGACATTTTATAACTTGAATGCTTTAAATAGGGGTGCAAAAAAACCACAGTTGGCCAAGGGGAGCAAGAACACCACTTACTTTACAGCAGGGCCGGGCTGCGGATAATGAGGCAGCCCTAGCATTTTAAGGTCCGTGGCTACCTAATGACCTCCACTACACGTGGCCCACAGCTAGAAACGAGAAGCTGCATGTTACGTTTTCATGCTTAAGTAGCATTTGACCTGCATGTCCAGCTGGTTGCCACACGGTGCAGCACCTGATCTTTTGCTGGAGCAGCAGATCAGGTGCGTATTGAGTGGTTTTGGGAAGCAGCCAACCAGTCATGTGCCAGATAGCCAGTTGGTCCTCCTATACAGCTGTAACTGCTACAACGTATGTTCAGTGATTGGATCAGACATAAAAGAACCTTCTCATGCTTCTCATCTTATTCTGTCATATAATTTGTGTTGAATACCCCTATATCCAGGTGTTGACACTTGCATCCAGTGGCAAGAAAAAATAAATGAACCCTTTTGGAATTATCCTTTTTGTATTATTGTGCAATTTTATTCCAAATGTGTGGCGATGGTTCAAGTTGCACTGAAGTCCATAGATGTACTTGTGTATATTTTGCATTGTGCATATGTTTCAGTTGTTACTGAGACCTGGCTTCCTGGCATATTTTTACTGTAATTTTCCTGTAAAATTCACTTAATCCCTTATTAATAATAAGAGCTATTACAAAGATGTGACTTGCAGCATGCACACTAAACTCAGATCCATGCTTGACCCAACCATATGCCGAAAAATCATTACACGTTCCATAAACCTTAATAAAATTTCTACTCTGTATTAATTTGTTAATTAGTTTAGAATTAAATACAGCACCACAAGCCCTTAGCCAAATTTGAAGCTATTTTAAATGGCTGAATTTCATTCGAAAGAGATTTGCTATTCTGGAATATTATATTTGCTTTCACTAGTTCTTGGGATAATGTGTCCCTTCCATTCATCATACGTTCAAGCAGCTAACAGAAGTGACAAATGGAAGAACAATAATTATTTTATATTGTTGTTTACAGTAATATCTACATCTTTCGGGGGATCTAATAATAGCATTTTCTATCAGTAATATAATTTATTTTTGCTGCCCATATAGTTGCCAATATGTTCTCCTATTTCAGAAATGACTGTTACTCTTTCTTCCAATTAGGGCTGCAACTAACGATTATTTTAATAATCGATTAGTTGGCCGATTATTTTGTCGATTAATCGATTAATCGGATAAAAAAATACATTATTTTAAATTGAAGAAAAATTGCAATAAAAAACGTACAATTTACACTTTCATCTCTTTATTGCAATGGCCTCTGTCTATTCACCTTCTTATTTTACTGACATAATAATAAAAGCTACAAGAACCCAAACACGGTGTTTCTCAAACTAGGTTTTAATAAAGTTATTAGTAAATATTAATTCATGTTAACTATTTTTCATATTTAATAAAAACTGAGAAAAAAAGCCTTGTTTAAATTTTTTTAAACTGCCCCCATATGCATATCTGACCCCCAGCTTGCCACTCTGCCCCCATATATGCCTTATACCTCTTATATGCCAGATTCCACTGTGCCCCCTGATATGCCACTGTGCCCCCTGATATGCCTTATACTCCTTATATGCCAGTGATATGCAACTGAGCCCCCTGATATACCTTTTACCCCCAGATTTGTTTTATGCCCCCCTGATATGCCTAATATCGATGTCTTATACCCCCTATATGCCACTGATCCCCCTGATATACCTTTTACCCCCAGATATGTTTATGCCCCCCTGATATGCCTAATATCCATATGCCTTATACCCCCTATATGCCCTAAAAATTCATAATACCCCCCATACACCACTATAACTCACCCATACACCACTCTGGCTCCTCCCCCTCCCATACACCACTCTGGCTCCTCCCCTCCCATACACCACTCTGGCTCCTCCCCCTCCCAAACACCACTCTGACTCCTCCCCCCTCTCATACTCCACTCTGCCTCCTCCCCCCTCCCATACACCACTCTGCCTCCACCCCTGCCCATACATCACTTTGGCTCCTCCCCTCCCATACATCACTTTGCCTCCTCCCCCTCCCATACATCACTTTGGCTCCTCCCCCTCCCATACTCCACTCTGCCTCCTCCCATACACCACTCTGGCCCCTCCCCCTCCCATACTCCACTCTGCCTCTTCCCATACTCCACTCTGCCTCCTCCCATACATCACGTGGCTCCTCCCCCTCCCATACATCACTTTGCCTCCTCCCCCTCCCATACTCCACTCTGCCTCCTGTGAACCTCCGTTTCTGACAAGACACCAGGGAGCCGGGTAGAGAGGCAGAGTGGCGTATGAGAGGGGGAGGAGCCAGAGTGGTGTATTGGAGGGTGGCTCCCATACACCCCTCTGACTCCTCCCCCCTCCCATACACCGCTCTGGCTCTCTACCCGGCTCCGTTACTGAAGGCACTTTCATTGCAGCTTCATAGAAGCCACAATGTAAGTGAAGGGCAGTAACGGAGGCTGTCTGTGCGATGCAGACCCTCACCGGCTATCAGAGAGGATGATTCTCTGTCAGCCGGTGGGGGTCTGCATCGCACAGACAGACTCCGTTACTCACCTTCACTTACACTGAGGCTTCTATGAAGCTGCATGGAAAGTGTCTGTCAGTAATGGAGCCGGGTAGAGAGGCAGAGCGGTGTATGGGAGGGGGGAGGAGGCAGATGGGAGGGGGAGAGAGACGGAAGTGAGAGACCGGTCGACAGTGAGGGGAATCCAGGTCCCCTGCAGCGTTGCGGGGGACCTGGATTCCGTTGTTATAATCCGATCTCTGTTTGAGGTCGGATTATATAAGGAGAGGAGTTTTTCAGAGCATTTGCTCTGAAAAAAACCTCTTTTTATAAAAGATAAAAATCGATCCGATTAATCGATGATGAAATTCGTTGACAACGATTTTCATTATCGATTATTATCGATTTTATCGATTAGTTGTTTCAGCCCTACTTCCAATACATCTGTCCATCCGGCATGCGAACTAGTTTTTAATTAAATAGCACATCATAAAACCCTATTATACACATTTTTAATGCAGAATATGATATAGTTCCAAAACAGAACAAGTTATTTATAAAAATGATTTAGCATCCAAGGACAATACAAATCTTTTCACTAAGCATTTGTATCTAGAATATTAACTCCATATTTTTGGTTCTGGATGAAAAAAGGCAAATGTATTATATAAGTGAGTTTAGCAATTAAATGCTAAAGAAAGATGCTAAAACTTTCATACTTGGTAAAACCAACTAGACTCACACATTCAACTACTTCTCCTGTCAAAATAAAAGAGCTAGTGAACGAAAAGTGTGGATAAAATAATGATTTTTTTAAACAGTTTTCATATATTTTTAGCTCTTAAGAGCTATGTGACAGCATGCCCTACAGAGTATAGGATGATGCAGTGGTAGGGCTCTCTTACAATTGAGTGCATACGTCTATCCCCTCTTCACACTCTTACACGGCTTATATTACACCAAGAAGCCATGTCCAAATAATGCACTTTAATATTGTAGGCTTCTGATCTTATAACTGAGAAACCAAAGCACGTTTCTGGATTGTTGGAAACATTGAACAATGTCTTGTGAAGATAGGCAAGCGTCAATATATTGCTGACTGTGAACATACAGAGAGTCAGATCCTACAGACTAGTGATTGGAGACCAATGGGATTTTCAGCAAACCTCTCTAAAAAAACCAAGAGACAATGTCTTGCTTCCATTTGTTCTTATAGTTGGTGGTGTGGAATACTCAGGATTCTCTCCCCAGTTCTACTACTTCTGCAATCATTACAGAGCATCTCAGATCTGACTGGCGGAGTGCCCAATTAAAGTGCACCTACACTTATAACTAAGGATGTTTTGGAAATTTGTGACCATTCTTTGCATATTTTAATGTTGTTACTATGAAGCCAAAACAAAACATGTATCAAATGTAATTATGTTCCATTTTTTTCCTTTATTCCTTTCTTCCGCTTCATAGAGGCCAGTAATAGATGTAGAATGACATCATCCTTCGTCTCAGCCTTTTGTTTTAATATTGTGCCAATGGCATTCTTGTTACTGTAAGTGACAGAAGGTTAGAATACATTTATTTTACAATCTATGCTTGTTCTTGCATCTGGAATGTATAAATCATGTTATATCTTATATGAAAGTGTTTTATGCTACAGGTTTGCTTTTAAAAAGATTGTGCTGACCTTTGACTTACAAATTATATAAGTTTAACAACAACTAAAAATTACAAGCCTTAATTAAAGCAGTAGCAGGGATTCACCACAGGGCATAATCAGCATATAAAACCAAGCAAACGTCAGTTTATACAATTTGTACATTTTTAGTTTTTTACATCTTTTGCTTTGCATTGTTCCTTGCCGGTTGGAACTGGTTTAATGGGATCTATCGAGCCCTAAAAATGTTTCAGCGTATTTCGTGTTTAAACCAACGCCTTTGAGATGAAAAAAATAAAAAATAAAACAACTTATTGTCGACATATTATTTATCCTGTGCATTTGGATGAATCTCTGTTAGTTTGGAAATGCTTTTCTAGCTTTCTTTATTTGCTTCTTGGGAAATGGTAAATAATGGATCTTTACTCTTCCTGTCCCCAGATACCCTTCCAGATTTCTTGTCTTAATTCCAAGTGTCTGCAAGTGGATGACAAGCTTTGTACATCAAGTGAATTACATTAGCGTTGTAATCAATAGTGAGTGTTTACTGGGGAACTAAACATTTCAACTGCCTGATCTTGTTGGCCTTTCATAATGTGTAGTGAAGTTCCTTCATAGGCCTGTTCATCTCACCTGTGCACTTCTGGTATGATAGCTATACCTTTGGCTGACGCTGGAGAATTCCCCATATTTTCCTTGCTCCCCCCCCCCTGTGTGTCACGTAACTAAACTCATGCCTGCTCACACGTGACTCAAATAATTGAAACTTTTGACATGCCTAGCAGAGGTCTTTATAAATTTTAATTGCATACTTGAGGTTTCTCCTCCAACAGTGGACTCCAAGGCTCCCTACCTGCACAAGTTGTCTATTAAGGGAAGCCATTCCCAATTACTACATACACTTCCGGTTGGGCTTTAGACTTTAGGATACCAAGAAGTCAAGAAACATACCAGAATGTATCTTCTGAGTGTGCAACAATATTACATCAAGTCTTATGTAAACACTTAGATCTGAAAACATACCATAACTATTAGGGATCGCACGGTCGTAGTTTGCCATTTCAGCCATCAAACAGAAATATAATTTGGACCCATTGGTGGTAGTCTACCGGCCATGTTTTGTAGTGATGCACCAGTTTTTCATTAGATCAGCTACTTCTTAATCAGTTCAGCACGTTGCCCCTGGCTTGTCTTATTGTTATCACTCTTTTACACCCCCCTCCGCATTTTTCTTTGCAAAGCCAATTGAGCAGCCAATTTACTGAGCCATTGTGTTTCAGGTGAAACATTATTCATTTTAAGTGCATGTACCTGGTTTACATTTTAACAAGCAGGGGAGGTTTTGGTTTGCTCTGGTGACCTTGATAAGTCTGTTTCTGCAAGATACTGCTGTTCTTTACGGCCCGAGTATATGGCTATCACTTTTAATGAAAAGGTTTGAAGGTCTTTTTTTATCAGCAAAAAATAGTTACAGCAGCTTTTCCAACTTGCAGCACACCTTGCCATATTTATTGGTAGCTGGCAGAAAAATGTGTTTCTTTTGGAAATCATCCTAAAAACAGACCGTGAAAATTACAGGAGCCTAAATCCCTCGTCTCCATGGCAACCTCTGAATTTAAGAAAGGTTTTGTGTCCTCTGCCTTTCTCAGATGTTCTGTTCATAAAAAGGATGGGGTGGTGTTACCCTAAAATTATCAGCGTGAGCCCAGCTAGGATTATGGTTTTCTTTCATTGCTTATGGCAGTACTGGTTGCACAAAAACAGAAATCATCATATGTCAAACATTTCCACCTTTTTGGTCTTGATGGTCTATATTTCCTTGTTATGGGAAGGATCATATCATCGTTCTGGATGTAGCAGAGGAACCAAATTGTAGAATATTAAAGAAATGGGTGGATTAGTTTAATGTGCACTGCCTACTGCCTGTAAATTATACATTTTGTTAAGCCTTACTAGCTGAAGAAAGCTTTTTACTAACTGGTGAGTTTGTAGAAGACTTGTGGTTTCATGTCACTGAATTCATTGTCCATGATGAAGGGGTATCCTCAGCAAGTTTCTCCTGCTATAAGGGTTGAGCAGGCCCTGCATAATGCATAATTCAACTGATGAGGTATCTTTCAAGAAATGTTACAGATTTAACTATGTATTATACAGGGCCAACTAAGTTTGTCTTGCAGCAGGATCTTACTGGGGATGACCCACCATGAATTCTAGCTATTGAATTGAACCTGCAACTTCCCATGTGAGCTACCATTTTAGTGAGTAAGCCCCAAATTCTCTGCGATTCCCCTCTTAATACTTTGAGATTCTGATACACACCCTGAGAGAAGTCCACCCATTTTGAGGTTCTGACTCCCTCTAGAGTCCACCACATACTTTGAAATTGAACTCCAGACACTCCAGAATGCCCCACACAAGAAGCGAGCAGCCATAGACAAACACCCCTTTCGGGCAAAGTGGAGATATACTTAATGTAATTAAGATAGGATATTGAAATATAGATAGTTGTGGGCCAAATGTACAAACAATGCATATGAATATATTTTATTCCTCTGAATTCCACAATACATTATAACTTTATAAGGCTATCATTTAAAACAGTATCTATCATATCTCAATTTACAATTACAATTACATTACAATTTCCACCAGCATCTTACATTTATTTTTTATTTTAACCTCACAATCTAGTAAACAGATTTTTTTCTTATCATAAATAATTTTTGTTTGGACGCTTACAAATGTCTGCAGTACTTACATGGAAGTAATTCGAATCGAGAATTATGCTAACTGGTGGGTAACTCTGCATGCAGCACAACAAACTAAAATCAATAGGATACTCTTTTTCATCCAACTTGAATTTTTCAAGATTTACTTTTAGTGATAACTATGCATGGTCACTTAACAGCAATTTAGCTATTTTATATTATATACTAGCAAATCGATTGCCTTATCTTTATGCCCTTAACAGGTATAGCTTTTCAAGTTAAGTATATATATATGATATATATATATATAAGTCCTGTAAAAGAAAAAAGATATACGTCTCCCCTACTAATTACCTCTTAAACTGTTAAACAGAATAAATATTGTCTAATTAGAGAAGCAAGCTTCATCCAAAACCAGTTAATAAAATTCAGCACAACAGACTTTTTCAATTTGCCTTTTCCCTGTATGTTAACGATCATAAAAATTCCATGAACTTTACAGCTACAGCAGTAGACAACTTCCTAAATATGTTGATTGGCTGAGCAGTTCACAAGTTTTATTATTTTTCTATTTTTAGTCATATATGTTTTGCATAAAACACCATAAAATTGATTGCCACTACTTCTCGTGATGATCTGTTTATAAATGAAATTCTATTTAACACGATATAAATATATTTTAATAAAATAATAACTATTAACGGTCGTATATCTAAGTTTTATCATTCCTGAAACTGCTTTCCTCTTAGAGAGCTTTCCATGTATTTGTATGGCAGGGTTTATTTATAAAAATTTTTATTTAAATAAAGTTAGTGTAGTTAAAAAATGCCTGTCCTTGCTACTTCAAGGTTAAATGACTATAGCATGCTTTGCTTCAAGCAAACAATTCAATATCAATCCAGAAATTGCAGTATTTCTTAAATAACTGTGGATATCTCTTTTGTTTATAGCTGCTGTTACAGCATGTGTCCAGACAATTATTTTAGTATATATTTCTAGCCAGATGGTTGCAGTGTATTATCTTTCTAATGGTCAACCTTTGTTCAATGATAAAAACAGATTATGATATTTGTCATGACAATGTGAACAGTTTTAAGATATATTCATTTTGAAACTAAATGGGTTTTTTTTGTTTTTTTTTTAAAGAGTTGAAACTCATTAAAATCAAACCACCATCCTGAACCACTAAAAGAGGCTTTACATGGGAAACGAAATTAAACATCTAACTTGGGGAGCTGCTCTTATAATGCCCGGTAGTTGCCAATATTTGCAGCACAGCTATCCGTTACTTATTTAAAAACGTACCAGAGCCAATAACAACATAATTAGCGTTATTATAATTATGGTGCAGATTATTTTTTTGTGGCCTCCTTGTGACGCTCTGCAGCTGACTGCCACAAGATGGCGCCTCAGGTAAAGTGGGCGCCACGCTTCTGATAACTCCCGCTACCCCCCACTCACCACCTCTAGTCACACTGCTTGCTCCAATTAGCCAATATCGCTGGCTAAATCCGAGAGCATAATAGCAGCGTGTTCCATATTTCCCATAAACACCTCCCTATTTTCCCAACAAAATTCAGCTTATATTTTTAAAGTCTTGTCCAAGCTTTAATAAGTAAATTTCCACATTGCTTAACATAAACATTTTTGAAAGACTGCCCAACACTCCAGAAAGTGTCCCACATAATTGCGATATTTGCTGCTTTTAATTTATGTGAATTATTTTCTTCCAGCCTGCTCTAGAAACAGTTAACTGATAATATTTAATTCATGAGCAAATCCTTCTCCCTGTAAATTTCCTTATTGCACTACAACAATTCTTGAACAGACTTAATAAGTGCCTGAATTCCCATGATTACCTCTAAGGAGATGTCACAGCATACCCCAGATGTGGAGGAAGTGTGGTACAGCATTAATTATGCAGTAAAAACATAATTAAACTACTTGACTTTTTCCCCGGATACTGGTCTTATTGTTTTGTTTAATGTTTACCTTGCATTTTGTGACATTGGCTAAAGATTTAAAGGTTAGATTTTAACATTTTGCTAAAGGGCCCTGCAATCCATTGTAAAAATAAAGAGTTCCATGACCCTATGATAATAGTGAATATGGTAATTCCCCCTGCTACACCATTTAATATGTCCCTGCTAAAAACCACATTGTCTGGAGAAAGTTCCCTGTGTGCGGTGCCAGATTATGATCTGCTGTAGTATGCCGTAAACTTTCTATCTAGAATTAGGGATAATAATTCCATAAACATAGATTCTAACCTAATAAAAATAGATTAGCAAATCACATCATTATTGGCATTCTAATATTCAATATTATTACTGTGTTTTCATTTAATATGCCAAGAGAAGGGCTCTTTGCCTAAAATATATAGAGAGAATTTGGAGTAATGGAAAAAACATAGCCGCATGGTGGGTTAAGATATACTCCCTTGAACATGGGGCTATCTTTATCGTGGGAACCAGCAGACATTTCTTAGAATTGGGTTTAAATATCAGCACAAATGGGAAGAGGTAATCACTAGATAATCACTAGCTTGAGTGTTGTTGTTTTCTAATACATGCATAGTCCTATCATAATTCCGTTATTTTTAAGGAGTTACCTTTGCGTTTCTCTGAACTTGAGTGAATCGGTGGTCTGTTTTTCACTTTATCCCTAATCCTGGGGGCTCAGTACCGAGCAGGGATGACATGGGGCCTGAAGAAAAATTTAAGTTAAGTGAAAAATTCTGATTTTATGGTGGATCTAGATATGTCAGATACGAGCTACCCAATAAACGTTTATAACATTCTGCACTATGAAGCTCCCAACCTTTTCAAATCTGCATGTTCCTCCCAAAATGACTCTCTTAGCAACAGCTTGGTCTGCTTTACAGAATATACTCTCCTGTAAACTAGGGCTAGGTCAACTAGCCATCTTACTTAGCCATATGAAAGGTACAAGCCAGAGGCAAGCTGAAACTATAACTTGCAGTAGGTGAAGCTCTGCTCACTTGGCAAACAGTCCCTCCAGAGCGTTTTTTTTGGAATAGTACATTTAAGTTTTGATGAGTAGAGTGGTTTTCTTTTAAGATGATTGATTTATATTATACGTTCTCCCAGTTACTGGAGAATCTGCCAAAGGGGAGTCAAAATAAATCAGTAAGTTGGTTACCCATTTGGCTCTCAAAGTGTAAATGACCATTTCAAAAATATATGTAGTCTTTGCCCTTGCTTACTGGTAACCAATAGAGCATTCAAATGCAATCAATACATGGTCTATAAACTGTATATATTTTGTGAACCATAGGTACGTGAATATATAGTAATATACTGTGAAATTAGAGCAATGTCTATGCTTTGGATATGCATCATGTCTTTTTTTGCCCAACAAAGTCTTGCCTCTCCATTCTTTTCAACATTCCTAGTCTGCATGCGTGTAAAAATCATGTACATCATGGGAACAAGAAGTTGATATAGCTGTCCCCGTGGCATGTACAACATGTTTGTTTAAACACTACATTAGTATTTAAGTTTATTGTATACGTTTGGAACAGGGACAGATCCGTTTAAAAAAGAGGAATCAAAAAGTACCGTCTGGGTTAAAGGGACTGTTTACTACCACAAAAACACTTACAAAGTACAAACTGCCCTCCTTCTCCATGGGCTGGCAATCCTGCCACTGATTGGCTGATTGAAGCAGCCAATAAGTGGCTCTTAAGGACTCCTATTAAATTGAATAAGACGGCTTTCCGCGCATGCATGTCTGATTAGATCCCTGCCTGCATCTTTCTCCGAGCCAGTGTGAAGCAGACTGAAGGTGAGTATATCATGTGCATATGTGTTCAGCAAACACGTCAACTGTACACAAAATGTCTTGGGAGCAGGGGAAAATGCATATGAGGGGATTGTACGTGGTAACACGAAAATGTAAAGGCACCATGCCAGTATCATACGCTTTGAGTCCATGTGATAGCTGCAATGCCCCTTTAAGGCACTAAAAAAACTTTTGCCTATACAGACCAACATTTCAAACACCACACTTTTGTTTATTTCTGCCCCAGTGATCGATTGGTTTGCCTCTCTCAGGTATCAGACATTTTATATTGAATTTCAGAATGTAGCAACTTGTGGGGAATTTTGTGCGAATGGATTAATTAAAAGACCAGTAACTTAAAGAATCTTGCTTAATAAGCTTTTTGTATCTTTAGTTCTGTTTACCTATAGCTTGCCATGTTATTGTTATTATTAGTGTAATGGTTTGTTCATTCCTCCACATTTGTTCATAAATATTTCATTCAGTGTATTGATTGCCAAGATCTATGCCTTGGAGATGCATGTTTCCAAAGTGCTGTAAATGCAGGCTTTTTAATGGTCTCTGGTTTTATGATGAGTTTATTTTATTTTTTTATTACAAAGTAGCTGGGAAAAGTGAGTGAAAACCGAACCTTAGAGGAGTGATAACTTGTTTCATGGGATGACTCCAATTAAAACCCATATGTTGCTGTACCACATTTTTAGAAAATATTATTTTAATGTTGCACTTTTGCTTTTTGTTATAAAAGTATCAGCATATTGTGTTGGGAAATATTTTGTAAAGAAACGGTAGCAAAAATACTCTCCCCCAAAATGAAGGTTGTTTTGCTCTATTAGCCAGTCTATAGATGTTTCTGTACCTCTAGAGCATTTGATTATACGTAGCGTTATACTATTATATTTTGTTGTAAATGATAATACAGAATACAGATAAAATCTGTAAGTAAAATGGCATTTTATTTATGGTGCGCCAACATAGTCTGTAGCACTGTACAAAACGGTTAATATAATAATAAGTAAGGACCAATCTGAGGATGGAGAGAATGTAAACAAGATCAAGCGAGGTAGAAAAAACAAGTAAGGGAGTAAGGGAGGTAGAGAGAGAAGAAAGAGGGATAGAGAAAGAAAAAAAGAGGAAGAGAGGGCTAGAGAGAGCGGAATAGAGCGTGTGAAAGCAAAAAAGAGAGAGAGAGACGAAAAAAGTAGAAACAAAAAGTAACTTTTATTGAAGGCCATATACGGTAGTATATAATATATATAATATATATAATATATATATAATAATATATAATATAATATAATATATTTAAACAATGAGACACAAGATGTTGAAAACCATGTTCAGTAAAGCTTGTTTAATATATTGTGAAGAAATAAGCACACTTTTACATTTATACCGCTTTATAACCCGCATTTCAAAGAGTTGTTTTGCATACTTGCTTTAGCTATTAGTTTTACTATTGAATACGTGTGCAGACAAATGAGCTGTCAATTGAAACCTTAAAGGGAAAGACCAACAGGAAAAATATTTTTCTTCTTAAAAGTAAAATATTGTACTGCATACAGTGATATAGATTAGCAAAAACCTTTTTTATTTTCATTCTGTTACCACAGACTTCCTGGAGGCTGCCATTGTTATTTTGGGTGAATTCCCTTTCATTTTCACCTTACTGAGCCAATTCTTTATGACAGTACTGTCATGGGAGCAGGCCTGCTAATAAAGTTACAATGAGTGGGAGGAGTCACATTGGTAACTGACTCCAGAGGGAGAGTAACTGACAGCAGCCATGACAGACACTGCCTGTGAGTTATGCTAGATGTTTCATGAATAAAGCAGTTAACAGAAGATCTACTGGAGTGTTTATTTCATGACATGGTGTCAGAAGTGCTGTTTACCCTACATTAACAGTCTGCAAGTTTGCCAACATGTCCAAGTTTCAGCCTCCTGAACCCTTTGATTTCTCTCAGCCTGCAGCATGGCCAGCATGGCGTCAGAGGTTCTCCCGGTTTCGCATCGCTTCAAAATTGGATAAGGAGAGTGGAGAGGTACAGGTTAACTCACTCTTGTATGCCATGGGGAAGGATGTAGAGCCCATATATAATGCATTCATTTTCCAGGAAGGGGAAGAATATAACTTTGATATTGTCATGGACAAACTGAGTGCCCATTTTGTCCCACGGAGAAATGTAATCCATGAAAGGGCCTGTTTCTATAAACGCAGTCAGCTAGCAGGAGAGTCTGTGGAGTCCTTTGTACGCAGTTTATTTGAAATGGCAGAGTACTGTGAATTTGGTCCTGCTAAGGAGGAACACATCCGTGACCGAATTGTTATTGGTGTAGCTGATGCTGATGTGTCGCAGAAGTTGCAGCTGGAGCCTGAACTGACACTAGATGTGGCTATCAGAATGGCACGCCAAAGCGAGATGGTAAAAGCACAGAATGTGACCATGAGGTCTGAATGCATGGTGAATGAAATGCAGACTACCACACGTTCTATTAGAGAGAAGCATAGTACGGGCAGTAGGCTGCAGACTGCAGAAGGGCTGAAATCACGCTGCTCTCGCTGTAACCGCATTCATGGACCGAAAACCCCCTGCCCTGCTAAGAATAAGAGATGTAGAAAATGCAATCGCATGGGTCATTTTGAAGTTACATGTAAAACAGAGATGGTAAAGGAAATTGAAGTTGGATGTGAATCTGAATGTACAGATGAACTATTCCTTGGATCAGTATCACAGTGGCTGGACACCGATGACTGTTGGAGTGTGGAACTCCCTGTGATGGGGGCATGCATCAAATTCAAGATTGACACAGGGGCAGATATCTCTGTTATGTCTGAGAAAAGCTTTAAATCATTACCACAATGCCCCATCTTGGAAGCTAGCAGAGCATGTGTCCGCAGCCCAGGAGGGCGTGTAGACTGTGTGGGCAGATTCCTCGCACGCAGTGTGTATAAATCAAGGCACTTCACCTTCTGGATCTATGTCATAAGAGGTCGGTGTGGTAACAACCTCCTTAGCCGCACAGTGGCTTGTAGATTAGGCCTTGTCTCTAGAATTAATGAAATACAGAGTGACATGTTTGGAGACATAGGACTATTAAACTGTGAACCGGTACGGATTCAACTGAGACCCGATGCTGTTCCTTACAGTTTGTCTACTCCTCGCAGGATACCATTTCCTATTTTGCCCAAGGTAGAGGCTGAACTGAAGCGTATGCAGGCTCTAGGGATAATTGAGGTGGTGACGGAAGCAACCGACTGGTGTGCACCCATGGTGCCGGTAACAAAGAAAAATGGAAAAATCAGAATTTGCGTGGATTTAAAACGTCTGAATGCGGCAGTAAAAAGAGAACGGTATGTCTTGCCTACACTTGAGGATATTGCACCTAAGCTGGCGGGGGCACGATTCTTTTCCACACTAGATGCCTCTAGTGGATTTTGGCAGATCCCCTTAGATCCAGGTAGCCAGAAATTAACTACTTTTATCACCCCTGTCGGGCGGTTCTGCTTCCGCCGCCTCCCTTTTGGCATCTCCTCGGCTCCAGAGATCTTCCAGCGAGAGATGAGTGCTCTCTTGAGGGACCATGAAGGCGCAGTAGTTGTCATGGATGATATTCTGGTCTATGGCTCTACAGCAGAGGAACATGATCACCGTTTGGAAAAAGTGCTACAGACTATCAGACAGTCTGGACTTAAGCTGAACAAAGATAAATGTTGCTTTAAACAATCTGAATTGCGCTATTTTGGACATCTTGTAAGCAGTCAGGGCATAAGGCCCGATGAAAGCAAAGTACATGCCGTCACAGAAATGAAAAGCCCTGCGACAGTGCAAGAACTTAGGCAGATTCTGGGTCTTATTAATTTTCTGGGCAAATTCTTGCCAGATCTATCAACAGTTTTGCACCCGGTGACCGAACTGTTAAAAAATGATGTTGCCTGGTACTGGGGTGAGCCCCAAGAGAAGGCTTTGGCTCAGGTGAAGAAGATGTTGGTGTCAGCACCAGTATTAAAATTCTATGAGTCTACCAGGACAACAGTGGTGAGTGCAGATGCAAGTTGTTATGGGCTTGGCGCCGCACTGCTACAGGAACATGATGGGGAATTGTGTCCAGTGGCCTTCTGTTCACGGACCCTAACAGATACTGAAAAGCGGTATGCCCAAATTGAGAAAGAGTGTCTGGCGGGTGTGTGGGCCTGCGAGAGATTTCAACGATATCTAGTGGGCCTGGATTTCTTCAGCCTGGAAACAGATCATAAGCCCCTGGTGCCTCTGATTAACTCATTTGATCTGGATAAGGCCCCAATTCGCTGCCAACGGCTACTAATGCGCCTTCTGAGGTTCAATGTCAAAGCCATACATGTTCCTGGGAAGAGGATGGTGGTAGCTGATACTCTGTCAAGACTTCCCTTAGAAGACAGTGACTTCTCTGACTCTGACTATGAGGTCCAAATGTTTGTGGACTCTGTTATGTCTTCACGTCCAGTTTCAGAAGCAAGACTAGAAAAAATCAAACAAGAAACCTTGCAGGATGCTGATCTCCAGGATGTTATCCGGTTCATTCGGGAGGGTTGGCCAAGCTGCCGATCCGCCTGTGTGTCCCTAAGCAGGTATTATACTGAGAGGGCTCACCTCTCTGAGGTGGATGGCCTTATTCTTTTCCAGGATAGGATTGTCATCCCAACAAGCTTAAGGCGCGAGGTGCTACAACAGCTACACCATGGCCACCAGGGCATCACAAAGTGCAGAGAAAGGGCTGCGCTATCAGTTTGGTGGCCTGGCATCAATGTGGATATAGCAGAACTGATCTTAAGGTGTGCTTTCTGTCGTGATAATCGGCCTACTCAGAGGAAGGAGCCCCTGGTAACATCCCCACTGCCTGGGGGCCCCTGGCAAAGGATTGCTGCTGACCTATGTGAGATGAGGGGTAGGAGATACCTGATTGTGGTAGACTACTACTCAAGATACATTGAAATAGCACCTCTCACTGCAATGACTAGCCGAAGTGTCATCTCCCATCTCAAAAGCATGTTTGCTAGATGGGGCATTCCACTGGAGTTTGTGAGTGATAATGGCATGCAGTTTGCCTCTGATGAGTTCAAAAAGTTCAGTGAGGAATATGATTTTCGGCACACCACGTCTAGCCCACACTACCCGCAGTCCAATGGGGCTGCTGAGAGGGCCGTCCAGACTGCTAAGCATATTCTGAAACAGCAGGATCCGTACCTAGCCCTCATGGCTTATAGGGCCACACCGCTGCAGGCAACCGGTACAAGTCCAGCTCACCTCATGTTGGGCCGCCACATGCGTACCACTGTCCCTCAGTGGAATCTCAGTGTACCGGCAAGTGATGACTTTCCATGGGCAGTGAAGGAGAGAGACGAAAAGATGAAGACGTCTTATCAATTCTTCTACAACAGAAGACATTCAGCACGCCCTCTGTCTAAATTGTCCCCTGGCCAGAGTGTTAGGGTGAAGCTAGACCAGGAGACAAGCTGGAAGACCCCTGCTACTGTTATATGTCACTCTCAAGACCCACGTTCCTATGTAGTACAGACCAACACAGGTGCTGTGCGCAGGAACCGCAGGCATCTCCAAGCTATTCCAGATTTAGACTGCGGAGAACAACCTGGGGAACACTGCACTGATACTCCACTGGCAGATAGTGGACCATGCCCAGTTTCGCAACCAGAGCGTAATACAGTTGTTCCAGGAGGTTCCCAGGTCTCTGCTGCCTCCAATAACTTCAAGACAACTTCCAGCGGCAGAGTGGTGAAACCTCCAATCCGTTACAGGGACACAAACTGTATAATGTTTAGTTAGTACAGTAACATGAAGAATGGGCAGAATAATCCCTATGTTACTGGGGGCTAGGGTAGTCTACCCCGATGCCCAAGTCAGGAATATGTTGTTGTTTAGTTTAAAATATATGCATATTACCTACCTCCCTGCTGATGGTACCTTTTATATTGTTATGTATTGCTGGTGTTTGTTCTTATTTCTTTAAGGAGGAAGATGTCATGGGAGCAGGCCTGCTAATAAAGTTACAATGAGTGGGAGGAGTCACATTGGTAACTGACTCCAGAGGGAGAGTAACTGACAGCAGCCATGACAGACACTGCCTGTGAGTTATGCTAGATGTTTCATGAATAAAGCAGTTAACAGAAGATCTACTGGAGTGTTTATTTCATGACAAGTACTAATGATGTCTGGCTTGCAGAACCAACCTATCTCGTCCATAGACGGCTCAGTGTCTGGGTGATTATAACTGAGCCATTCTATTGTTTACCAGAAGGGGGTATGAAAAGGAGTTTAGGGTGTTTGTCTAGTAGATTGGGCTAAAATAACACACCCAATTACCAATATACAGCTGTCTGGTAACTTTATATTATGTAGAAACTAGAAATGAATAATAATAATAATAAAAATAAATACTGTTGAATTTATAAACTTCCTCTCCAGACTTCCCCTAAAACACACACTTTCAGTCTGTGTATTCAGAATATTGTAGGGGTTGAAATGTGTTTAGCAAGTACATCTATACCCTTCTATGTACCGTATTTTCCGGCGTATAAGACGACCCCCGACTTTTGAGAAGATTTTCTCGGGTTCAAAAGTCGCCTTATACGCCGGAATATACAGTACACTTTAATCAGTGTAGTATATATCACCAGGACCAAGGTGTGATTTAAAGCAGGGACAAGTAAAACATGAATTATTAATGGATCATCGTAAATATAACCCTATTAGTAAAGGGTAAAAACGATTACTATTTTCTCGGCATGTATTACAGGCAGCAATATAAAATCATTTATTCAAAGAAGTTACATTATATAAACTGTTATCTTATTTACGGTGTTATGTGCAATGTCCGAAGCATAGCTGCTTATGGGATGCAATTTTTGGAAATGAGGGACTCATTCTTTTTTGCAGCTATTGCTTCGTGTACATCTAGTCCTTAGAGTTCTATATTTTGATGTATTTTCATTTTGATGTTCTGATGATGTTCTGCATTGATTCTGTTTAGCTGGGGTAATAAAAAGCTTGGTATGGAGAAGCATTTATTACTACAGTGTTATTAATAATTTAAGGAGATTCTCTGACTTGGCAGTGACTGCTAGCACAAAGTAGCTGCCATCTCTGCATCTGTAATGTTATGATGAAATATCTCATCTCTCTTAATGTGTTTGTGTTTATGCTTAAAAAAGGTGGGATTGTTGTACATATCCTTGATGATCACATCAGTGTCAGTACAAACCCATATAATGCTAGAACTATTTTACTGAATGGTTAATATGAACAGACCAATATCAAGAAGGGTCCCTCTTTGTACAAACTTCCATTTACTCTGTTATTGAGACAAAAAGCACAAACGTGGCAAAGACCAGTACGCTATATGGACAAATGTATTGGGACGCATGACCACTACACCAACAGGGACTTTTATGACATTGCAATCTAAATACATAGACATTATGCTTTGTGCTGGCAGCATTAATCTACAGTATCTTTGTTAAATGTCTGAAGGGAGTACTACATGACTTCATTGTTATTAGCTAATTTTGTCTGAGGGCTTTACTAAAATGGCTGCTAAGAGCTGAATTGAAATATAACAATTTAACAATGATAGCCTTCTTTCAGAAAAAAAAATCTTTAGTTTAATGCCTTAATGGAAAATATGTTTTTCATGAATTCTTCCTACGTAGGCTGAATTTTGGACAGTTTTGAGTTATGTAAATATTTTGTTGGATTATGTGTAGAATGGAGTTCGACAATTCATGAACTGGTTACTAAAGTTTCCTAAAATAATGTTTGGTTTTAAATACACTATATGGACAAAAGTATTGGGACATTACAGTGACTTTTATGATATTCCATTCTAAATACATAGACATTAATATGCAGTTGGCCCCCCTTCGCAGCTATAACAGCTTCCACTCCTTTGGAAGTGATGTCCACAAGATTTTGGAGTGTTTCTGTATGATTTTTGCCCATTCGTCCATTAGAGAATTTGTGAGGTCAGGCTCTGATGTTGGACGAGAAGGCCTGGCTCGCAATCTCCCTCCAGTTCATCCTAAAGGTCTTGGATGAGGTTGAGGTCAGAGCTCTCTGCAGGCCAGTCAAGTTCTTCCACACCAAACTTATCTAACCATATCTTTATGGACCTTGCTTGGTGCACTGGGGCACAGTCATGCTGGAAAAGAAAAGGGTCTTTCCCTAACTGTCCCCACACAGTTGGAAGAATAGCATTGTCCAAAATGTCTTGGTATGCTGAAGCAAGGGGCCAAATCCCTGATAAAACAGCCCTAGTTTATCAGGCAAGTAACGTTCTCCTTTCATCTGCCAAACCACAGAACATGTTTCCACTACTCCAGAGTTCATAGGCAGTGTTCTTTACACCACACGATCCAATGCTTTGTACTTGCTCATGTGAGGCTTGCATACAGCTGCTTGTCCATGGAAACTCATTCCGTGAAGCTCCCACCACACAGTTTTTGTGCTGATATGAATGCCAATGGAAGTTTGGAACTCTTCAGCAATGCATGATGACTTTTACACCCCATGCTCCTCAGCACTCTGTGACCCAGCTCTGTGACTTTACATTGTCTTTGGCTTTGTGGCTGATTTGCTGCTCTTTCTAACCACTTTCCAATAAAACCACTTGACTGGAATATCTATCAGGGATGAAATTTCAAGAACTGTAACTTATTGTACAGATGGCATCCTATCACAGTAACATGCGTGAATTCAGAACTTCCCATTTTTTTCACAATTTTTTTGTGAATGCAGACTGCATGGGTAGGTGCTTAATTTATACACCTGTGGCAATGGGTCTAATTAAAACACCTGAATTCAATAATTAACAGGTGTGTCCCAATCCCAATGATGTTGCATGGCTAAATAACACCAGTAGCAGATACAGTGCAATGGCCATACTTAGACTCCTGAGATCTTGTCCACCTGCTCCTCATGAGAAGTGGGTCAAGAAAGCAGGGATAGACACGCAAATGGTTGGTGAAAGCCCCATAATACATGAAATGGGGTATTCGAGGTAGCCAAGTGGTTAGAGCAAAGCAACACCACCTCTAGCCATCCAGAGATCAATGTCTGCCCTGTATGCAAAGTAATCAGCTGTAATTTCCGGAGTCACAGGGGGATAACAAAGATGCCGATTCCACTGTGTTTTACATAGAAACATAGAACGTGACAGCAGATAGGAACCAGTAGGCCCATCCAGTCTGCACAACCTCTAATTTTGTATGTCACAATAGGTGGTCTAAGACCAATTTGGGCCTTTATGAAGCCTCATTCATAGTATGAGCAGTCCTCTAGGGAAGAATTCTCAATCTGCTGTCCTCCCCAACCTTACTGCACACTGACCATAAACCGTGATAACTATTACAAGTTTACAGATATTGTCAACAGAGAAATTAAATGTACTATATACATACTGCCTATTTCCCCTGTTCCATAGTGTCAGTTATCTTTGTTATTAGCATTGGTACTGTTATAATAATTTGCCTCATCCCTAATTCCAAGAACACTTTTTTAATCAACAACAATCATGTTCAAGACAATCAGAATATTACCATAACAGGAAGAACCCCCTTTAGCAGCTGTTCAAGCGGGCTTGACATTGTATAATATGTGATATGAAATTCATTGTGTAATAAGCATTTTGGGGGTTTAACTAAGGCCTATTTCCTGTTTTCTGCTCCAATTAAAATGACAATTACAAATGAGCAGGCAACCAAGAAAGGGGAGTTAATTTCCATTTAGGAATATATCATACAACTGCCATTTGGGGTTATATTTTAAGACTTTACTGAGATATTATACTTTCCTTACAAATGTCAAGATTTATATTTGGTGACAGGTCTGTTTTAAAGGGACGATCCAGCCATGATATGCCCTTTAATGCATGTGTTAGCTGAGAGGTCCCTCCAAATGTTTCTATGCAGGAGATGTGTTCAGCTAAACATATGTCACTGCGTGTGATCTCCTTACTACCAGTCCGCCCCTGTACTGGCTCGGCAAATGCTACCAGCATTGATTTTAATGGGAGCTCTCTCCAACAACTGATTGGCCCCCTACCATGGAGGAGATGGAGGGCGGCTACACAGCTGAAGCTTCTGTCCCTTTAAACTGTCCCTTTAAAAGTGTTAGGTTAGTGGGTCACCTTTGTGACCGAGCAGAACCATGTTAGCTACTTCATCTGGGTTCCCGTTTTTAGCTTTTAGTTCAACATAGCAAAAAGAAGAGGACACTGTATCATCAAGGCTTGGTGTAGGCAGATGCATGGAGATATGAAGTTACATTGATTAAAATAATGTTGAAAAGGGGAGGGGTTTCCTGAAAATTATAATTGCTACATTACACGTTCTTTCAAGTAAATAGTTACTTTCTGTCTGTAATAGAAAAAACTACTTTTACTAATTCTGAAGCACTGACATTATCAAAGAAGGTTATCATTAGCTGAAAGGTCTGTAAACATATTTAATGTCAGGTTACATTACAATTTCAAGGAAGAATGGAAAGAGATCTAGGTAGCACATCATAAAAAAGACATCTTCTGCTCTGGGCATTTTTTATTTTTAATCCCGTATATATAGTAGACAATGGGCAATAAGGCAGCAAGACTCTTCTAGTTTAAGAAGGTTCTGTGGAATGGATGATATGTCAATGGAGGAAATGCACCCTGCAATTGTACCTTAGGACAAAAATTTAGACCCAGTCACTCTGATGTATCTTATTTTGAAGCCCATAACGTGATAATGTAGATTGACCAAAACATGGCAAAATGTCTACGTAACAAGAAGGTACAAGCTGTCATGCAGCTAAGAGAAATCGATGTTTACAAATGGGTGAAAATGAAACCCAGTCTGAGACATCTCCAAATCTAATATTCCAGATGAACAGGGACTCGCCGTCTTCTTCACGGTACATAGTCATTTTGGTTCACTGTTTTATGCAATACAAATGAAACCCTATAAAGTCTTTACAGCATGAAAAAATGGCTTCAATGTGCTTATTTGCATATACGTCTCTTTCTTTCTGTCTCTCTCTCTACTGCATTTGTGCTATAATAAATGCGTGGAGAACATGCAAAGAAATGTAGGCCAATGGTCATGTTGTGATTTAGTGTATAGTATTAATAACACCAAGGCAAGCATAATGTGCTGATTTTACAAGATCGGAAGGCAGTGCAACCCACAGAATTGTTAAACACTATAATTAGCCTTTTTTGCACAGATGGGGGCATTTTGTATGAAATAAACTCATATAACCAATACCTTCTTTTTCAAACAAATGGGTCAGGGTTGTCCACCCTCTTTATATAAATAATTAAAATGAAAGATGTATGAAAACTATTTATATGTGGAACATTTTAACTACAGCTTCCAGTTTAATGCTTGTGACTCTACAAGCTACAGATTAATAGAGCAATCACTCCCACTAGAGTTGTTTTTTGTTGATGTAGCGTTTCCAAGCTTTATTCAGTGGTTTCTGTCTTTCGTTTTGTTCATAAATATCCTCACGTAAGCGTGTAGGTGTTGAACCAGGAATGTTTTTTTTATTAAATCATTGAAGTATAGTATTAGCTTGTCTTTTTATTTATTTTTATAAATGTTTAAATACTGTATACTTAATGGCTTGGTTAGGTATGGTAGCCCAGGAGGCAAGCCAGTCATGCCTGGGCTTAGGCCAGTATTTTTTTACAGGGCATCTAATGCCCACTAGTACAGTGGCCCAAAATATGTTTGGCAACCAGCTCAGTGCTCACTACACATTCCAAGCAAAGATTCATTGACCAACTGTTACTGTAGAGATGGAATAATGAAAGGATATAAAAGGAGTAAATGCTTACTAAAGCCCTTGTTGCTCCCAACCCCCTGATGGCTATATCGAAAATCACATGTAACACCCAATAAATGGGAGATGGATTGATAGTTGGTCAAATGCTACAACTCAAAGCAATCCAAGGCAATTGTTCCCTACCCAACCATCATTGTTGCTCTCTCCTTTATAGTGCTTGAGATATATTTATTAATCCATCAGACCAAGTTCTATGTGGGGAATCAAAATTTGGTTAACTTCCAGCCAAGTAAGCATTTAGCATTTTGAATAAGAAAAGTGTAGATCCAATTTCAAGTGAAGAGTTGTCTTTCTGTTTTATTCTTTTCCAGTTATACATATGCACATGTGCACAACATGCAGTCTCTCCAGGGTGGTAAATTAAGTTAAATATTATAAACACACCTCAAAAAGCTTCTGTATTGTGGAAGAATAGTGAGTGATTGTGTATGGATGACTATCTCATGCTATACAAGGCAGTGGAAGAATTATTCTAATCCATGTGTCAGAACATGTATGTTACTTTGTCTTTTATTATTATTATTACCTTTTATTCATATAGCGCCAACAATTTACACAGCGCTTAATACAATACATATATTCAAGGGGTATGACAAGACGAGAATTGACAGACTAAGACAAATCGATGCATTAGGTGGAGAGAGCAATGCTCGCAAGCTTACAATCTTTTCAGTGTTGTGCATAAGAGCGTTTTGTATTTGGTGTGTTAAATAGCTGTTGTTCCCTCCTGTGTATTGTTTATGCATGTGTTTCATTTGGATAAAGCCCACCTTTGAAACATTAGAAAGGTTTTACAGATGGTAGCTGGATGCTCTGATGGGCCTGCTGTACCTCCAGGATACCTCCAGGTTACTCAAAATGAATCAAGCTTTCATTCATTTTCCAGGAATAAAGCAACAGTACAAGAGAAAAATGGGGCACTTCTAAGTATAAATGCACCAATGGCTATATATTTAAGCATTTATGCGTACACTTTTTTTAGATCTATGGGAGTGACCTGGTGGTGATGGCACAGAGAAGAAGAGAGCACAGACAAAAATATATGAGTATTTAGATTTAAGTATCAATAATTGAATATATATAACTTTTCCCATCTAAAAGTCTGACTGTACTGCACCTGGTGGCGCAGGAACACAACCAACCTTTAATGGAAAATACGAAATTAAAGCTTTGGACTTAATTTTGGTACTTAAACAGTCCAGTATAGATTTGGGAAAGCCCTCTGACTTCAACAAGCAACAGGATGTCTCACAGTGCCAGCTTTGTCCCAAACAGCTTGTCTGTGCCACATCTGTCTCCAAATAGCTTGTCTATGCCATCTCCGTCCCCAAACAGCTTATCCATGCTATATTTTCCCCAAAATAGCTTGTCAGTGCCCCCAAACAATCTGTTTGCATCATCTTTGTCCCAAACAACTGGTCAGTGCCCAACACAGCTTTTCTGTGCCATCTTTGCCCCCAAACAGCCTGCCTGTGCCACTACTGTCACACACAGCTTGTCATTGTCCCCAAACAGCCTGTCTGTGTAATATTTGCCGCCAAACTGTCTGCCTGTGCCCCTGCCCACAACACTTACCTGCAGTAGTTTGTCTTTTTCTCCCTGCTGAATGCAAACTGATTCAGCATGCAGGAAGTAGATGTGATGAGACTGATCAGACGACCTCTACACTCCCAGTGATGCTAGCTGCGGGTATTACCAGCACTTAGTGGCTTTAAAGGGGCAAACAAGTGGGACAAGTGGTTGCAAGGGTTGCCCCAGACCCATGCGACCATAATTGTTATTTCCCTGTAAGCCAGGGCTTGACAATTTTTTTTTTTACATCTAGGAGCCAGCTAAAAAAGTTAGGAGCCAGGACTTTTTTTTGCCCTGCACTCACACTTTACCCTAGCCCTCACTTTGCCCCAGCACTTACACTTTGCCCCAGCACTTTGCCCACACTAAAAAGCACCAGTGCATACTTTTAATTACCATTAATTAATTCCATTAATTAACTTTCCCAGTTTCCCATAGGCATCTTTCTCACTAAATAGCTTTCCATAGTCCCATGTTAAGTGACAAAGATGCCTATGGGCAGTGGCGACTCTAGAAACAATATATAGGGGGGGCACACAAGATACCACAGTCAAACTGGGGGGGGCATTAATAATTTCCACCATTAAATCATACCACTGAAAAAACACACACACACATATATATATATATATATTGCCAAAAGTAATGTGCTATGGAATGATACTTTTGTTATTGGACAATACAATACTTGATCATTCAACATGGGAAGCCTGAATCCACAATTTAGTACGACTAATCCTTGAAATCCTTTAAACAACACAATACCTTAACTTTTGCACTAAATGATTTAAGGGCCTAATATTAGATCCTGCTGCTGATATTTATATATATATTAGCCCCTGCTGCCCAAATATATTAATATTAGCCCCAGTTGCCGATATATATATTAATATTAGTCCCTGCTGCCGATATATATTGTGGTAAAGTGTATGGGAGAGTGGTTGATGGGATATATATCTCACCTGGTTACCTCAGCCAGGCATGGTAGCAACCCTAGGTGCTCTCAGGTGAGGCTTCCTAAGCTCGTTACTGGGGAGGAAGCCTTAAAAGAGAGGGCTGTTAGGTTTGCAGAGAGAGGGAGAAACTGAATGAAGGAGCAGCTACAGCCAGCGCTGCAGCCCACCAGGTATGAAGCTTTACCCCATACAAAACTGGTTGCTTTGCTTTGCGTCAGACCTTAGGCTGCTAGAGAGGTATCCTGCTGTTTAGTTAGAGCCGGACAGGCTTATAGTTTGTTTTGTTTACAAGGTGCTCTGTGACTACAACGTCTAAATAAACACGCTTTTACGTTGGAAACCTGTGTGAAACTGTCATTGCCGCCCCATGCGTGAGCTGTCCCCTACAATTGGTGGAGAATGCGGGCACAGTTGTGCTAGGAGCAACGGCAGGACAAAACACAGCATCTGAATTTTGTGGACATTTAAAGGGCCGGAAGCATATGTCCTGAGTGAAGGCTGCAGCACTGTAAGGCCCATCCGGCACAATGGAGGAAGTGATAAAGCAGCTGATACAGGCTAACCTGAGACATGAGCAGGCCTTGGAACAGCAACGGAAGTTTCATGCAGAGGCTTTTCACGCCCAGCAACATGCACAACAGCAGACTATGGCCCAACAACAGGAAACGAATCGCCTGTTAATGGAGCAGATTGCTGCGCTCAGAGAGACTGTTGTGGCTCAGCCCCAAGTGGAGGCAAGCCCCCTTGAGACTGTCAACGTGAGGAGGGCCGTTCAGCGGGGCTTACAAAAGATGACACCTGACGACGACGTTGAGGCCTACCTCACCGTATTTGAGAGAGTGGCGGAGAGAGAGAGACTGCCAGTTGCAGAGTGGGCAGAAGTGATTGCACCCTTCCTGACTGGTGAACCGCAAAAGGCCTACTATGACCTCGGGGAGCAGGATGTCCGGGACTTTACAAAACTAAAAATGGAGATCCTTGCTCGCCTGGGTGTTACGCCCGCTGTTCGGGCCAAGAGAGTCCACTGTTGGAAATACACCATGGACAAGCCTGCCAGGTCCCAGATGTATGATCTGATTCATCTTGTACGCAAGTGGCTGGAACCAGAATCCACTACACCAGCCCAGATTGTGGAAAAGGTGGTAGTGGACCACTACCTCCGCGCCCTCCCGGCGGAGCTACAACGGTGGGTTGGACATGGAGACCCCAGAACTGCTGAGCAGCTGGTCAACATGGTGGAAAGGTTCATAGCAACCGAGGACTTCCTCCGTGAGGTCCCTGCGGCACCAACACCTTCCAAGACTGTCAGACCCGCGACATCTTTGGGTAAGAGAGTTTCAGCTGGAGGTGTATGGAAAAATGTGAGAGAGAGCAGGGCTCTAGAGGTTGGGCAAGGGCAAAAGACTGATCCTGAACCCCTGGGACCCCACAATCCTAGAAAGGGCTCCCTACTAAGGAGGCCAGGGACCCCCCAGTGCTGGAGGTGCCATGAGTGGGGACACATAGCCGCCTATTGCCCTCTTAACTCAGAGCCCATGGTGTGTGACGCTAGTCGGCGTCAGTCCCTATTTGCAGAACCTGTTTGTGCAGCCATTCCAGAGTCAGAGACTGAGCCACATTTTTGTATGGTGACAATAAATGACTGCTCCGTGAAGGCACTTTTGGACTCGGGTAGCCTGGTGACTTTGGTTCGGGCCGGCCTTGTGGCTATGGACTATGTGCCGAACAAGCACATAAGAGTGCTATGCATCCACGGGGATATTGTCGCTTACCCTGTGGCCCCCATTAAGTTGGTGACCCCATCTGGAACTGTGACCTACGAAGTCGGAGTTGTAAAAAGACTTATGCATCCGGTTATATTAGGCCGCGATTTCCCATTGTTCTGGGAGTTGTGGAAAAGGGGGAACGTTTCTGCAGCGGGGGAACAAACTCCGGCAGAGTCTGTACCCTTCCCTGTAAATAATGGGTCATGTGAGACGGCCATTGGAAACAATGATACCAGTAAGGGGCATGATGAAAAGGATGTAGGCCCACCTGAAATGTATAGTGAAGATTCTTTCCCCTTGCAGGTGTTAGCTGGGGAGGAAGAAGAAGAAACTTCCCTACCCGGCCAACAGGTCTTAGATTTAGAAATGTCTCGGGGTAACTTCGGGACCGAGCAAGTGAGAGACCCCACTCTGGGAACTGCACGGGCAAATGTCACCGTAGTAAATGGGGTACCACAGGAACCCGAAGCTGACCAGAAATTTCCACATTTTGCCATGAATGGGGATCTAGTGTACCGGGTCACCAAAGTTAACACGGAAATTGTGGAACAGCTTCTGGTGCCGAAACCATACCGACACCTGGTGCTGGACATAGCTCATAACCATGTGTTTGGGGGGCACTTGGGGACTAATAAAACGCAAGAGAGGGTCCTCCAAAAGTTTTATTGGCCTGGGGTGTATGAAGAAGTAAAAAGGTATTGTGAGTCATGCCCCACATGCCAGAAAAGTGCCCCAACACCACACTTCCGTAGCCCCTTGGTGCCACTTCCCATCATCGAAGTACCATTTGAGAGAGTTGCCATGGATTTGGTAGGGCCCATTGTCAAATCTGCTAGGGGACACCAATACATTTTGGTTGTATTGGATTATGCTACCCGGTACCCAGAGGCGGTACCCTTAAGAAACATGGCCTCCAAAAATATTGCTAGGGAGTTGTTTTACATGTTCTCTCGCACGGGGATCCCTAAAGAAATTCTTACTGACCAGGGTACGCCCTTTATGTCACGGGTCATGAAAGACCTGTGTAAGTTGTTTAAAATCACTCACCTCCGTACCTCAGTGTACCACCCTCAAACAGACGGGTTAGTTGAGAGGTTTAACAAAACCCTCAAGCATATGCTAAAAAAGGTGGTAGAAAGGGATGGCCGGGATTGGGACTGTCTATTACCCTACCTCATGTTCTCTATCCGGGAGGTGCCCCAAGCGTCTACAGGGTTTTCCCCCTTTGAGTTAGTCTATGGCCGACATCCAAGGGGTTTGTTAGATATTGCCAAAGAAACTTGGGAGACCGAGGCCACCCCATATAAAAGTGTTATTGAACATGTGGCTCAGATGCAGGACCGAATAGCGACAGTGATGCCTATAGTTAAAACGCATCTGCAAAGAGCACAGGAGGCCCAGAGCAGAATTTATAACAGATCTGCCAGGTTGAGGGCCTTTAATCCTGTGGACAGGGTCCTGGTTTTAGTGCCCACCGTTGAAAGTAAGTTTTTAGCCAAGTGGCAGGGTCCCTATGAGGTTGTAGAGAAGATGAGTGAGGTGAACTACAAGGTCCATCAACCAGGCAGGAGAAAACCCTTCCAGGTTTACCACGTAAACCTGATCAAGCCTTGGAAAGATCGGGAGTCTTTGGGGGCAACCCAGGCAGGGGTCAAAGAAGTGGGGCAACCCGTTCCCCCAGTAACAATAGGAGAGGCACTGTCAGTGCCCCAGAAGCAGGAGGTGAGGGAGTTCCTGCAGGAAAACAGACGCAAGTTTTCGGACCTACCTGGGCGTACCCACCTCATAAAACACCATATTAAAACTGAGCCTCACAGTAAAGTGAACCTGAAGCCATACAGGATACCAGAAGCACGTAGGGAGGCGGTATCCTCTGAGGTCAGGCGCATGCTTGAATTAGGTGTGATTGAGGAATCCACTAGTGAATGGTCAAGCCCCATTGTGCTAATCCCAAAGCCCAATGGGACGTGGAGGTTCTGTAATGACTTCAGGAGATTAAATGAGGTCTCAAAGTTTGATGCGTACCCCATGCCCCGAGTGGATGAACTGGTTGAGAGGCTTGGGAAGGCAAGGTACATCACAACACTTGACCTTACAAAGGGCTATTGGCAGATACCGTTGACTGAGGAGGCTAAAGAGAAGACTGCCTTTTCCACTCCAGAGGGCCTGTTCCAGTATGTTGTAATGCCATTTGGGTTACATGGGGCCCCTGCTACCTTCCAGAGGCTGATGGATCTGATTTTGAGACCGCATCGTGATTATGCCGCTGCTTACCTGGACGATGTGGTAATTTTTTCGTCTGACTGGAAAAGTCACCTCTGTAAGGTACAGGGCGTGTTAGACTCCATTAGTGATGCAGGCCTAACCATAAACCCTGAAAAATGTGCAGTGGGTCTGGAGGAAGCAAGATACCTGGGTTATATCATTGGTAGGGGGCTGGTTAAACCCCAGATCAATAAGATTGAGGCGATACAGAACTGGCCTAGGCCAGTAACAAAGAAACAAGTGAGGGCTTTCCTTGGCATAACCGGGTACTACCGTCGGTTCGTGCCCAACTTTGCCTCAATGGCAACACCATTGACAGACTTAACGAAGGGTGATAAGTCAGTGATGGTAAAGTGGAACCCCGAGGCAGAGAAGGCTTTTCAGAGTCTGAAGTCTGCCCTATGTGACCAGCCAGTGCTCGTTTCCCCAGATTTTAGGAAACCATTTCTGGTTCAGACAGACGCGTCTGCTACAGGTTTGGGAGCAGTTTTGTCGCAAGTGGTTAATGGGGAAGAACACCCAGTGCTGTACCTGAGTAGGAAACTGACCCCAGCAGAGGCAAATTATGCCATAGTGGAAAGGGAGTGTCTCGCCATCAAGTGGGCGTTGGAGTCCCTGAGATATTACCTGCTGGGCCGGGAATTCGTGTTGGTGACTGACCATGCTCCTTTGGCATGGATGAAACAGAATAAGGAGAGAAATGCAAGAGTGACCAGATGGTTTCTCTCCTTGCAAAATTTTAGATTTACAGTGGAGCATAGACCAGGGAAGTTGCATGGGAATGCGGATGCGTTGTCCAGGGTGTACTGTATGGTTGCTGACGCTGTCCAGACCTCTGGTCTGGAGTCGACGGGGGGGATATGTGGTAAAGTGTATGGGAGAGTGGTTGATGGGATATATATCTCACCTGGTTACCTCAGCCAGGCATGGTAGCAACCCTAGGTGCTCTCAGGTGAGGCTTCCTAAGCTCGTTACTGGGGAGGAAGCCTTAAAAGAGAGGGCTGTTAGGTTTGCAGAGAGAGGGAGAAACTGAATGAAGGAGCAGCTACAGCCAGCGCTGCAGCCCACCAGGTATGAAGCTTTACCCCATACAAAACTGGTTGCTTTGCTTTGCGTCAGACCTTAGGCTGCTAGAGAGGTATCCTGCTGTTTAGTTAGAGCCGGACAGGCTTATAGTTTGTTTTGTTTACAAGGTGCTCTGTGACTACAACGTCTAAATAAACACGCTTTTACGTTGGAAACCTGTGTGAAACTGTCATTGCCGCCCCATGCGTGAGCTGTCCCCTACAATATATATATAAATATTAGACCCTGCTGCCGATAACAGGTATAGATCAACACATTAACACACAAACCCAGCTTTGCATGTATAGATCAATTGAAATTCACTTGTGATCTCAGCACTGAAGGTATATATCAAATAAACCAGAATCAGACATACAAATCCTGTATTTGCAGGTATACAATAATGATATATGAAACGTAGCATCGCAGGTATAGATCAAATAAATACATGGAAACAGCATTGCAGGTATTAATCAACTGAACAAGACATACAAACTCTGTATTTGCAGGTATACATAAATAATGTATGGAAACATAGCATAGCAGATATGAATCTACAGAAGAACACACAAACCCAGCTTTGCAGGTATAGATCAATTGGAATTCACATAAAAACACGGCATTAATGGTATATTTAAAACCCCCTAAATTACAGGGATAGATCACAGGTTGCACCCCCCAAAGCCAGCCCTGGTGTCCACACTGCCCACATAGAACCTGGCCAGCACCCAGATAACACACATACGATTTGCCATCTTTGTCCCATATACACCCTGCCTGTGCCATCTTGGTCCCCAAGGCTCAAACATTCTGCTAGTGCCATCTTTGCCCTTCCACAATTATACATCTATGATACGCACATTAACTCATGCTCTCCCTCATTCAGACAATTCATCCACATTAACTCATGCTCTCCCTCATTCAGACAATTCATCCATTTTAAGAAACTACACCCCTTGGAGCTTCAAATGAGGGGCTACATGTATTTCTAGGACAAAAGTTGAGTGCACAAATAATGATGGAATATGTCGCTTTGGCTAGAAAATATGTTTTTTCTATCCATAGCGACATGTTCATTTGTGTCTTGCGCACTCCAGGTTTGTACTAGAAACACACGCAGCCCCTCATTTGATGCGCCAAGGGATGTCGTTTTTGCAAATGTGTACCATAATTTAACTTCTTACGTGAGCAGTAATGCCACGTCAAGGCTTCAACCCTAATTACTGACCATTCACACGCCTTTCATATCTCCATTCACTCGCAGAAGCACACACACCATACTTTAAATACATTCACTCACAGAAGCACACACCATTCTTTCCCCTTACAATCCTAAAGAAATGATGGTAAAGGGAGAAAAAAAAATCACTTTTACAGCAAAAATAAGTTTTGCAGTAAAAATGCAAGGCGCTCCAGGGATGATATGGTTACTCACGTACCGCACAGGCTAAATGGCTGATTTTAATAATATTTGCAGTTCATCAGGATTTCAAAAATTGCCTCCCTCTACCGTTGGCTAAATTTAACCCCATGATCAAAGGGATCATAGGATTAAAAATTAGTATCGGCCATTTTTAAAAAGGGAATGTGACTTTTTATAGCTATATGATCGCTGTGGTAACATTGGCTACCACAGTGATCATTTAGCTAGAATACTTAAACTTTTTTTTTTTTTAAAGTTAAACTACTTTGTTTAAATAATTTAATTTGGGGGTCTCTAGGCAATTTTGATCTTTTTTATCTGCCTTTAGAGACCCCCAAATCATTTTTTTACATTTTTATTTTTTTAACTTAATATTTTTTATTATTTTTTTACAAGCTATATTCCGTTGGAAAGGCGAGGCGATTACCTTTCCAATCGTATATGTTGGGGGTATGTGAGATACAGGCATCTAAGCAGCATGCCCCCATACCTCTTTAACTGACAATTGTCAGTTGTTAATAAAGTTGCGCGGTGACGTCATCGCGTCATTGCGCGAGGCGTCACCGGGCAGATCGGGTGGCTCCGTTGATGCCCTTCAGTTTGAGGGGCAGATCGCCGGGGTAGGTGGTAATGGAGGTCCACAGACCTCCATCAAGGTAAGGTAGTGCTAGTGACGGCATGGTGCCGTCGTTAGCACCTGACTGGGACTGCTAGCGACGGCACCATGCCGTCGTTAGCAGTCAAGGGGTTACAAATTCGGTGGGGGGGCAACAGGGGGGGCAAGGAATAACCTAGGGGGGGCAATTGCCCCCCCTTGCCCCCCTGTAGCGACGCCACTGCCTATGGGAAACTGTGGACAGAATTTGCCTTTGCCCCCAGTCTCCCATAGGCATCTTGGACACTCAACATGGGACTATGGGAAGCTATTTACTGACAAAGATGCCTATAGGAAATTGGGGACAGAGTTTGCCTTTGACCCCAGTCTCCCATAGCCATCTTTGTCCCAGCCTCCCACTGCCAAGCATGCCCCCAGTTACTTAAACTTACCTGACTGAAGACCTCGATGTGCACTCTGTTCGATTCCCGCTGCTGATGCCGGCGGCTCCATCCACCCTCCTCACTGAACGGGGCTGACTCACTTCTATTTTGAATCGACAGGGGTGGCGTTTTAAGAAGCCGTCCCCGTTGATCCGAAATAGAATTGAGTCAGCTGGCCAGCGCGACTCAGTGACCTTCGTGGGCGATGATAGCCCCGTTCAGTGAGGAGGGTGGGCGGAGCCGCCGGCAGCAGCGGGGTTGTCTGCATCGCACAGACGCCCACTGCTGCCGGAAAGGAGGATCCAAGTCCCCTGCAACGCCGCGGGGGGATCTGGATCCTAAACCCAATTGTAGGTTTGGCTCACAAACACCTAGACAAAATTATCAGTCGCCATGGCGACCTGGCCCCTGGGATTTGTCGAGCCCTGCTGTAAGCTAATACTAAATAAGGAGGCACATACAATCAAATACAATCCGAAAATACTTTATAAAGACTTTATTAAAAAAAGAAAGAATATCCTGAAAAAAAATACTAAATTACAAAGTAAGCAAGCTTAAAAAAGTAAACACAGCTTAAAAATTACAAAAAATGTAAATAAATAAAAACAAGTGACAAGCTGTTCCCTGGAGATCCACCCAACGTTTCAGCTCCAGGCCTTTCTCAAGGGTGATCTGAGAGGTCAAATATCATCCATCCTTAAATAGCAAGAAAAATCAACAAATATTAACCTCAGCTGCATAATTGTTATCCCGCTAATGGCAGCCATCATGTTGGTTTATGAAGTGAAATGACGGCGTGGTAAAACAACCCCAGATCACCAAAAGTAACTTAAACATGAAAAGCACATAATCATACACAAAAACAAATAACAACACTAGTGTAGAAAAATATATCATAAAAGGAAATAATATATCCCTACTATATACTCCGATACATATACTCCATGGATCTATCATCTGCAGACTCTAAATCCTTATGGCTTAAATGAGGATAAGGATTTGTCTATTTTTCACTTGGTATCTTCAATTATGATTGTTGCAGTATTATTACATACATCTGTTGTTCTTAATATTTAGTTCAAACTCCAGCTGTGTATTTGGTTTCCATTCATCTTTTTGAAATAATTTGGATTATTTGGATTTTTCTGTTATTTTGATCTCTGTATTGGTTTTTTATTTTGTTGTTTATATGCAGCTTTTATGCATTTTAAATACTATGTATTAATTTGGTATATACTCATTATATTTTGTGACATTATATTATAAAATTATATTGTGAGCTATTCAATTTTACACTTTATACAGTTGTGTACTGTTTATTTGTGTTTGTCAAATAAACCAAATATGCTATTTGAGAAAGGCCTGGAGCCGAAACGTTTGGTGGAGCTCCACGGAACAGTTCTCTTTTCACTTGGTTTTCTTTATTTCAGTATTTTTGCATTTATTGAGCTTTGTTTGCTTTTTCTGAACTGTTTTTTTTACTTTATTTGTACTTTTGTGAGTATTTTTTCGGTAAATTAGTATTTTGTGTGTTCTCTAAGCTGTATGAATGGAGTCGGCATTGGAGTGCTGAACCATTGTTTTGGCTTTGCTTACTGTTTGATTTGTGCTTCTCCTTGACACACATTTTATGCCCCTTTAAGCAACCCTGTTTCATACTCCCATTCCAACATTCCATATCCAAAACATTTTTTATATTTATGCATGGACTTGTGTGGGGGTTTTATTAATTTTTTATTACTCAATATGGTTGTTTTGAATGAAATATTTTGGCCCACTTGTTGGGAAGCATGTGGTTCTTTGGGTGCTTATCAAAACCTCATTCAATTTCCTGTTTTTGCCTTAGAAAATATGGTTATAAGAATTAAAAAACTGTTAACTGAAAGAGTGGTCAGTTGCATGCTGGGACGCATCATCATCTCAGCAGGACACACAGGAAATGTTCCCATATTACAACTATCTTAAACATGTTACAAATGTGAACTTATTAACTTTAGACAATTTTCCTTTCTTGCAAATCATATTTTATTGAAGAGTTTTCAATAATGACAGAAACAAATAGAATAAAAATACATATTTGAAAAACTTAAATATGTATCCGACCTTCTACTTACACAGGATTTGTAGTTGTAATGATATATGTTTCCTTGTTTGCATCATGGCCCACTCTAGAAGATTGTGCACAAAAATAAGGAGAACGCATTCCTACATTCCTTGAAAGATGGCTTGTGTCACAGAGCTGACTTGTGCCCCCTTAGCCTGGGACAACACACTCTTTCCCCGGTTTCCCAGTCACTAGCCGAGACTCAGTGTAGGGTAAAACCAAAACGAAGACTGCCTTATTTTTCACACACATGGCTGGATATAGCCAGCAAATCACACATTAACATAAAACAAGATATTGGGATACAAACCACCCCCTTAATCTGCCTCCCAGAGACAACAGGGGCAGTAAAGGGATTACCAATACAATAGGGTCCCAACCTCCACTATCTATTACTGTCCGAAATCAGTTCCAAGGTTTGGCCAGGGTAAATGTCTGTAGTGGTGGAACTGGGGTGGGTACTGACTTATACAACATTAAACTAAACTGACATTAAACTAAAACAATGGTGATACTCCCTGCTTGCAGATTCTGGGGGTAGACACCGAAGTCTTTGTAAAGCCAGGGCCCATAGTCAATAGGGAGAAGGCTGGCTCTAAGACTTCTCCTGTGGTCCCAGTGATGGAGGGTTCCATCACACCTTGGATTGACCGAAACATTAGAAAAACATTAAGAGATATGGAAAGTGGGAGAAAAGAAAATAGAAGAAGGGAAAAAAGGGAAGAGAGAGAAGGGGAAAAGGTTCTCTATGGTTTGTAGCCTCTGCAATGACCAGCTCCACTGCACCACGACAGAGCTCTCGTCGGCTTCCGATTCCCCTACTGATCTGATATGCTGTTATTGCGAGACTTAATGTGTCAACCTAGACACTCTTTCAGGATCTGTTGATTCATTAATAGTTTTTACTTAATGAACAGTCTTAGTTTGAGATTTTTTTTAATTTCTAAAAAACATATTTTTGAAAGACGTTTTTGTGCATTGTAGGCAGTGGCACATGTATTCTTGCAGCAGAGTTAATACTGTTACTATTGGAAGAAAAAATCCCAAACTCTATTCCAGGCCAGAATTCTTACGCACTAATTACAGGGTAAGGTATGGAAAAGACAAACTATGTGTTGGGATAAGGCAGTGATATTAGCTTTTCTGTCTGCTGAGAACACTGTCACCTTTGTTTCAGTCTTAGATTCTGTTCAACATAATCACACTTAGATGCACATTTGTTTTCTATTGGAACGCAGCTCAATTCCACTATCTGACAGCTGAAAATTTTTGAAATGTGAAATAGCGACATTTGGAAAACTAATGGCCTTTCCTCCTGAAAAAGAGATATTGGAAGACAGCAGGGAGCCTAGAACAGGTAGTATCTGTTCCTCCTCTGTAAGACGTTGCCTCAAGGAAAAAAATATTACTTTATTTAACCACTCGCATTCCCTATAGTAGCCTATCATCTCTAGTCTGAAGATATTTAAATATACTTGTCCAACACATTCTTTTTTTTTTCATCAGTAGACAGGTTTCCAAATAAAAACAAATCCTAAATATTCATCTTATGTTGGTTGCCACTATGTATGTGTTAAAAAATATTATAATGCAGACATGTATTAAATTGTGAGTTTGTTAACGTCATTTTGGAAGTATATTAAAGGCCATACCAGTGCCACAATTAAACATAGGAGCATTCGCAGGACTTCAAATAAGTACAAAAATGTTTATTAGTTTAGGTCATATAGATGTTTCAGTCTACTACATGGAGCCTTCATCAGGACATTCAATCATCATATATATACCAGAATGTCAGGAACTGGGTCCATACAGATGACTGTAATGACCCAGAGCGCCCAAAGATGGAGTTCAGGAGTTATTGCGCAGTAGCGGGCTAGGACAGGGCCTGGTGCAGAGCGTCTGCACTCTCCCGGGTGGGCATCTAGGGTTGTGCAGCCACATACCAGCGCCCTGACATAGCAGCTGATGTTAACCAGAACTTGGAAATATCCGGCAGGCACCCCGGAGCAGGCATGCGACATAGCAGTAGAATCATGTGCAGGATGCTGCAGGCTGGGAGTATGGAAGCTAAGCAGAGTAATAGCAAGCAAGGGGGACAGAGCAAGCATAACAGATAAGGCATACATAATACAGGTCTAGTCTAGGACTATGTGATAATAATTGGAGATTCCGTCACATCATATGGCCATAGTATGCTTAGCCCACCACTACGCCAAAGTACTCCAATATAAGGTGGGTCCCTACGCTAAACCCTGCCTACAGAGCTACTAAACAAACTAAACATGAAATCTAAACGCATATAAAAGAGACATACCTGTAGACTGCAGACTGAGACAAACGTAACGGGTGGGGCACACCTTATAAAGGAAACCGAGCTGAAGCAAAGAGCAGAACTGGAAGCAAGGAATAGAAGATCAGACCAGAGCATAAGGAAATCCAGGAATGGACCACAGCAAGACAGGGAAACAAAAGACATGCAGCTCTGCAGCCTGGATGGGGCCTGACACAGAATAATGAGAAAACTATACATTGTGGGTGTACTGGTACAAGAATAAATCGGAGCTACCAAATCCCTGCGAGAATAAAGAATGCATTAATGTTCCATTAAAATGCACAGTTGACTGGATATATACAAATTTAAAAGCTTATTCAGAATGTGCGGTACTGAAACACACACAAAAACGCATTTCACCTTACAGCGTCCTCAGAGAGACTGAACAAGTTGGAGTCCTACGGAGAAATGACGAGAAAATGTAAGAAAAAGGAAATTCAAGAAATGAAAAGGTAGATAGTGACCTTAATTAAATTTTATAATCTGGCAGATATTGTAATGGGACGTTCTTAAGGTGAATAAATAGAATAAAGTAGCTGTTTTCCATATACATGGTGTAAAACATCACATAAATAAGTACAGACACAGTCCATCACACTGGAGGTAAAACTATGCTGTGCTGGGTGGTAGACGTTTATCACAGGTAGAATGTGAAGCCTTTTGCTACTCGAGAAAAGTGGGAGATGCTAAGTATCCCTTCTGACATGGTTATAGAGATATACAATAAAAAAGATGTGGATGGTCAGAGAGTATTGGTATATTCAACTACAGAAAATCTTGGTAAAAGCAACATTCATTGAAACCTTAGTGGATGGTACCTGGTTCCTGGGCATGTGCCACAAGCTGTTGGCAGACATGCTACTTTCCTGTAATGTGATCCAGTTTGCTTTAAGTGTTTTACAGCAAACTCTCGCCTTGTCTGGTTTCTAATCAGGTTTACCGCATTACACTGGAGTAGGCATAATGTTGGCTCAGCTGATTTAGCTTTGCAAGGAAAGAATTCTTATAATCCCTCATGGTCCCTCTCGGAATTGCCTTACTCAGTAAGGATGTGCGAAACCTGCAGTCCTTATTCATCAGCCATGTCTCTTTTGGAATGTGATACAGAGAGCAACGCTATTAAATTTGTCAATTATGTAGTGGCCTAGTTATGTGACAGTGGCCTATTCTCTATTGTGGACTTTGGTTCTAACACCAATGAACAGTCACTTATTATTATTAGTTGCTTAGGCAGCAGTAGCGTGCATGTAAAGATGGGGAATATCATGTGTAGAACACTCCATGATGTCATGTTGCCCTGGTGGTAACATGAGAGTACAACACCATTTCACAATGCTAAATATGTAATGTGGTTAAAGCTGGATGTGACATCACATTTCATCCAGTGTCCTGGCATCCTATAAATATGTGCTTATATACCATATCCTATCCAATTATTCATTGAAGTTTAAAGATGAATGCATAACTTAAAGGTACTTATTTAAGCAGGAATGCCTGCAACTATTAATTGTAAATAAAATGCTGCCTGTAAAGCATTTTCCAACTCTTGTGTGTTTAATATTTTTTGGTTGGTTTGTATAGTCTCGTAGCTAGAAAACCTCAACATATCCTTTATTGCATCAATCCCCGTGAAGAGAAACAAAAATGCTTACTATACACATGCCAATTTTAGCTAAAACAGAGTGAAATCGCATGCGACTCCAGTGGCAGTCAGAGTTAAACAAATCTAAATGAAGATGTGATCAGGGCCCTACTCATCTTTTGTTTCTTTAAGGTCAAATTAATGCTTTACCTGTTTAAGGATTTTACAGCTCTGCGAAACACAATTGGACTATATTAATCAATAAATAATAAAAATAATAATACCAATGAATAACATATCCATTCCAACAAGGAAACTAGTCGATTTTTAGAAGAATAAATAAGAAGCACTGATAAGATAATTGATCCTGCATCCTTCTAGTAATAATAAATGTGGCTGGCCATGATAAGCATGAGTGGACACTAGGGCAGATCCTTTACGGTAAGTAACAAATTGTTTTCTGTGTAATAATGCAGAACAGATATTCCTTGGTATTTGTGGGAAGAATTATATTACATCAGGATTACTGGCATCATATAGCAAAGGACTACAGATCCTATCTTGGAATTCCATTTATTTTAAAGTATAAGGCATATATACAAGCACACCTTATGTATTCGGTATCAGATAGTGAACTTTCAGGTAGTTCCTCTTCTTGCCTACCTTTGATGAGTTAAGTGACACTTGTGGCAGACACTGGTGTAATTAAAACAACCACTTAATATGAAATACCTAAGAAAAGTTGCTATCTTTTTTTGCAGATACACAAATGACCATACGCTGATGGTGCATGGTAAGTAAATTCCCTAATTCAAAGTTTTTTTTATAAAATATATGTGCTCATTCATTTTAAGGAAAGCAATCTCCATGGATAGAAACTAGAGAAGCTTCAGGTTCATTTTCTTATCATACCAGACAGTGTAATTAATGTGGAGCAGCACCTTTAATATTGTGTCTGAAATTCAGAAAATAATGTTGTAGGATGAAATTTAAACAGATCATTATGCATGTAGTGCTGATTGTGAAGATTGTATTTCATTTTGTGCTTTATAATGAACGTGAATACCTTATAGTTTATTTCTTCGGAGCCGTTGAATGTGTTGATCAGATTGTCATTTACTCTAAGGTGAATTAGATTGCTTCCTAAACAGTATAATAATAATAATTTAAGTAAGAGCAGAAGTGGATGCTTCAAGTGCGTTCTTCAATATTGTAATAAATGGTTCTGTTACAAATGATATTGGTTAAGTACATGGCAGAAAATGAATAGATGTTTCTTAATAGATTACATGCCATTGCTAATGCATCTTAAAATTGATTATATCGAATTGCTGCCTAGCTATCAAGATCTTCCATCTTTGTTCTCTTCGTAATGAAAAAAAAATCATGTTGATAAAATGAAGGCTGGCTGCATCCGTAAGATCTAGTCTGCAGCTGGCGGATTCAGGTGAACAGATATTTTGGTGCTATTTTTTTTTTATTCATCTGGTTTAGACGTAGCTAAAAACAGCACACTGAGCACTTGTAAAACAAAGATTCAAGGAGATCCTTTGAAATTCCATTTTATACTCAGTAATCCAATGGCGGAATTTTCTTCCTGAGAAAATAGTAAAAAAAAAAAAAAAAGTAATTTCAAATGAAATTGGATTTTTTTTTCCCTTGCCGAAAAAATATATACATGTTTACTTCAAGATGTGGTTTTATATTAACCCTTCCTGTAGTGGCAGTTTATGGTTTTTGCTACAAAGATCATCCAGGGTTTTTGAGAGTATGGTTGTAACTGTTAGCTCTGCATTAATTTGCACCCTCTGTTTTAACATAATTAACAGGCTGTGGAGAAATGCTGGCTGTTCAGGAATCGTTATTGTATTTCTTCAGTCTTAAAAGAAGATCAAGCACTGACTCTGTTCATGTTTAGCAATGTACCGGATTTAAGGGCAGCAGTTAAGGCACTATAGAGGGTCTAAGCATTTTAAGGGCTAATACTAATACATCAGTAGGACATAAGACCATTACAATCATGCGGTAACCTTAGACATGGATATGAGCATTATTCTAGAATACAGCAGGATAACAGGTAAGTGTATCTTTATTACAAGCATTCTTGAGACTGGTTGCTGCTGTGTGTCTGTGAATCTCATGCTGTTTTGGTGCAGCTACTGAATACAGAAAGCATCAAATGTGTCTGGATTTGAATGCATTAAACTTGGCATGGAATTGATGTGTTATGTAAAAATGATCCCTAGTGACAGAGACAAACTAGAAGATTGTGCCTGGATAATATTTCGCAACAAAAAATCTCTTTTGTCAAGTCATTGGAAGCTGAGCAGGAAGACAGACTAATGCAAGAAGATGGAGTTAAACCAAGATGGCACATAGAACAGCTCGATTTAGACAGGATTTTGGTTGATAACATGTATAGCATTTATGTGCAATTCTAGCTTTCGGGTAATGTTAGTAGAAGTAGAAGTAGTAGTAGAAGTCTGTTTCTGATCTAAAATGAGCAGGGACAGGTTAGTATGTTTTGCTGTTAGAGTGCCAACAAATTGGTTGTCTTGCACTAGCATTCAGCCTCTCCTGGAATGTTTCCTCCAGAGTTGGAGGGTGTGTATAATAAATTAGGGAGCTTGCAATTAGGTGAGCGTTGGAAATTCTTCATGTCGCTATGCTATGAAAGGCCAACCCAAATGACCTTCACATGTAGGTCTAAGCTTGGCCTTTGTAACGCATAATTAAATTTGGCTGATTATTCTATACACATAAAGCAAGGGCAGCTCAACCCTTCTTATAGATGAAACTCACTGGAGTTGGCCCACCAGAATGCATTATTAAAGCGACTTTCCAGCCATCATATGCACTTTTCCCGTTGTCCCTTTTGCAAATGCCTAGGGGATTCTATAGTATCACCATAAGTATTTGCCCCTTACCAACCCTCAGCTAGTTTGTGTGGAAGAGAACTGTGCAGGTGGAGGTTTGTTTTGACACTTCCTGGTTGTGGGTTCCACAGAGGAGGAATGGACATGAGAGTATTCACAGAGAACGTTAACCTCAACAGTCCCCTTGTAACATCCAGAAAAGGTATCACTAAAGGCCCAAATGAATGTACAGATACACCCTGACTTACTTGCAGGTAGAGATGTCTTTTGGCATGCTGGCTTCCTGCTGACCGGCTGCTGGCACGAGCACCGGTAAGCCTTACATAAAGAATGCCCTATCACGTGGTCGAGCATTTCCTTCTGGGAGACGTCACTGCTTCACATCACTGTCTAGACCAGGGGTAGGCAACCTTCGGCACTCCTGATGTTGTGGACTACATCTCCCATAATGCTCTTACAGTCATAATGCTGGCAAAGCATCAAGGGAAATGTAGTTCACAACATCTGGAGTGCCGAAGGTTGCCTACCCCTGGTCTAGACCCTGATAGGATGTCTGATCGTAAGGGATGAATGTGGCCCTCTAGAACGTAAAAAATATGTATGCTGAGTATGTCTGTTATCAGGGGAACATAAATTTACCCATTGTTTAACATGGGAACCAAATGTGTAGACAAAATCCTAAGAAGGTTTATTACATACTAGCGCTTATTTGCATGTATGAAGCCCCATTTGTTTGGAAATAAATAACATCGGTACATCAAACACTGAAAATGGGAATCTTAATTAAACCCACACGTGGTAAAAATGGCAAAAAAGCTACGTGTCCTGAGGTACCAGAAACCTCTGGGACTGAAGGGATTAATGTGCATTCTTCCTTTAAGGGGGTGTCAGGGAAAGTAAAGCTTCTCTTTAAGTGAGGAAGATGAAAAGTTAATGAAATACACACCTTTAAGAGTACCTCCATTGCTTCACAATCAAAGTTCTACAGTTCTCTTGCATCATGACTGGTGGTACAGTTCTTTGAGGGATTCTTTTCCCCACAGGAGCATCTTGCTTCAAGAGCTGGGTTGCTTACCCATATTATGAACGCAGGAGGGCGGCGGGGACTGCCAGGGATGTCCCGATAGACCCCCTGGTTACCTGGTAATGTTAATAAATGCAAAGTAATACACTTAGCCAAGCCAAAATATAGTATTTGGGACACTGTTCTGTCAGTGACAACAGAAGAGAGAGGGCCTTAGGAGTAATTATTTCTGCAGACTTAACGCTAAGCAGACAATGCAATAAACCTTTGGAAAAAGCAAGCAGGTGCAGGGTGGTAAAGTGAGAGGCATTAGGAAGAGAGAGGGGGTTCTGCTCCTTTACATATACCTGAATAGAGCACACCTAAAGTATTGTGTACAGTTCTGGAGAGCCTATCTCTAGAAGGATATTGACATGTTGGAGGAAAGAAGGGAATGGAGGCGGTTTAACAAATCACAGGAGACAAGCTTCTTTTAAAGCAGGAATGGAAGGAAGTTTTACTGAGAGGGTGGTAGATAGGTGGAACAGATACCCAGCAGAAATAGAAGATGCTAAAACATTGAGTGAATTTAAACATGTATTGGATAGGCATAAAGCTATCCTGAATCTTAGAAAAGAACAAGGACTGATTAAGATCTGAGTATTACGTAAGGAAAAATGGGCAGACTAGATGGGCCAAATGGTTCTTATCTCCCCTCAAATTCAATGTTTCTGTCACTGGTGCTTAGCTGGGCATTTTCATGATGCACAAGGATGGGTTGAGCTTCTTTACAGTATAACATATCTCTTTCAGAATTTATCATGCTTTCCCCCAAACTTTCTACATATAAATAACCCTTGCATGCCCCCGAATTAGCATTGCTGATTGAAATTCTTACTTATTACATAAATGTGTTTAATATATTTTCATTTTTATAGCATTAAGGTTGTAACTGATCACCGTACTATGGCTCTTTAAAAGGTTAGAAAGGACACCATGACTTAATACTTTAGGTCAATGCATTATTGAGAGCAATAATGGAGAGAGGAGACGTGCCACTTCCTATTCCAGACATATTAAGTATTAAATTATATCAACCAGTCTGTCTACTTTTCAATTAATGAGGATTATGTCACTGTATTCCAACTCAATGACAGAAAGGTGGGTGAGTGGGACTGACATATATCATGATCGGTGTCAGAGAGGCAGCCGAATCTGGTCATATAACTGACCAAATTTGTTAATAGGACACAAACACGGAATACTTGAATATTTGAGTTTTTGGCGTGCTTTATTTTAAAGGACTGATTACATAACCGATAAGTCACTTACTTTCATTATTATATGTAGCTCTGTGTGCCAAATTGTGTACAATCTCTTCAACGTAGAGACGCACCGGTTTTGGTGGCAGTTGGATAAATCATGTACCTGTATGCAGTGAAAAGCTTTCTACATAGCAGAGTCGGGTCAGGGACAAGGCCCAGTATGTTGTTGATCTATAAACAAACACATTGAAATAATATGGGTGTAATATAAAATATTTTATGGAGGAAATAAACATATGGGTCACAGTAAAATATATCAAAATAAATATTAGATGAAGAAATAAAGTTTAGCAGACTTAAAAACCCCTTTGAAGGATGCAAAAGTGATGTGCTATACCATCATGCCCCATCATGTCTGAGCACCTGCAGTAATGGGTAGCTTTTGGTTTTAGGGGTCCGGGGCTAACCTTTAATGCATGTTGAAAAGAATATACATAAATGACCCCATATGTATGATTAGTGTAATGAGAGGCCAGAACATCATATAATGTCCCTTTTTTCTCTCATTGCTGTCTCATGTAGCATTAAAGGGACACTCCAGCCAACTTAATGTTTACGACAGCTGAGTGGACCCTTTCAATTTTTATTTGGTTCCCCTTGCAAATGTATCGAGGGATTCTGCAGAATACCCCTGTATGCCTTTGCCCCCACTCCTATCAATCTTAAATCAAAAGAAATGAATAATAAAAAAATATTTTACTGAGATTTTTTACATATTATTTATAATAAATAACAGACTGTACAGATAAAAATGGTATTAAAAAGCTGTATCTGTCCTTGAAAAAGAACATATCATTTGCGTGAAAAAGGGTCACTTGAAAATCACCTAGGGGTTAAAGTACTTAATGAGTTCTTTGACTATCCATATTGTTGGTGGGCACCGTTTACATATACAGACCCTAATGTGCATGTACACGCACCCGGTGACACTGTCCTTGATACTGGTTACACCTTCTGGTTGCACTTCTCTACAAATCCCCCCCCACCCACCGCTTTCAGGGCCTTAGACCATTTGGGGCTCTTGGCAGTTGCTTAATATGCTTATATTGTACCACTACCTCTGAATTATTAAGTCCTTCTGCAACGATTTGCACTCTATAGCTAAATGGTGGGAAGATTTACAATGTGCTGACACACGTACCTTCAGTAAGCAACTCCTTGAAACTGTCCACGATATGTATCACTTTTCTTTAAAGCTACCATCTGTCTTCCAGCAGTAATGTGAAACAACCAATTGTTTATTAATTTGCCTTAAATAATGTTTCATTGAGCCGTTACATCCTCATAAGTTAATGTATTGTTTGTTCAGCTCTATTCCCATTCAGCGAGCACAATGAAACCCTGTCTGTTGTTTGACAAATATAATCTGCTGTTGTATGGTGTTATGTACTTATTAGCGGCCTATAAACCTAAATTGAATGATTGAGCTTTTCATCCCCTTTGCAGTAGTCACGGCTGTTGGTGAAAGATTCAGACAAGTGATGGAGAAAACCAAGGGAGGCACTGAAAATTGAATTGGCCAGGTGCTGCTAACAGGAGGCAGTGTATTGTTAAAGTCTATGTATAAAGAACATGCGGTAGCTCCTAGCCGAGCGCTGGTGCTCCAGCGTAGAAAATACAATATATTCCTCAAATTATTGTGCATTTAATATTTGAGTTTCAAGGGTAGCAGGGCGTTGCATCTGTTTTGGATTCATTTGGATGTTCTTGAAGGGCCATATACTTATTTTGGGGATCCGTGAAACAAACCATGAAAACTAGTCAGTGTTCAGTTGCATGCTTGCGATCTCCTGACATCATAAGTTCAGTCGGTAGGGCCAGATGTCTGTTCAATCGCTTGTGTACATTGGAAGCATGCCTGTACCTACACCCAGCGCATTTACCTTTAAGGCTGGATTCCGCAATGGACAAGTGGAATAACCATAACTGTTCATTGTGGTCAGAAAGCCAGTGACATATGAGCAGCATACGCTGGATCTGCAGGCGATGTCTTTGTGTTCTTTAATTTGATTGGGTTTTAGGCATCCCTTTATGTAGACGCGGTAGTATTCACTCTGCAGACATCTACCTCTAAAGCCAGGATTCCCCTTGAATGCCTTTTGCTGGGATTTGGACATATGTTTGTCTGTACGCTGTATTATTGATCCTATAAAAGGTGAGGGAAGACCAGATCAATATTTTCTAATTAACAGTACTTCATCCTCTGCTGAGCTGGCATTCTGCCTTGTTTCTCTCATTGTATGATTGTCTGCTGAGACCATGCACTTCATGGGGTTTTATTCCAGTTTGGTTTTATTTTTTTTATTTTCTGTACTCTTCGTTATAAAGGGTAGTGTGTTTATTCCAGAGCAAGCCATGTATGGAGTTATTGTTTCTTTACCACCCTTTATGGAATATGTCTGATGGGCCAGAGCTTTCTTCGCTACAGATTTCATTTCAGAAATAGCAGGTATTCTGTGGAAATAGAAGCTATTACTGAAAAGATTCGGTTTATTGATTCTGAGCTATCAGCTAGCATTGTGAATGAGTAGTTAATGTGTTTGGTTAGTGATATCCCATGTTCAACAAAGCCTAAAACATATTAAGAGTGCATTTGTATTGCAGGGTACAGCTAAAACTCATTGCCAGGTTCTCCCTGCTGAAAATCAGTCCTTTTAGTGATACTTGTTTGGGATTCTTTGAGACGGACAAATTAGAGGATGCTGATATATTTCAACATGTAGCGCTCAGACTCTCACTAAAATAACATATTGCTTATGCTGTAACTCCATTACACAGGTGTGACAGGTCATCCTGTTTGTCATTTGTGGCCATAAGGTTCATATATACGTAAAGGTGAATTCTTATTCTAGGTTGTTGACACCAAGTAACATTAATTCACATCAAATAACTCCTGCTTGAACTTTAGTTTGTGGAACTTTTTTAGCTTCTGCTTTTCTATACATATATAAAACATACAAAAGTATTGGGAAACCCCTCCTAATTATTTAGTTTTATTGTTTCAGCCATACTCATTGCATACTCAAGAACATAAGCATGTCATCTTCATAGACAAACATTGGCAGTAGAATGGGTCATACTGAAGGGCTCATTGACTTCAAAAATGACATGGGATGTCAACCTTGCCACAAACCAGTTTGTGAAATTTCTGCCCATATCTGCCCCAGTCCACTGTAAGTGCTATTATTGTGAAGTGGAAACAGCTCAGCCAAAAAGTGGTAGACCACACGCATTAATAGTGCACGGCTGCTGTGTGCTGAAGTATGTTGCACGTAAAATCCTATGTAGCATCAATCCCTATGGAGTTCCAAACTGCCTCTGGAAGTGGTGTAAAGCACCCCACCACTGGACTATAGAGCGATGGGAAGATGTTCTCTAGAGCGGTGAATCAGGCTTCATTTTCATGTAAGCTCGTATAGTTGTGATTGTCAGATGTCTGCATGCTTTTGGTCATATAGTGTGCATGTATATATATATATATATATAATATACAAAATGCCCAAGGTAAAGAAAGCAACAGGAACTTTCCATAGGCCTCTTTGGCAATTGTGGCTGGTTCATCAATGTGTACCATAATGCCTCCATAAACATAAACCTTTTGGCCTCCCAGTATTTATAAAGGTATTATGACCATCTGACAATGCTGTCTGGCGTAACATCTGTTCATGGAGTTCAGTGCCATATTTAATGATAACGGGGCCCTGGGCAAACATCCCCTAGTAGCCCCCCACCACAGCCTACTTTCATGCTGCAACCCACAAAGATCTTCTCTCCTTAGTGCAACATTTTGCTTCTGCTCAACAAAAAGGTAAAAGAGATGCTTTTACCTGCTTTAAAGATGGCCCTTATGTATTTGGCAGCATAAGGACCACTCCTTGGCACTTTAGAGATAATCAATTGTTTGGGAAAAAAGGAGCCTTTACGGTGCCTATTGTTCTACCGTAGGGTTTACAAAGCTGCCCAACTACAGTATTTTTAAATATCCCCCTATGTTATACACGGAGTGTCTAAATTGTCCTTTTGTTTTACAATTGAAATCAGTTTCTTTATAATAGCAGTTCACTTATGTCAAATAATTAGTGACTAAAGCCCCAGAAACCCCTTTACAGTCATAGTGTGTGACAGAAACTGCATTTTCTTTTCCTTTACACCAATCAAAAATCATATGAAGCTATGTAGGCCACTTGCACAACAATCACAACAAAAAAAAAACAGCCTTTGCCTTTCTCTGCAAAGCTTTGGAGCCTCTAAAAAAATGGCCGCTGGACACTTGTAATCCAGCAAATCGAATTGAAAGACTTTGACTCTTTGTTTCTTTCTTTAATTAGTTATCAGACATAGTTTGATGTTTTCTGCTCTACTTCCTCTGGCTGGCTGCTGGAGGTTACAATCTCGACAAGTACCTTCATTTTCAGTAATTCCTAATTGCACTTGCCATTGGATTCCTGAAGTGTGAGATAATATCACTGCTGTGTCAGTGGCCAGTCTGCAGCACAGCAGGGGATTAACATACTAATCGGGATAGTAAAATGTTAGCAGCCGTCGGTCTAGACACACACAGAAAGGAGGTTCAGATCCGCTTTATCACCTGTCTGTATAATCCAGATATTCAGTCACCTAAAACATGGCTTACAGACTATGGCCTGTCTGTCACTCTGAATACAACACTAAAAGCAGGGATATCCTCATCTGCTTCTTTCCCGTCTGCTGTCTTATGTTTCACTCATGTGAATATATCACAAGTCACAGTAAATTGTGTACATATTAGCAAAGGTTCAATACAAACTTTCATGTAGTTAAATAGGGTATTGGGAAGCGTTTTCATTGAAAGATCGAGCGATCATAATGATCATACCTGGCAACTGGTCTCCAGTTTCTAGGCAAAGCACTGCTTTTTCTGGACCATTTCTTCAACCATGGGGCCAGGGAGCGGCATATGGTGATGCTCAGACTCTGCTAACATCCGGCTTACTGCCACCTCCCTATTACCTGACTACTAAAGTCTTATTTGGGCTAGCCCTGCCCCCAGTAAGAGGGCTCCAGGTAGCCTAACCTGGGATGTTCCAAGATAATGGTTTGATTTGAAATCTAACATAGGTTCCTGCAGTACAGGGAGCCCACAATTATTAGGGGCTTCTAAAATCTACTTGGTACCCCAGTGGGGCCCTTCAAACTATAATTACCGGTAGTGATACCTGCTGCCAATGTTTTCTGTATATATTTATTACCTGGTCCATGCAAGGTCTGTTATCATATGGCAGGTGTTTTGTGCGTAATTGGCACCTTGTGTTTATTTTCTTTAAATACATCTTCTATTTCTTTCTTTTGCTTAATTATGTAACTGACCTTAAGAGTACTGATTCCAGACAATATGTTCTGCATATTTAAAGGGGAGTTGTTACACCGCTGGTTCACATAATGCATTATTTAACATATACCGCCAGCCCTACTATTATAATAATTTCTATTCATGCCTTAGGAACGCAAGGCCATGTCTCTCTCATTTACATGTTATCCTGTAATTGAAAGTATTTGCAGTACCTGCTTCACAGCTAACCATATGTTTAGTATTTATTAGCAGCATATGAAAGGTAAACAACTCACTCTCATCCTGTTGCTGCTGTCAGTGTAGTTGTGTCTCGATGCGAGAGGATGGCAAACCCTGGTATACACGCTTACAGCTCAATAATCTCTAAGAATAATACATCGAAATATATATTTTGAGATGTCTGCCTTGGACCAGAGCAGGCGTGTACTTTAATGGTTAGAGCTCAGTGTTAGAATCAAACAAAAATGGGTGTTGTTTAAATTGTAGACAATCAAAACACCATCTTTTCATGGTGGGCAATGCCATGTCATACATACTGAAGTACTTAATGTCAGTTGTTAAACAGGGGTATCTTACAAGGTATTTTTCTTTTCTTTATTGTGATGCTATTGTTACATTATCTGTCAATAATGTAACAATAGATATTAGTTGTCTGGTGTCTGGGTACCGCTCTAGGTGCTTAGAACACCTAAGTAAAAAGATTTAGAAAGACCCTCAATTAATGGAAGGGACCCTTACACTTTTTTTTGGAGAATATAATGCAATTCACAGAAAATGCTGTAATATCTGGCAATCCTACAAACCAAAAGGAGATCTGAAGTATATGTAAACATAATTATAAATAACATATAAACTTTTGGTTTTGGATGGGTTAATGTATAGTAGCCAGGTGTGGAAGAAAAACGCTTTTCTTTTGTGCGTTGTGCCGTTAACCACAACATGCGGAAGAGGTGGGATGATTTGGAATGGAAACATAGAAGAGTTCCCTTATACTTTCTTAAAACAAAAACAAAAAAACTTAAAAAATGGCATGACTGTTCCTTTAAGTATTACAAAAGTTTTCTTAATACAGTAGGAAATAGGAAATATCTCTGCTGAAATACTTCCAAATTTCATGGGTTATATAAGTTCAGAAAGTACAGTTTAAAACCTGATTTTGCTGTGGTTTTGGTTGTAAAAGTTTGCTCTCGTAAAGTTTGAAGGTGTGATAAATTGACACGACAGCTCATCCCTGATGCCCACCTGTTTAATCAGCATTACAGCCTGTTCATCTCCTCAAGAAAAATTCCTGTCTTAATTGTTCATGAGAGATCTGCTCTAAGTATTCGTACCAGCGGCAGGGGCCGTTACCACTATACACTTCAGCCTAATTTATGCAAAGCTGACACTTTCAATAAATTGCTTCCTTCAGACTTGGCTGTTTTGAATGAATTTTTATTTCTATGGCAGTAAAGATGAGTTTCATTTAGTCAGAAATTGCATCCCTAGTGATTGACAGACAAATCTAAGAGCTGTCTTCTGGAGGGATATGTTTGTCTCCCAGCTTAACCCCTTAATGACAAAGCCCGTACATGTACGGGCTCAAAATGCATTGTTTTCAATGGGTTTAGGGACCGCCCATTGTCCTTAAGGGGTTAAAAAATGGGAAGCGGAATTTACTCATACACCAAACACTGCATTTATTTAGTGATTCTGTAAATTTAGAATTATTTACATAATTGCATTTGATTGTATATTTCATCTAATAGGATATTTTCCTCTGTTGATTCAGGGGATTTGAATGTAAGTACAAACAGAGAATCCTTTGTGATTTGTTGTTAATTTCAGCTTGCATCAACAACAACATGCAGCTCAGGTGTAATTCTAACATACAATGTACAATCTCAAAAGGTTTGCATGCCCTTTGCTCGCTTGTTATTTTGCATCAAGGAATAAACATTTTGAATATACTACACTGACGTTCTGCCAGGTATGTTATTGTCAGACTTTATTTTGTGGCAGCCGGCAGTCTTGTGTCAGATTAGTATAATGCAGTACATGTTTAGTTATTAGTTTATGTTTAACTTTCTTTCCAGTGCCTCATTGTAATTTGAACAAATATGTCCTGTTCTATATATGATGCTTTATCACTTTTTCCATCTTGAACTCAAAGTCAAGGGCACAACACAGAATCTTTCATTGTAAGTCAAAGGGAACAGGTATGGAAGGAATATACTGCGTTCAATAAGGTTCTGTTTGCTTTGAGTTGTTAATTGAGGTGGGATACTGAAGCTTACTCAGTTGGTTTGGCTAAAATGGGTAACTCAACTATTTACTACAATAGCCAAATCAACCCCAGTTGAGTCAACTCAAATGTCAATTTACGGCAGCTCGTCTATTCACAGGAATTCAAGCTTTGAGTCGAATTGGCAGTCAAAATAAAAAAAAAGTGCTTCATCGTAACTGCTCAAAAGGAGGCTTCAACCAATTAAACTCAACTGGCCAGACAGATTTGACAACCTGACAAGCTGTAACATGTTGTCAACTCAGACCTCAGTAGCAAACATGCTTAGCTGGACATTGATTGAAACTGTTAAAAATGTTACTTTCATGCATTAAGCACCATTATAAAACAGATTTGTACCCAGGAAATTGTTAGATACACAGAATGCCACTGGTGTAATTACAGGGGTCGCAGCTGTCCTTGTTCCTGTCTTCTCGTACTGGTCCAAAATAGTTTAGAAAGTGCCCTTTTGGCCTGGACTGCTCCACTCCAGGTAAGAATGGCCATTCCTAAACTATTTTGGACCAGTACGAGGAGAGAGGCGCGTATCGGGGTCACGTGACCAGATGTGACCATGGTGAAACAGAAGCTGCCCACACAGTGTGTGAGCAGCCAGAGAAAAAGCTGCTGGAGCGGTGAGAGGTAAGGGGTGGCAGGCGGGATGTAATTAAATGTGTATATATCTATGTACGTGAGCATGGATGTATTATTGTGTGTATATGTGTATATGTCAGCATGGATGTGTATTTGTGTGTGTGTCAGCATGGATGTGTATTTGTGTGTGTGTGTGTCAGCGTGGATGTGTATTTGTGTGTGTGTGTCAGCGTGGATGTGTATTTGTGTGTATGTCAGTATGGATGTGTGTTTGTGTATGTGTGTGTGAGCATGGATGTATAATTTTGTGTGAGCATGGATGTGTAATTGTGTGTGTGAGCATGGATGTGTAATTGTGTGTGTGTATGTGAGCATGGATGTGTAATTGTGTGTGAGCATGGATGTGTAATTGTGTGTGAGCATGGATGTGTAAGTGGGTGAAAAGGGGTGTGTGTTAGAGTGAATGTGTAGGTGTGTGTTAGTGAGTATGTGTGTGTAATTTGTGTCAGTGTGTTTACATATGTGGACCAGAGTGTATGTTGGAAGGGGGGCAAGAGGCAAAGAAGGCACAGACAAGTTGTGAAGTTGGGGGTCTGGGGCAATTTTCACACAAGGGTCCTGTGGTTTCGCCCCTGGATAATGCCTATGTTATTTTTATGATGCAATACCCCAACATCACAGAATTTATCCATCTAACCCAGCTCTATGATGTGCTTGCATCCTGTTCCATGCTATAATGTGCATCTCTCCTAGCTTGGCACGTGTTCAGCCAAATATGCTGGTTTACAAGTTTATTAGACTAAATGCTTGTCAGACTTCCACTTGCTACAAAACAGTTACAGGGAAAAGTGCAAATCATAGTGGACAGACAGTGACAGCTTTCCTATAGTGATTGGGGTGTTTCAAATTAGCCAGTATCACTCCCATTGATTAAAATTTCCATTAACCTTTGCACGGCTGGAGACATAACTTTACGGTTCCAACTAACAACAAAACAGTTAATAAATCTCTTGTGACAGTTTAAAAAATGCTTGAAGCTAATCTAAGTTCTAATGAAACGCTATCGTTAAGAATATTGTATTTCAATTTGATATTTTCTCTTTAGGTTGTTAATATATGATGCGGCATTCTTACAGAAAGCTTATTAACACAATGAAGTCACTGACTTAAATTGGCCTCATAAATATTGTAGTTCAACTATCCACATTGTAGGCTTAGGGACACAAAACCCCTAAGTTCTTTTGTAATTTGTGATTCTATAGACCAGTTCAATAGCTAAAGTAAACATATTTGTAAATATTAAAACAGACAGATCTATCTAGAAAAGTGATGTGAACAAGGAAATCATTCTAATTCTGCTTTAATATTATAATATAATAATAATAAATCACAGATATGAACATAAATTTAAAAATTCAGATTGAAGTCACCTCTTTTCTATATACGAATGCAAATGTAGAAATTGGATTGATCAGATATCATTAAAAGCGATAATGCCACAGTTAGCAAATAGCTGCGTTAGAATATTTTTGTAATGAGCAGTTAAAGGGTAAATACTTAAAGTCTCATAGCCAGATCACATAGAATGTTCCCGGTGTGAGTGTATGATTAGTAGATGTGCTAGTACTGCCTACTTCCAAATACTAGCTGTTGGGAAATTAAAATAAGTACTTAAAAGCCCACACGGACACAAAGAGGAGTAATCACTGCACCATCTGGTCAACACTAAGTAAATTAATTTGAGAGCCATACAGGAAACAAATGGCTATGGACTTTGGTTGTATTCCAGGGAGGCCGTGTAATTGAAATTCCAATGATAGCATTTTAACATTACCACGACTAAAAGGTTACCAGGTTTTTCTCTTTGAAAGAAAAAATCTAGACTGCCCCAGAAGCCTTGGTATCTGTGGGTTATGTATGGTGTCTACCAGGTTACATGGGGTGGCACACAAAGCTTGCCTGTAAGCCCATGTCTCCACATGAGAGTGTAACGTATGTTGTGGTGGGCCAGTGTTTCTTACTCCATCCAGTGGGTCTTTGACCTTTGCCACATGGACACCAATTACGTTACATTTATTTATATAGTGTCAGCAGATTCTGTTGACAATCAATCATAGGATAAATCTAAAATCACAAACAATATCAAACTGCTACGAAAGGGGAGAAAAGGGCCAATCTGACTTCATGATTCCCTTCACTCTCTTTGTTCTCTGGAAGAGCAATGATGTACATAGTAGTAACATTACTTTGATTTCCTTGTCTCTGCTGCTGGAACCTTAGAGAGTATTCGGTAAGAAGCAGTCAGTATGTAGGCGTTTGACAAGATGCCCTCAAAAAGTCCTGCTCCCCTCCCCCTGGGATTACAATTCCTAAATGCTTTCTGTGCTTATAAGTAGGACACAGAATTAAACAAGCGACTTTACATAATTAAAGCTGTTCTTCTTAAATGCCCATATGTCTTTCAATACCTTATCATTTAGAGAGTAACTCTTCTTGAATGCACCCTCAGCAGCTTTCCATCCTCTGTGCAACACAACTACTAAACAATCTAGACTTGATGAAGATGGAGATGCATAAAATGGGAATTCTTGCAAAGAATAGTATACAAAAAGGGCACATTTTTGCTAAGAATGAAGCATTACCAGCAGCTGTGCCTAGTTAGACGTTCAAAGAGACTAGGAGTGTTTCATTTTTATGCATAATGCAAAATGATCTTGTGTTGGCAGTGATGCACAGACTCATATAAGCAATCTGGCTACATTTTGTTTTTGCATTTCTCGATTTTATGTATTCATTGGAGCAAAATATTAAAGATTCCAGAAATAAAATTCCACAATTCCTTCTTCGTAAATAACTTTGCTTCCGTACAGACGCTTGAGATAATGTTCTCCGATATTGTCCTCTTTCAGGGAAGTGTTTGCAAACTGTAACACATTTGCTTAGCTGCCCCTTCTGATAATGCATTATTTCTTGGCAATAGTGCTTTGGTATGCGCTTGTGTGTTTATGACACATTGCTTGTTTTCTTTCTCGCATTATTTAATCTTTATGGGGAATCAGACAAACAGCACATACCGATTTAACAATAGCTGCTTTTTTTTCCCAAAGAAAGAAAACAGTGTTTTTACTGCTTCTGCATATTACCATTAAATATCTTCCAATGTGTGCTGCATAACTGATGCCAGGAGAGGAAAATAAATTAACATTTCCTATGACGTGTTGGTTTTCAAATTTCAGTGTGATCTCTTTCATTCAGGGAGTCATGCATCAACAAGCCCCCCCTCCCAGTGTGAGACTTTGAATGCAAAGGGTAATTTGTGCAGATAATGGTGGCTGTGTCGGATTATATTTCTTCTTCTTAAATGATTTTGCGGTTACACAACAGAGTTGCAGGTGATGGTAGCCATTTCTTCATTCAATAAAAAAAAAATAGAAACATAGAATTTGAAGGCAAAAAGAACCATTTGGTCCATCTAGTCTGCCCATTTTTCCTGACTTAAGACTTTAATTGGTCTGTGGTCTCATCTTAGATTCAGGGTAGCTTTATACCTATCCCATGCATGTTTAAATTCACTGTATTAACCTCTTCCACATTTGGCAGGAAAAATTTCTACTTATCTACCATCCTCCCAGTAAAGTAAAACTTCCTTACGGTACAATACAATGTGCTCATAAATACTTTATTATTTAATACTAACTCATCTGAATTATTATAGAGTTGGAATTAACCCATTCCATGTTGCTCTCTGCAGGCAATTTATTTGATAATGTGAGAAAGGACATTAAGATCCCCATATTGTGGTCAATATGATTTAAGTGAGTACTTGTTAACAAGAACTAAAACCAGAAAAAAACCCACACTATTTCCAATGTAACATTACAGTTTTGTAAGGACAATTGTATCTAAGTTACCATTTTTTGTGGTCCATGTGTTGCTAATAAGTGACTGAATTATGTCTATTATCTATTATCCATAAATTTCTCTTTCTATATCCATTAACTTAGGTCAGGAGTGGTAGCACATGTTTAGTAGACTTAAGTTGTTCACCAAAAGCCCACCTATGTCTGCCATTCTACCGCTGCCTTATCCACTAAGCTTTTTTAATATCTAAACCCAAGCTCTGCAGTTTAGTCATTAACTTTCTGTGAAGGGCATTCACAAAGGTCTACTGTTCCCCCTATAATGGACCTACAAAGACTTTTGGAGCCTGTGATCTAGTGTTGGAACTCATTATGAAAATGTCAGAGTATCTTTTGCAAGTCAGTAATGCAGTATACTGTATATGTGGAACCCTAATTAGAAATGCATACCGTTTATCTTTTTTTCATAACATATTATTCATTTTATTCAGAGTTACTGCCACTGTAGTAGATCTGTCTCCAGTAGAAGCATTCATCTTGCATATGATAAATACGAGGTTAGCTGGTGTCTGCTTATTTCCACCTACACCCCCTCCATTCGTGTTTCAGCAACAAAAAAGAAATCATGCCTAATGCCAAGATGTGCACTTATGGAATGGCCTTAAAGTTCTGCTTTTCAAAATGGATTGGTGGTTTTTACCAAGCGCATTCTCAAAATTAAGTACATTTCAGGGTTGATGTGCAACAAAGGCTTCATACAATAGATTTTTTTTTTACATTTTTTCCCAATTATACTTTATTTCCATTTAGTATGCACAGATCAATAAAAAGTTTTTTTATTTAATCTCTTGTGTGCTTAATTCCCAGAGGTGTCTTTTTTTCTCTCTCTTCAAACTCACACGAAAAAGTTTTGTGGTAATAGAGAATCGTTTCATTAAACATTCATAGAGGTCCATGGCACTGACAGCCTTCCTGCATTCTGATTCCCGCGCAGTGTGAGCGGCTGATGTTCTTGTTAATTAGAAGTGACTGTCGTTTTTCATGCTCGGTACAACAGTGGGAGGGTGACCGCAGCGGGTATTAGGGGTTTCAACACTGTAGGAGAAGATCCAATCATATTGCAGGAGCAAACTAAATATACTGCCCAAAATGTATTATTGAATGCCAGTTCCGTTCCCAAAAAGCAATTTTCAACAGAATCACAAAACATATGCGATACAGTTTTTTAAACAAGAGCTGCATGTGGAGTACATTATTGTCTATCTCTGTAACTTGGTTAATGCTTCATGAGTGCTCCCCAGCATGAAGCAGACCTTTTGTAGATATTGTGCATTAGTACGCATTTAGTGCATGAGGAACCTAAGGCTAAACACCCTTGAGTGATGGCCCACAACCCATCCACCTACTCCCAGTCAGTTTTGAGAAGCTGTACTGGACTGCTACCAGTATCATTCAATAGTTGAACCTTTAAACATGTGTGCATTCAAAGGCATGAATAAAAGTTAAAATCATAAGCATGTCTATGAACAACTTGCGTCAGGAGCTGGAGAGATGTGTATAGATACATGCACACTATACCTGACTTCCCTGATTAGGAGTTTTGCTTCCTCCGTTTTGATGCGCGTTTTAAATCTATTCCACCTATTGCCCTGTAGCAAGGATATTCTTTCATTACATTAAAGCGATTAATGATTTATTAATGATTTTGTAGAATTACTATGTCAACAATTCAGTAAGCGTATGGACGGTCTTAGACATGTTCATATTGGCATACGTGTATTACATTTTGCTTGCTGAGAGTTACTATGAAACTTGAGAAAAAAAATCATTTTAGGGATTAATTATATAGTTTTTATAGTGAAGTATAGCATTTATCTGATGATTTTTACAAGCGTCAGTTGCCTGTGATTTGATTACAGCAACCATTGGTCTTGATCTGAAGACTATGCCTCTATGTTCTTTTAGGTTCCACCCCAAGAGACATCTCATTTCTCATCGGATCTCTGATTTATTTTGAAGCAAATATATGAAGTGAGGAGGGAGGTAGGCCAAGAAAGGAACAATCCATCAGTCATATTACACAAAATTCAATATTAGCAAATATCCCAAAGAAATTACTTCAATGAAATTTGCATAAAACAGTGATAATCTATAACATTTTAATTACAATTTATATTTTGCATGCAATTTTCAGAACAACCATTTAGCAATCTTCTTCCAGATGAACCATGTTCAATAAAAGACAGCTACGCTCATATTTAACCCACAAGTAGCAGTGCTGCTTCTTTAAAGCATTTATTGACTCCTCTGAGCTAGTTTGACCTTTTATCTTCTCCTGCAGATGACCTTCTAGATCCTTACAGTAATAGATTTATAAATTGTTATTAGTCTTATAGAGCAAATGCCTAGTTTGTATTTGCAAATGTGGAGAGTGTTTTTGATTGGATTATAATTTGCAGTATGACATCAATTTGCTTCTCGCATTATTCAAAGAGCCTATAACATGAAATCAAGCATGGATGATGTTTAGCATAGAAGTGCACACTATGCATATTGAGACGCCAAAATACATCTATGTTGTCTACCTTTTAAATATATAGGTGTGTGTACCAGTTGTATACTATTACGGTATATTAATGATACAGGGAACTTATAAGCTTTTCGTGCAGTTGTTTGAATGGAAAACTAGGAGAGCTGCATATGTCTGCAGGCCTTTTTATAGGCAACAGTGATATAAATAATACCTTATGCCATATTGTACTTTTTTTTAAGGGACTTGCCAGTAGCATATACAGATCAGAAAATGTCTTTATATCATACAAACAGAAATAATAGCCAAGGGATATATTGAGAAAGTATGTTCTGTTTTGTAATTGGTTACACTGTCCCACATCAATTGATGTGAGGCTCCATATGCAAATGAATGACCACAGTGGAGAATGAATAATACATTATTGATTGATACATTTACTCAGAGCCGGCCTTAGGTGTTCTGGCGGCCTGTGCGGACTACTCCTCTGGCGCCCCCCCCATCCCAAAAAAAGAAAGGAATAAAAACTTGTAACAAAACCCCAATCACTATATACTACGCCAAACATTGATGTGGTGTAGGCCTACCACTTCATTGTCTGGCTTAGTAGTAGGGATGCACCGAAACGAATTCTGGACTGAAACCGAAACGAATTCTGGACTGAAACCGAAAGTGCAGCATTTACCTGGCCAAAACCGAATATGACCCCCCCACACCATAAAGAAATCTAACACTTTTATTTAAAGTAAGTAACACACCAAAATAGGACAAAACAATTAAGTAACAATATTCCCTATCTACCCCCTTTCCCCTGTCTCACTCCCTTCTCCCTATCTACCCCCTTTTAACCATCTACCCTTTCCCTCTTTGAAGTTCACTTACCTTTCAGGAGTCCTGCGGTGGGGGTGCAAGGCCTCTGTCTCCCAGCTCTACCACTGTATGGAACATTATAGAGTGATGGGAGTTATGATGTACTTTTAGAGCATAATTAGATCATGAAAAAGACATTGGAAATGGTACAGCATAACACCCATCACTCTCACACACTTACCAATCCACACATATACCAATCCACACATATACACCAATCCACACATATACACCAATCCACACATATACCAATCCACACATATACCAATCCACACATATACCAATCCACACACATACCAATCCACACGTATACCAACCCACATGTATACCAACCCACACGTATACCAATCCACACACATACCAATCCACACGTATACCAATCCACACGTACACTAATCAACACATATACCAATCCACACACATACCAATCCACACATATATACCAAACCACACATATATAACAATCCACACATATATACCAAACCACACATATATACCAATCCACACATACCGTATTGGCTCGAATATAGGCCGCACTTTTTTCCCCCACTTTAAGTTTTTAAAGTGGGGGTGCGGCCTATATTCGGGGTCTAGCGCCCGACGCCCGGGACATGCAGTCCCGGGCGCCGGGCAGGCAGCGGGGTTAAGATACAGATCCCCCGCAGCGGTGCAGGGGACCTGCATCCTACTCCCCGATACGCTCAGACAGCCTCCCCTGCCAGCACTTCCCACGGTGGGGGGGGTGCCGGCACGGGAGGTTATCTAAGCGTTTTACCTCTGCCCACCCCCGACTTACCGGAGCAGACTCCCGGGTGTCTTGCGGGGCCGGCGGGAGACATTTACGCAATACGCAAATGCAACTTCCGGTAACGGTACCGGAAGTTGCATACGCGTATTGCGTAGATGTCCCTCGCCGGCCCTGAAGACACCCGGGAGTCTGCTCCGGTAAGTCGAGGAGGGGGGGCAGAGGAGGACAGCGGCAGCGGATCTCGGGGAGGGAGGGCAGCGGATCTCGGGGAGGGAGGGCAGCGGATCTCGGGGAGGGAGGGCAGCGGATCGCGGGGAGGGAGCGCAGCGGCAGCGTATCGCGGGGAGGGAGGACAGCGGCAGCGTATCGCGGGGAGGGAGGACAGCGGCAGCGTATCGCGGGGAGGGAGGACAGCGGCAGCGTATCTCGGGGGGGAGGACAGTGGCAGCGTATCTCGGGGAGGGAGGACAGTGGCAGCATGTTTTTTTTGGTGCTTTTTTAAAGAAAAAAAACTTTTTCTTTAAAAAAGCACCAAACTTTTAGGGTGCGGCCTATATACGGGGGCGGCCTATATCCGAGCCAATACGGTATATACCAATCCACACATATATACCAATCCACACACATATACCAATCCACACACATAAATACCAATCCACACACATAAATACCAATCCACACATATACTCATGCACACATATACCAATCCACACATACTAATCCACACATACACCAATCCACTCTCACTCTCACTGAATGCTTTCCTACCTTTCCTCTTTACAGCTTATTTTCCTCCTCTTCGCTCCTCTTCTTCAGTTCTTCTGTCCTCTCTGTCTTCTTCCAGGTCAGAGGGCACGGAAAGTGGTGGGAGCGGCTTCAGTGTTGTGCGCCGGGATCTGACAACAAACCCCGGCGCACAGCAGCTGTTGCCGCGCGGATCACAAGGGAGCGATATCGGAGGTCTATAACAGCCCTCCGGCTCCCTTGAGTGATTTTAAGCCGGGTTCAAGGGAGATCCTTGAACCGGCTTAAAATCACTCAATGGAGCCGGAGGTCTGTTAAAGACCTCCGATACCGCTCCCTTGCGAGCCAGCTCCTCCAGCGGCGGACATTACTGTCCGTCTCTGGAGGGGTGCCGGGTGCCCCCCTGATGAGCGGCACCCGGTGCGGACCGCCCCCCCCCCGCTAGGTACGCTACTGGCGGCAGCGGACCCCGCAGCGGCGGCGGACCCCGCGGCGGCGCCCCCTGGAGTGTGGCGCCCTGTGCAGTCGCACAGGTCGCACACCCCAAAGGCCGGCCCTGCATTTACTTGCATAACTTACCATCTCATGTATATATAAAATATGTTTTACTTTACTGGCCAGTATTTTGTACAAAACAAATACAAATAATAAATCGTGCAATACATTTTTTTTTCTTTTTTGTTAAAGTGTAGTAGCTAGGCCTCAAGTAAAAACTCACTAAGATACAGCTATACATATGATATATTTTATTCTTAAAGGGTCAAGTACTCATTCGCTCTATTTGCATTTGGGAGCTTGCAATTTATTTTTTTGCAAAAAAAAGGGGTTTCTTGAAAATCAGCCCTGAAATCCCTAAATGCCTGGATATGTTTAGTACCTTCATATCTGTAGATGACACATTTAATACAAAAATGCACTAATGTAATTCATATATTCATAGTTTTAAAAGTGATAGTCATGTAGGCTTTTAAAAGCATGTCATGTCTTTATGGGAAAAGTAATAGTCCCGTAACACCTGTAGGAATTCTTAACTAGCTGGAATTCTTAAGGAGATCAGCAAGCGCTGCCAATACCTATGGACTTTGCAGGTATCCACTGGTAATATATAGCAGCATGAACAAGGATGCTGGAGGTGGTTGCTAAGCTTGGACATTCAATAAAAATGTTTAATGATGGACGAGATCAAACATCTATTGCAAATTATTTACAGTTTATTATGGATATATTTCCTTTTCCTTCTACCAAATACAATGTATACTTCATGTGCCTTTGTATTTAATGTTTTGGAATCATAATAAACTGTAACCAATGACATTTAAGGAACAAAGAAGAACATATAGTGTACTGTGTTATACAATATGGATTTTTATGTTTATATTGTTGCATTCACAAAGAAAATGGATATAATGGACCCATCAAATAGGGTTTCCAAATGGTAGATCCCAGCAACTTTGTCCTTGGGGAGAAATCAGATAAATCAAAAATAGTACATATGTTTATTAAAATGTAGTAAAGTTCATTTGTTTACTGAATATGGAATCATTATACAACAAATGGAATAAACATACGTACTATTTTTGATTTCTCTGAAAAGTTTTCTCCAATTCCTGAGGGCAAAGTTTCTGGGATCTACCTTTCGGAGACGCTATTTGATGGGTCCATTATATCAATTTTCCTTGTGAGTGCAACAATATAAACAAAAAAAAACATACACTATAATACAGTGTACACTTGATATGTTTCTCTTTTTTCTTATATGTCTTTGGATATAAAAAAGACAAAGTGGGTCTTTTAAATATAATCAGGTTACTATTTATTTTTTAATTGCATTTGTTGGACTTGTTGGAATCATTGTCTTAATGGAACCAAAATAAATATTTGACCAGTCTGTTTTGCAATCAAGATTTCTCCATTAATTATATGAAAGCAATCATAGCAAGTTTGTACATCATTGGTCCAGTGAAAACTTATGGATCCTCGTGGTAGTAGTGCAGCAGCTTGCATGGAGATAGGCTCCACACATGGTAATAGAATAAGTTCATTTTAGCATATGGTGTTAGAGTGTAGGTGCTAGCATATGGAATATGGTGTTAGAGAGTTCACATGAGTGTTGGTGTATAGTGTGTGGGTGTGTGAGGAAATGATTAATAATTCTTCTTGTTTGAGTAACGTATGTATATATATATATATATATATATATATATATATATATATATATATATATATATTGCAGTTTAACTCCGGGAGCCATGTTAAAAGGCTTATCCTGAACAAAAGGTGTTAAATGTGTTTTAAGGAGTTAAATAGCCTGGACAGTTGCACACTTATTTTGCTAGTTATCCTTGAAATTATATTTGGACATATAAACTACCGTTCAAAGGTTTTGGGTCACTTAGCTGTTTTCAAAAGAAACATGGACATTTCTAGCTGTGCTTACATAGTTGCAAAAGGGTTTTATAATGATCAATTAGCCTTTTCAACTTAAACCTGTTGATAAAAGGCCTCCGTACCCTACAAAGATATTCCATTAAACCATTTTCAACTACAATAGTCATTTACAACGTTAACAACGTCTGTACTGTATTTCCGATCTATTTGACGCTATTTTAATGGACAAAATTTGCTTTCCTTTTCAAAAACAATGAAATTCCTAAGTGACCCCAAACTTTTGAACAGTAGTATATACCATAGTTATAATCTTTTTTGGATTGTAAAATCTTTTAAGCACAAAACTGTTATGTGTAAGAATTGTTTGTTGTAGGTGATTATGAAGTTGTTTGTTTTGTTTAAAATTATCTATAAACCTTGAACGTTAAGAGTGTTTGAAATGTATGATGTGAGAGAGAATGAGTGCACCCTAGCAACCTAGGCTCACCTGTGCCATTGACACATAATGGAATAACTTTGAGAACAATGTTTTGGAAAAAATATACTGCTCCAATTATATACTGGCTTCTAAAAGTATATTTTTAACAATCTACTCAAAAGATATTGGCTATGATAAATAGAGTGTCAGTTTCCACTTTTAGTTCCCTTCTTAAGAAAAGACAGCAGAACAGTGGTTTACCTAAGTTTATTAAGTAACTTCTGTTAAGCGGAATGTCATTAAACTAAAGCTTAAATTGGTAGCTATAAGTGAAATATTCTCCTTGTCAAGTGACACTGGCAGCCTACATTTTACTGCTGGTGTCCAAGATTTGAAAGCGTTTAACTAGATCTCTGGATCAGTCTCAATTCTTATAGTTCAGGTACGTCATGTAGGAACAGCTTACCGACTACTGATTTCTGTATAGTTGTGTCCTTTTTGGAGCACTTCACACTAACCTATAGATCTCCACCTTCCATGTCATTCTAAAAGTCCTATATTTACAGACTTCTATCTTGCATAGGTTTTTTTTTTTTTACCTTGTCTGTAACGGAAAATCAAATAATGAGAGGCTTGTTCAGCTGTCTTAAGTGTCAGGATGTTCACAAAGACGCTTCTTTTCAGCCTTGTTACGGTTGTCTGCTTTATTTCATATTTACAAGCGAGAACCCTAACCTTATATCATCGTTCTGTAACACTCCATTTCTTCTCTACGTATCAATGTTTCTACAGGGCTCCTGTTAAAAAAGCAATAATTATTACTCTTATTTTTATATATATATATACCGTATTTGCTCGATTATAAGACGAGGTTTTTTCCAGAGCAAATGCTCTGAAAAATACCCCTCGTCTTATAATCGGGGTCGTCTTCTAATGAGACCCCAAAAAAATGGCTGGGGCCATGCTGCTTACCGGTCGCGAGCAGCGTCTCTTCCGTTAGAAGCAGGAGGACAGGAAGCTTGTAGCTTCCTCACAGAACTCTATCTCCCCCTCCCTCCTCTGGGGGCGGGGCCAGAGAAGTTGCTGGTACAGCCGGTCCCCTGCAGAAGTCTTCGAGTGAGAGATCTGCAGTTCAGGTAAGGGGGTGGGGGAGGGTTTTTGGGTAAGTATGTGTGATTAATGTGTGAAGTATGTGTGATTAATGGAATGAATGAGTATTTAAATGTTTGTGAATGTGTGTTTGTGTGTGATAGCATGGATGTGTAAGGGGGGTGGGGGTTGTAGCATGGCATAGGGAGGCTGTAATCCCACTACTATCATCCCCAGGTTCCAGCATGTACTGGCTGCCTTGGCTTGATAGGAGTGTGATTGCTGTTAGCAGCAATCACACTCCTATCAAGCCAAGGCAGCCAGTACATGCTGGGTTAAAAGGCATATCATGGGGCTGAGTGGCATATAGGGGGTTAAAATGCATTTCTGGACCTCCAGAAATGCATTTTAACCCCCTATATGCCACTCAGCCCCATGATATGCATATATACCTCCAGAAATGCATTTTAACCCCCTATATGCCACTCAGCCCCATGATATGCCTTTTAACCCCCTATATGCCAGAGTGGCATATAGGGGTATAAGGCATATCATGGGGCAGAGTGGCAAATAGGGGGGGTATAAAGCATTTCTGGGGGCAGAGTGGCATAACTGGGGGGGGCAGGTTGGCAAATAAAAGGAAATTTAAAAAATATATTTACATTAATTAATATTTACTGGTAAAACTTTTTTTCCTATAGGGTCGTCTTATATTCAGGCTTTTTGTTTTTTTCCTAAATTAATATTTTGATTTTGGGGGGTCGTCTTATAATCGGGGTCGTCTTATAATCGAGCAAATACGGTATATACCCTGGCATGGTACTCGAGGCTGCAGATAACCTGGGTAGTCAGAGCCATGCCGGAGAGGGGTGATTTGTATGTGTTTTACGAGGTTGGAAAGTTGATCTTAACGACATGCAGGTAAACTGACAGTTGATTTATTCTTCACAATAGGTTCCTACTATAAAATTATTTTGCAGTTGGGGGGATAAATCTCTTATGTGCCACAGCTTGAGTATGTGAAGCATAGCCTGTGTCAGCCGTGTGTTTTTTATATCAGGAAAACAGACTGTTATTCCTGACCTTGTATTGATCTGAGGACTGGAAAAACAGCACAACATTGGTTCTCTTTTTTGTTATTTTCTGTTAGGGTATTTCATCAAAAACATTGAAAAAAATTCACTTAGTAGTCTATGCTTTCTTACATAAGTATAGGAGATGTCAATGTAGTGTCTTTTGTGATCCGTTCTACTTCTAAGGTACTATGTTGTAAGTAGCACATGGTTTTAAATGTATTGCTATTTACACTATTTTGCAATTTAGGAGATGTGACAGTACGAACATATCTCCTACCACTTTTTTACTTACCACCAGTTAGCGCCAGCGCTGGCTCAGCAAATATTGCAGGGGTATCCCCTCTCTAAGGTAAGCATTTTTCTTAACCTTTTAAAGAATTCATATTATAGTACTCATAAAGTACTTTAATGTGTATTATTCTTTGGTGAGGCTGCCATGGTCATTAAACTGTCCCTTTAAATGATATTTAATTTAAAATGTTACTCTTGGTGTGAGTCTGAACTATAAACTAAGCATTTCGCTCTGTAGCATTGCTTCTGTTTCCCAGGCTTTCTTCCCCCCGTTTTTGCCTTTATATGCCATTAAACCTGCCGTAATTAGATTAGTTATTAGAACAAGGTGCACCCTGGTGAATTTGCACATCTGCTTCTTAGCTGTGACCTAGGCACTGCCTGGATTCAGTAACTAATATCTTGTGCTTGTGTCATTCCCTAACGACTCGTGACATTTAAAGACTCCAATGCATTTTTAGATATGACATTTGAAAAAGCCATAGTGTTTTCTTCTCGAGGTGTCAGATAGACCGATGCATGTTTTTCCCCCCTCCTTATGGAATATTTATATACACATTTATAACTGCCTTACTTTCAAGAGCTTATTTTCATAGCAAAAAGTACCAAATGGTTGGCAAGGGCTTCTATAAGAAGTGGTGGCCTTTACAGATAATTACAACCACTTACAGTGAAGCAACTGAACATTAAACTTGGTCTGCATTAGCCAATAAATAATTGTGCCATGCATGGTTCAGCCTAATATATAAACAAATAAAATGGAGCAGATCGGTGATATAATGCTTAAGAACTACTGGAAGAACAGTGATCAAATTCCCCCCTGTATACATTAGGCTGTCACTCTCCCATAGTAAAGAATGTTTATTTCTAAGATGATTGACATACATAATCATATGTTTGTAAATGGTTATCACATAAGAAATGTCTGCTTATCTTGACATTATGCTAAAACTGACACCTTAGAGATGCATAGATGGAATCATCAAAATCCATGCATTTGTTTCCCCAAACAAGACACTTTCCCATTAGTCATCAGCTGTTCTAGGCAGCAAAAACAGTGGATGGAGGTGGTAAGTTTAACCAAGGATCATGGGAACTAATAATAATAATGAAAATAACCCAACTTAGATGTTTTTCAGTGCTCCGAGATACCTCGTTTCTGAAGCTGGTAACAGAGGACTATAATTAGACTGAGCTGCTATAATGTTATCCTACTTCTGGTACTTCACCCAGTCAGCAAGTAGACTTAACCAAACAGGACAGGAGGATTGTGCTTCCAGGGAACTCGATAATTACAGTCCTCTGTGGAGCACTATGATCCAGTGACATGGATAATTATAACTTTTCTACATACCACGATGTATAAGCTCCATACAGGCCATAACACACCAATTGTATAACCTAGAATTGTGAATCACACTACTAATACACTAGGTTTTAAAAAATAACATCTTTGCAGGCTTTTGGAAAGAGTAGGAGTGCCTAAGATATTTACACAACAGCTCCGGTTAAACGGTTAATAATTTCACGCTCATTCCCCTTAGTTAAGACGCCCAGGGCTTTAGAAGAATCTGTGCCAGCTTATCAGTGGTAACCTGTGAAATGGAATGTGGCATTTGCCCTTCAGACAGATCACATCAGCATACTAGCTGGATTAAACAATAAAAAGCCTTAACTATTTCATACATCCGCCAATACAACCAGAGAGTGGCTGAAGCCACATTCTTTACCGAAACAAAATCAGGATGCTAACCCTAATCCCATGAAAAAAACAGTATTTTTAATAACAGATCTTTCTGTAGGGACCTAATGCAGAGCAATTGTGGACTGGCTGGCCACTTCCTATGGTAGAAGTCGCATTGGATTCTGTGCAGAATGTGGTTTATGACCTCTAGTCACTGTCACTCCTGGTGTCCCTACCGAAGCTATTATAAAGTCCTTTCTAGATGTTATAATGTCATACAGGTGACAGGGCATCCATATCTGCATATTTAACTGAACCAAAACTGAAACGTTCACAGTAACCAAAGTCTAAAAATCCATAACTTGACAGAAAATATATTTCAAATTGCCATGTACTGGAAGAGCTGATTTTTCTGTGTACTGACTGTCTTGAGTACACCTGACTTTCCGAGCAGACGGCTGCTGTGAGACTCAGCAGGAAGTTGTGAGACCAAAGAAAATTGCTTCCCCTAGTCTGTGGCAAGACAACATGTGTCATTTCTTTGAGTATAGGAATGGCTGGCTATACATGAAGACTGAAAATAAAAACTGCTGTTTGTTGCGGCATAAACTGATGTGTTTTAATTTGGCCTTTCAGTTATTGCTCAAATAGAATTCGGTATTCAAGCAGCTACATAATGACTGAGAATGCACAAAACTGTAGTCAGTGTTGCCCAAGTAAATCCATGGTTTGCAGACGCCAAGTGGTTCATCGCTTCATATTTTCAACGCAAACTTTCTCATTCCTTAACAAGATGCCCATATTCTTTGAAGAACTCAGACTAAAGAAGAATTTAAATTAATACACTCTATACAGTAATAAAATTAAACTCTACTTGAAAAAAAATGCTAATCAGATCTTGCTGTACCTCACTTTTCGGCTGTTGCCGGTGGCGGCCTGCTTTACACCACCCGATACAACGCTTGCAGGGCCGGCCCTATAATGGGGCAGACTGGGGCAATTGCCCCAGGCGGCACTTTAGAAGGGGCGGCACTTTGCCGCCCCAAGCGCTTTTTTTTTGTTGTTTTTTTTGAAGCGGAGGGGAGAGAGAGGGGCGCCGAGTGGTTTTCGCTTACCCGCTCGGTGCCCCCCTCTCTCTCTCCTCTGCGGCGAGTCTCCCTGTTCGGTCCCGGTGCCGGCTTGTAATGCAGAGCGCCGGAAGTGACGTCAATTTCCCGCGCTCAGCATTACAAGCCGGCACCGTGGCAGAGCAGGGAGACTCGCCGCAGGACTGTAAGTACCGGGGGGGGGGGCGGGGGTAGATAATGGCATCGGCGAAGTTTAAAATGCCGCCCCCCCCGGCGTCGGCGGGGGGGGCGGCGTTTTAAACTTCGCCCCAGGCGGCGTTAAGTCTTCGGCCGGCCCTGAACGCTTGGCATTGTACTTGGTGATGTGAGGCTTGCATGCAGCTGCTTAGCCATGGAAACCCATTCCATGTTCCTGGTGCACAGTTTTTTATTAACACCTTCAACCCTTCTCTGTGACTTTTACGTGGTCTTCCACTTTGTGGCTGCTGTTCCTGAATCCTTCCGCTGAATACCACCTACAGTTGACTGTAAAATATCTAGCAGGGATGAAATTTCACAAACTGACTTATTGCAAAGATGGTATCTTATCGCAGTACCACGCTCAAATTCACCGGGCTCTTCAGAACAACCTATTTTGTTCGCTAATGTTTGTAAATGCAGACTACATGGCTATTTGCTTGATTTTATACACCTATGGCAACGGATCTGATTGAAACCCCTGAATTCAATAATTAAGAGGTGTATCCCAATACTTCTGTCCATATAGTGTACATTTGGTACGGTGCTGACTAGCACATGTAAACTAATACCATGCTGTATGTGGCCTTTCCTTTAAAGTGAACTTATGCCTCACCCTCATCTGCTGTATATGAAAAGCAGCACTTTGAGTGGTGATTCCTTTAAATATGCTCGTATGTCATTGAACTGATGTTCCTGTAAATCCTGCGCGGTAAGATATTTTTGGTACTGGGAATGCGGTACTTCGTAAAGAGTTGTGGCATAGCTAGCAATGATTAATAAGTGCCTAATGTGTTTACCCAGCATCGTTTTATTTATATACACATCTAAGGGACAAGGAAAATAGTTAATAAACAGAAATATATTTGTGATGATTACTGGGCACTGGACTAGTTAAATCCTTGCTGTGCAACTAATTGCTTCACATAGTCATTTGAGTTAAGAGAACATTAGAAGGATTTCACTTGTGCGAGAAATTGATTGTGGTAATTAGCTACGAGTGAGAAAGATCAGGCAATTAGATCAGCCATTTCAGATATGTATTTTGATTATTTGTGCTTTGTAAACCTCATGCTGCACTTCATTTGATTAAATTCTGCTAACACAAGCAATAGTCTTTTCAATGGTAATTTAATTTTATTTTTTGAGGGGCAGGGGGTTGTTTTAACCTATGGCTTATCCTCAAGTTTTACTTATTTTAGAGAAATTCTAGTGAGGGGGTTTAGTCGTGACTCATTATGTGATATCTCTCTACTATGGGGGTGCGGGTCACTAAACTTCCCTTGTTTTACCTTACTCTACTTTGGGGATTAGTTATTAACAGTGATGCAAACACGACAGTAACCAGTGGAATGGTGCTGCTGATTAAAACTTTTAAAACGTTGCACTAACATTGCTCCTTATCCTTTTGTGTCCTAAAACTGGCTTATCACTTTATCTGGGAGACTATAAATCTGTGACTTATCTGGGACAAATTCTCACAGTCTGGAGCTTACTCTTCCTTATTCTTCCTTGACTTAATATATGAGCACCCTACTAATATGAATGCAAGAAACTCTATTCAAATATCTGTTTTCTTGCAAGTTACGATGGTCATGAGGACCATTATTAGACCGATTTTGTTGTCACCATTTGTAGTTACGATATAATCTATTTCATTGCAGTATTCAACAATTATTAGAAGAGTCTTGGAGTTATGTAGATAATCGAAAAAAACAACAAACCCACAACTACAGGCACTCATGAAGATTCAACATTGACATTAAGTCTTCATGTGTGCCTGTAATAGTGGGTATCTTGGATCTGGGGCCAAGCACTGCCTGTGTGGATAGTGGTAGACAATGTTTTGTTTTGGTGCATTACTGTGGTTTTGACACTGAGTTCTGTGTACTTCTGTTATATATATATTGTTTATAATACAATGTTATACTTTAGTATACATGTGCTAATGGGGATGGGGAAGGTCAGATGACCCATATATCACATTTACTCCTTGGTACAATTTATTAGACCTTATGGGTAGAATTTCTATTTACGTGCTGCTTCTCCAGGTCACTTTCTCTTTTCTCTGGGCCCTTGACCCACACATGGCTAGCTCTGCCTCCACAAAGCCACTAGCTCAGAAGAGGGAGAAGTTCTGGTAGCTTACCTTGGCAAGTTCCCAGATTAATTCTAGTGACCCAGGCACGTTAGCAGCCTCTGCTGACATTTTTTTCAATTTATTTAAGACTTTGTTTTACTCTTTTATTTTGTTGACTTTGTTAGAGTGACTACACCAGATATAGATATAAATTCCAGAAATCAGTTGGAAACATGGTTTTGTATGCTGGATGTTGTATATGGATGTAGAGATGCAGGAGTCTCCCACATATTTAATTTTATGTACCATAAAATCGTCTCCTCGACTGACCTAGGCCAAGAGACATTTCACTAGAGACATTCCTCTTTAGTTATACTTTTTATATTTTTTTATTGGAATTCATTCAGATGGTCGAGGAATAATGTCATTGACTAGACTGGGTAATGTAGAAAATGACTTTTGAATCGTAATGTGAATTTTAGATACTTCTGTTCCAACTCTTACGGTATTGTTTTCCCCCCACCTTGCGAAGTTATAGGTGGAGATTTTTACAATAGCACACAAATATTATAGTATGTGAGACTGATATAAAAGAAATTATCTCAATATTTTCAATGGTTTTGTCAAAGTATATGGATTTTTCTTCAAAATCTGTCCCAGTCACTGAAGCTGACTTCTGGCCACGATAACTTGATATCGCGTTGCCCTGTGGTAAAAGTAAGTCTGCTTGCTTGTGAATGTGCAAGCAGCTATTTAAAAGAAGGGAGTGAGGGATGCAAGAAGGGAGTAAGAGTTAGAGAGTGAGTATATTAAAATGAGTTTATATGTGTAAGTGTGTTAGCGTGAGTGTGTATGTGTCAGTGTTTATGTTAGCATAAGTGTGTAAGTGTTTGTATATACCTGGGTATACCTCTTGTTATGGTGTGTAGCGTTTCACTCTCCCTACTTCAGGGGTTTCCTCTCTCTCTTTTTTCAGTGGATTTCTGCTTCACATATGTTATATTGACTAAAGGATGGATCAATAAGTAATCTCTGCAGACGTTACTGTTCTCAGCGTATAAGGAGCCTAACTCACCTCTTTGTGTTTTTTGTGTACGTGAATAGAAAGTAGTGGGAAAGTTAGCCTCAAGTGGTTTATTCCAGGGCGCTTCCTGTCTGGATTATGTGAAGAGTGCTTCCTGTGGCGGAGCATGAATCTGTTATCTGTGGGATGCCCCTTTTGTATGTGCAAATCCATGTGAGTGCATCAGGGCTATTTACTAGGCTTACATTTGGAATTGTTAATATTGATAATACCTATCCTTTTTGTGATGGTCACAGTACAAAGCAAGTAAAAGTGTTTAATTATTTCAATTTGTAAATAACAACAATATATCTAAATATAAAGCTTTAATTTCTATGGGGAAAGAGGGGCAGCTGCAGCATGGGGTAAGAGGGATGCAGATCCCTCTGTCTACTAGGGGGACCATGTGTCTCAGATAGCTTGGGACTGTCCCAGGCATCTTCATTCCAGGACAATGTAGTACCCCGGAATGAGCTCTGTGGGACAATACAGGGGCTGAAAGGGACATGGCAGGGACTGTTGGGGACATGACAGATACAGAAGGAAAAGAGGAGTCATGTCAGTGCAAATCTATATATTGTTCATGTGTTCCAAAGAGGTGTTGTGGTGTTTTATTGTTCTCTATTTAAATCAAGACAATTCAAAAACATTTCTTTAGTATAAAATTGCCGTTCATTACTAATTAACAACATTAAGACTGCATGATGCATGTCTGTAAACAACAAAACAAAGCACTCTTTTGGTGGATGGATGAGTAAGCGGATGTCTTTGTGACATCATCGGATGGATGTTGCATCAGCGTATAATGGAGAATGATTGACACTGCGCAGGAAGTGGCACTCATAACTCCTAGTCTAGTGATACTATCTATGGTAGACGCACTTGGCAGCTCAGTTCCCTGGAAGACAGCTCAGCTTCTGGTTGGCTGGTAGCAGCTCAGCCTCTGGTTGGCTGGATGGCAGGTAGCAACTTGGCCTCTGGTTGGCTGGAGGGCACGTAGCAGTTCAGGCTCTAGTTGGCTGGATGTCAGGTAGCAGCTCAGACTCTGGTTGGCTGGTAGCAGCTCATGGCATGTAGCAGTTCACCCTCTAGTTGGCTGGATGTCAGGTAGCAGCTTAGGCTCTGGTTGGCTGGTAGCAGCTCAGCCTCTGGTTGGCTGGATTGCAGGTAGCAGCTTAGCCTCTGGTTGGCTGGATGGCACGTAGCAGCTCAGCCTCTGGTTGGCTTTACATCTTTGTTGGCTGCTGCACTGAAGCACCCAAACTGAGTCAGCCCTTTTGTATTGGAGCCAAAGTGTTATTCCAGTAATTGTCCCAGTATACCAGTAAGCATATAACAATACAAATATTGACAAGCTTGTCTTTGGAATCAAATTTTGCTGTTAGTATACCTGCCAAATGACCTGTTTTTGTCCAATAATAAGGCACCGTAAACCAAATAAATGTCCAGAACATGTCATTTAGTGGACTTTAATATTTACTACTGTCATAATAATAATAAAAACAAAATGATTATTAAATCAAAAAAGTGTATTTTTTAATGCTAAAATATAAGTTTAATACTTTTTTTCTCACCCAATATGGACAAGCCAGTTGTTTAACATGTATAGAGGTATTAACTTTTTAAGTAGCCAGTGATTATTATGAAAAATACACTGGCAGATAAGTTGTCACCGGTCTCTAGCATCCATTTGTGAATGCACTTCTACAGTCTACAGAGGCTGTGCTGAACTGGCACAATCCCATAGTGTAAATATGGCGGTTGGGGAGATCAAAGGTCTTCCATGTAACTGGCCTATTGTGCAGCCGAGAGGGTGATCTGTACCAGTTTTGTACCAAATGAACTGCCCCCCCCAGGATCTGCCGCCCTAGGCCTAGTTTGCCTAGGCCAGGATACGTCACTGCCTCGCTGCCTAGAGTAGTCTTATACATTTATTACGTTTCGTAAAACAGCCTTCTTCTTTGCAAAGCATTTTTTGAGTGTCAAAATAAATCACTCATTGATATATGCAGCACTTCTGCATCTCCCTTTAGATTGTTTTCATTATGATGAGATCCCCTCTTCCTTTTGGTTTTATCCTTCAATGGATATTGATTACATGGATAAAATAGTTTTCTCCATGTGGGTGATCAAACACTTCCTGCAACAGAGGGTATGTTCAGCGAATACGAACCCAATCAACTCCTGCCAAAATGGAAGTAATTCTTACCCAATCCGGGTAGTAACATAAAAATGATAATAATGCAACTAGATAAAATACAAACATAACATTTCTAATGCGAACATGCATACATGAAATAATCCATATTAATATTAGATACATGATTGGGTTTCTTACATACTGTTACAATCTCATAAATACATGCGAGACAGCATTGGCAAGTACTTATCTCAGATGTAGGTTGTCATGGAGATAAATAAAGTAATGGAGTACAGACATGGGAGCGAGCTGAACATAACAACAATAATAAAATATGAATACACAAATAAAGGCATGCAATATAGCATTATGAAAAGAGGCATATGGGGTCTAGCAGTGGCCAAGGTAATGCTGCCCAGCAACATTAAATTGATATTGTTAAGCTGTTTGGTGGCTCAGTTTACAGAGTTTTAGCATTTGCAGGTCCCTCACAAGAAAGTTAATAATTATATGATACATTTCTGTGATCCAGCTTTTGGAGCGACAGGTCCTTTTACGAAAATATCTAGGTATAGGTCATTACAACTTAAAGGGACATTCCAGCCATTATATATATATATATATATATATATATATATTCATATGATAGCAGTGTGATCCCTGCATTCTGCAGAATCCCCCAACTGCATTTTCCAGTAACCTCCAAAGCTAGCTTGGGGAGCACTGCATACCAGGCTCTGTGCAGACTTCTTTGTGTAAGTATGGAGAGCACTCCAATTGATTTAAAACACACAGTTACATTCCTACATACTTACTTACACATATTAACATAATTACACATCCCTTCACATACTTAGACATACAAACACAGTAACATACATACACACACTAACATACCCTCACATACTTACACACACACAGTAACATACATACTTTCACGCTTACTAACATAGTTTTATACTTACACACACTATCCCAAGCTGCCTATGTCTTTATCTAAAACAAGATTAAGGATTTATTTAATATATAAGACATACATCGTTAAAAATGGGCAGACTAGATGTGCTGAATGGTTCTTATCTGCTGTCAAATTCATTCATTAAAATAAGCGTTGTCAGGAGGGTTTGTATGAAAATTGTTTTTCAGCTCCTTTACTCACTTTACATTGTAAAGGGCCAACCTGAGTGAGCTTCTGCTACAGGAAGAGTTTGGCTAGCCCTGTATAATGTATACTCAAATCAGTCAAGGGTCCAAGAAGTCTTTTAACACATTAAATTATGCTGGACAGACATGTTATAAAATCAGAGGACATTTTGTGTTTTTTACATTGGTTATCATTTATGTACTTTATTTTGTTTTATTCTGTTCTATTCCGTACTTATGTCTTACACTAATCTAATGGGGCTTTCTGGAACAGCAATATGCCTCAGCTATAATGCCTCACTCTATTGGAAGCAGAATTTCAATTTGCCTACACATTGTATTGACATGTTTACGATTGTTCGCATTTTATTGTATATGATGTCTATTGCAAATACATTCCTCTGACACAATAAAAAAAATTAAATAGACTACCATTTATGTTTTAAAGGTTGTTTAGAAAAATGAAACTGAATGATAAACACATTAACAACATTTCCTCGGATCAAATGTATCCAAGGACAGAGCCCTAAATCAAGGGACATTTCTAGAGGAAAAAAAAAGAAATTGGGGCTACCTGGTCATCACCATTGTGGTGCATGTATGGTGAGAAGAATTAACAGTAATCAGTTGCTTTTAACGCTTTAGGTTCTGTGTCTTAGATCTGCACCCGTTATGTTTCATACAGGACTCAATTGACATTGTATTTGTTAAATATATACAGTATATGTATATAAACCGAAACTGCATTTATTATGAAAAATACAGTTAAAATTCCAATTAATCTAATACTACAAAATCGGAAACAGTTTAGCATAAAAGGGCATAGAACGCACTACAAACAGACCCTAATTAGATAAATCCTACCTGATTAATAAACTAAAAAATGGTGAAAGGCATCTGTTAGATCATGTCGAACCTGGCAAAATTGCGAAAATTGCTTAAAGTACTAAAAGTGGTAAACAAATTATTCTCAATAATTATTCCTATTAAAGTAGCTAAACCAGAGAAGTACTAAGTGGGTTTATGACATACTCTATCTTTTGTTAATATGAAGAAAACCTTAGCAATACATTAATTTGTGGAATATAAGCAAAGTAAATTATTTAAAAGATTCATTATCATTACACGTTCGATTCTATAAAATATTAACCTTTAGATTAAATGCAGTAATTAATTTATTCAACATTCAACTTGCTCACAATTTGCTGTAAGTAGTATATAGCTTGCTCGCCATACAATTGCACTACAACTCCTAGGATCCAGATGCTTGCAAAGCCACTACCGGTAATTCTGTCACCATAGCAACCAGTACAATGTCCTTCCTGATTGGACTGTTACTGCCGTTGCTATGATGATAAGACCTCTTTTTAAAACTTTTCATGAAAATCACTTTTTATATGTAACTGCAGGAGGGGTACAACAACCTTACTTATCTTTTTTTAAATGGAACATGCAAGTATTAAAATTGTAGGTTTTGTCTGTAGAAGGATCTCTCTAAAGGTTACCTGTAAAAGCAGCAAAGCATGCCACAAAATACTTTCAATAACATTAATATAAATCACATTATAGATTTTCCATGCCTTTTCATCATTATATAGTCAATCTGTATACAAAGCAAACAAGCTGGAAAATCTGCAAAATTGTTTATTTGTTATTTGATTTTTTTTTTTATGAGAGGGTGCACAGTGCTTTGGTGCACGAAAAATTAATTAGCTAAACTCATTGGATAAATACTTATCACAAAGATATTCATTCCTGCCTTCCTTCATAACTTCATGGCAATATTTATAAATTTAATTTATTTTTTGTTCCCTTCATAATAATTGCTGCTCAGTTTCAGATTAAAATGTATTGACTTCACAAAAATCACCAAGCTAATGGCGTCTTAAAAACACGAAGGAAATTAATACTGGAGCAATAAATGTATTAAAGGATAGGTCCGGATATGAACCATCACTCCCTAAAAATGCTGCTTAGTCCTTTGTTACCCTAATAATTAATGACTTCACTGCCAGAAATTGGGGACCTTAAAAGACCATGAGAACTAGGAACCGTTAATATGAAAAGCTGAATATATAAATTATATATCATCAATTAAATTCTAATATATATGTAGGATATGGAGCATATATACTCAACTGCACATTAATTTAACCCTTCTTTGAGCTAGTGTGATGCATTTCTCTATACATCTATGTGACTTAAAACGTTTAAGCAGTTTTGACAGAGGATGGTAATTAAATACCAGATTTATTCAAGACACGGAGGAAGGTACAGGACACAAACAGGATTGGTATCTACTTACTTTTAAATTACCGGTAATGTGTGCTATCAAATCCTGTGTGCAGGTAGCTATATACCTATATATCCAAATTCCCTGTCTCCCACCCACTTTTATACCAATTTATATCACTATTTCTAAGGTGATTGTCTACCAACCAGCACGTCCCACCTACCACATATCTACCTACCTGTAGAATCAGTTGCTCAATCTCTACATACAAATACGATAACTTCTCTCAGGCTTATGGAGTGTGATTTGACCCACCGAGTGCCTGTGCTTCCCAATATCATTGCAAGTGTTACTGTGCCACGTTGCTGAAACTTGCAAATAATGATATCTGATATGTCCCTACTATCAATGAGAGATTCCCTAGACAGCACAGTTCCCTAAGCTACTTATTGGAAACTCGAGTATTGGAGGAAGTATAAATAAGTACTCGCTGGAACTACTTGTGGTTACCACTATACCTTATCAGATATTCTTTAGAATTTATTGATTATACTGACATTAAACAAGCGTTTTTAAATTAATCCAAACGGTCGTCATGGATTAATCTTTTTGTGAAAATCCATTCTGTGTGGAGAGAATACTGGAAATATCATATATTGGATGACGTGAGATAACGTTTTTATGCAGTAACAAATGCCTTTCTACACAATTAGGAATGTCAGCTTATCGATTTTATATTGATGCTTAAAGAGATGAAAGTCTAGGATGGCTGTCACAGCTCATGTTTGTATTTTGACGTACCAGAGGCCTCAAGAATAATAGAATTTATGATAACTCAAAAGCCAACATACCAGTATGAGCCAAGCTGGGAGATTGATTGCATGTGTAAAGCCATACATTAGCACTGGGCTCATGTAGCCTCTACCGACTCCTAGCAGTATCTTACCCTGATTAGTGCTCTATTTATTTGTGGCTAGTTCATCTTTTCAGATTCTCAGTTCTCATTCTAAAAGGATCAAGAGGATAAGCTGTTCTTCCTATAAAAAAAAAGCCCGCTGAGATTTGTGTCTTCTCATTTGCGATTCACCCAGATGCTCTTCGACCGTTCACTTCTTTCCCTCAAAGGTAACATCAGCACAGAGACGAAACTGCTTACAGAAAATTCGCCTTTTTCAAGTTAATTAAACAAGAGAAGGACAATAAGCGAGTTTTAGCTAAGTTGTTACCAAGTCAAAGTCAATCTGTGCTGGAACAGGAAACCTTGAAGTGCTAAGATTAAGTCCCTAGTGCTGACACGAAAGAAAAGAAATGGTCCTAAGATACTAACATTATGCATCCCGAATCCTTATTACTTTGCCGAAGTGTAAAGCAAAAAAGATGAGAAGGGCAAACTTATGTATCTTGTTTGAGAACCTCATGAGAGATACATTTACCTACCACTTGAAAATGTAGAAAAATAGTATTTTTGTGGGAAAAACCCTAGAAAAAACATTAACTAAAAAAATGTGCACAGAACAGGCTTAATGATGGTTTTAAAATGTTGGTTTATGTTATAGCTGGATATTTTTGAAAGAACAATTGGGTAAATTATTTTGTTCAATACATCTTTGTAATTAAATCCCAGATAATAACACACAGATGGATATTGCTTTATTGGTTCTGGAAAAGAGTCCAGTATTTAGAAGTTATGCTTATAGCGATGTCTTTTTTAGTGAGCCAACATATTCATAGCCAAAATGTGGAGTATTTAATGTAAATAATATCCACATCAAGTGGAACTGTGGATGGTAATTGCAATATGCAAGACGTGTATAACATTTAATGGAATCTGATAGGATTCACCAGGAAGAGATTTACATTTTTGTATGTTTTGTTTTTGCTTAACGTAGGTAAAATGGACACTGTTTGTTAACAACGTTGACTTTAATCAAAAATGTAATGGGATATGTCACAGAAATGTTGTGGTCCTATTAGTAAGAGTCCAGTGTGGCTGCTTTACTGTCTGTTCCCAATTGTGACTCCAACTTCTGATAGGGGCCAATAACACAGTATAACATTTGAGTAAATGCATAGCGTATTTGAATATAAGGTAATACTATGCCAAATGTTACCGGATATCCTAGCTGCTGTGATCAAGGGATCAAATGCTGTATTTAAAGTCCATATGTTCTGGTTTTTTTCACTTATAAAAAAGTAACAATTCTACTGTATTTATCATCCATTCTTAGCTTAGATGATACTAACTCTGCCTTTTGTGCGAGGCGGAAAATGAATGACATCAATCGTTACCGCCTTTCCACTAGTTTACTGCTAATGGTGATGTAAAAATAAATGCATCCTTTAATATGTGTATTTCTACATAATAAAGTTGGCGGGTGACTTGAGTTAAACTGATTTTTTGAGGGGGGCGGGGGATACATTGGAATCGAGAGACATTCATCCTCTTCCGCGCTGAATGGCACCGTTGCATCATATACTTTGTGTTTATATTCATTATATGAATCTAATTAGTCCAGCATAGTAATTTGTGTCTTGGCACTGTTTCACATTCCTTGCAGAACAATAAACAATAAAGTTTTTGTGTCACGCAGGGAAAGGTGAGAATTCTCTTTACCGCAGGCTGTTCACCAGGCACTGCTGGCTCCATAGAGAGCTGTCTTGCCAATAACAACTAATAAGCATTCCTCACTTTCCAGATTAGCAAGTGCTCCCTTGATTGTAGTGAATTCAATCTAAAAAAATGACTTTAAACAACACAGTGAATGTATAAAGTGTATATATCATCTGCTAGGCGGTTATTAACTTTTTCATGCCATAGAAACCAGCGCTGTAACTTCCGTGGGGAATGACGGCCATCTTCCCCAGGCACCACAAGGTGAGGGGCATGTTTGAGTCACTAGACGGGAATGCCCCTGCCCGTGCACCCAGCTCCAATTCTTTTAACGTCTGGAACCTTTGGCTGTGCCCCAGGTGCCAAGAAGCCCTGGTTACAGCTGTGATAAGGGCAGAATTTTTTTTTTTTCATTCTTTCGCAGTCTACTTTTGAAACATGCATAGTTTAGAAAACAGCTAGGGCAGGAAAATAAATATATCAAAACTAGAATTTCCTGTAGACACACGACGTGTCTATTTTCCTTACCTATGCCATTCACTTTGTGTTATATATGTTCATTTCTTGGGGGTCTCTTGTTGTATTTATGGCTAAATGTGCCTGGAAAAAAAGTCTGGTAATATATTTCTATCTGATTTTAGCCTTGAGTTAGAAAATGATCCATTATACATTATATCACATCACATTTCTGCTCATGATGTGTACAACTAACATACGTTCACTTTACTGATAACAGCTATTACAAGCTCTGTGTGGAAATGATACATGTTGAAATAAATCTATCATAGCTTAACAGAAAGCATATGTTTTTCTTTCTTTTGCATCAGCAACTCAATCCAATGTCTACTTTGTAAATGCTTGAAGACATGAAAATAAAAAATGTTGAAACACTAACATATTCATATTTTACCTATATTGTGCAATCAGATTCTGTAGGGTTGTTACGATAGTGGAGAGTGAAAAATAACAATAAGATTAAAATTGCCATTGTACAAAATAGTAGATGGTACATGGAGTTTTAGCTGCATAGTGGTCAAAATAATGGGAGGAAACTAATGATTTCCACTTACTGTGTTTTTCCACCTTTGGTAATCAGACCTCTGACACCCTATATTTTTGATAGTTGTACCCCTTTATATAATTGGAGTTTTAGTATTGCCTTGAGGAGCAGCTATTGAACACTTGTTTAGTAGCGGCAGATGTAGCTTTCTGCTGATCTCATTCCTGTCTGGCAAAGAACTACGTGGTATAGTATCATATCAGAACATTTATTGATGCTTGGGGTCATGGCAAGGTACATTGGCTAGTGGACTGTATTGTCCTAAAATGTCCAGGACCACGAATGGGTTAGCAATTAAATAAATACAATTAACTTGATGAAACCAGCATAACTTGGGACTAAAATTTGCAATCATAGTGCTTGGCCAAAGTATTATGCCATAACAAATTTTGTTTGCGTGATATTTACAATTAACATTTTTTTCTTAATGTTGCCGCTCTCAAAATAATAATTGCAATGCTGGTTAAAAAATGAATTTGAAGCTTGCTGCAGTAAGAGTTTCAGATTCACAGCCCATATTTACTTGCCGCAGGAAAGGTTTATTATAGTGTAAGCCCATTATAGCAGAAGGTTTAATTTCCAGTATTTACATTTATGATGTTTCATAATGTGCATATATTTCATATTGTGATGCAATATCTGTTCTCTTGCTTGATAGGTATCGGTGCCTGTGAGATGGAAAGCTAAGAACTTGGAGAACATAAAAATAAAATAAGGTACGCTACTTTATTTTCAATAATAATTTGAGAAAATATCCTTGTCCTATTTGGTTAGATAAGATCTACAAGTGCACTTACCTGCTAAGGTCAAGATGTACCTCATTTCTTAAAGGATGTACTAAATAGTATTATTATCTTAGTATTTGGAATGGATGTCTACGGCATCAGTATCCTGAGTTAACTGCTGTCAGGAGTGCTGTTGTGAGTCCAGTCTTGTTTCACTCCGTTAAAACTTTTCATGGTAAATGTTATATTAAATCGCACCCCCCCCATACAAGGAAAAGTCCATACATGCACACTAAACAAATCTGCAAACCGGTTGCTTGGCTCTATTCCTCCTTGTACATTGCGGAAGCTTCTGCGCTGGTAGTATACTAAGCACCTAACATCCAGATACATTAAATCCTGATTGCCCATTAAAGCAGTGGGAGCCCCCATCGCAAAGGGTCCCTTAGGTACTTGAGCAGAGCATTGCAGTTGGTTATCGCAGCTTAAATCCTTGTTTGAAGGCAGGTGACTTAATTAAGAATATATTTGCACCTTTACTAGGACTGTTATTAGAACCATTTAGTTGCCATCAACAAATGGCAGCAATAGAATCTTTGTGATGTCCTATGAATAATAATAATAATAATAAATAATAATAATATCTGAAGAATCTTAGAGTCGGCTCATATGTGGTAGAAAGCTTCCAGGCATAAGAGATTACTTTAATTGTTGGAGCAGAAAGTTATTTTTGTAGACCCATACACAACTCAGCTGTTGTGTTTTAGATTCTAGAACAGAATTTTCTGTATAAGGCATGTTTCATAAAGACAGATTTCCAGAGCCTGATGCAGCTTGAATGAACAGACCCAGCTGGGTTTCTTGCAGATATATGAATTGGGTCTGATTTAGTGCATTTAGCTGTATTAATTATGCCGTTACTGATATTTTTGTGTTTTGCTAATGAGTGCTGATTTATAAAATTGTAAGCTAGATATAAGTTTCTTTGTAAGTTCTAAGCTTCTTGCTCAGGAGCAGTTAGAAGTGTAGTATCACTACATTAAAGTGCACTAATCACATAGCTTTTACTCTCCATTCTCTAATGAACTATGCTTTCTAACATGACATAAGGTGATGCCGTCTTCCACAGAGTTATGCATTTGAGAAACAAGTATACAGAGTATCAGAACACAGACACTCCCTGTGTCATAAATGTGGCATCACATGGGCATCATATTGGAAATGGACCAAACATATTTGCAGCCATTTGTCCTCCTCTGCCTTAGAGTTACGTGTCAAACGTGGCTTTTGAGGGAAGGGGCAAACAGGCTACATGACCCATGTTCCCTCCAGGCTTAAAGTATATACAAGGACAACTGTTTCCCCATACTTTCAATCATGATGCCATTCACCACTGAGAACTAGCATGTACTTTTACTGGTGACGCATATCTATCTAGTGTGCTTCAATGCAGCCCAACGTTGGGCCTTTACATTATATGCTATAGCTTGCCTCTTTAAACGGAGAATATGGCCATGGGGATTCATCCTGTGCTGATCTGTGTTTGATGGGCACAGTTGAATGCCCACTACCAGAGAACCCTACCACCATCACACATATGGTCAAATTAGCAAAATAGACAGAGCTGGGCTTGCAGATATTATGAAAAAGGTTTAGAAACAAATATATAGAGGAAGAGGTAATTATTTAAGTGCTAAAGCCAAATAAAAGAGTTTGAGGAAACGGGGAGTGCTGTGGAAAGGGTAAGGGGGATACGAGAGAAAATGGATTAACTTGGCAGACAGAAATAACATGAATGCAGCCAGACAAAGCGGGTTTTACAAAAAAATCTCCCAGGTCATTTTTTGAATAAGAATGACACCAAAGCCACATACTTTTATTTGGCTTATTGTAACCTGTGTATCTTTATTATATGAGATCACATTTTAACAGTTCTTGAGGTTGCATTGAATCACTCAGCTCTCTACAGTCTGCCAGCCAGTGCAGAAATGGCTTCTAATTTATTGTCTCATTAACAAACGCTGTTGAGCACGGGATACGAGCCAACAAGTCGAGATACGTCTCTGCCTTCATTGCCACTATTTTTGGGTACACAGTGATCCAGCGCTGCCAGAGAACAGCAACATTATTGCTAAATTTAAATTAGGAAAAGCACAACCAAAACTTCCTATGAAATGTGAGCCAGATGAGAAATGTATACTGCAAATTAGTTATTTGGTTATTTATATTAAAAGCTAATTGATTTAATTCATCTTGAGTAGCTGAGAGTGATAGTAACAAGATGCTCTCTTTGGGAGTTTCACCTCCAGACAGAGTTTGCGGCACTGGAACATAACACTGTTACACATATGTCTTCAGTTATACAAGTGTTCCAATACACCTTGTCATCAGCATATTGAAGCAATACACCTGACAATTTTGAATTATCTTCCCTTAAGGTATATGTTCACAAGGGCCAGTTAAGAGGGCAGTGATCTAGGGGTGTATAGGGTATTTTGTCAAGGGCAGATGGGCAAGGTATGATTACCCCTTAAGTTAACTAGGCAACTGACTAGAATACATTAATAGCAGTGGTAAAGCAGTAGGCAGGTGTAGACACAAAGCAGGTGTCGGGCATTTCACAGGACATGTGATACAAATATGTGAATTATTAGACTGAATAAGGCATTCAGAAGACAAATAGTGTATTTTTGTAGAACAATGTGAAGCACACAAGTAAGTCCACCTCTGAATGGCTCAAAAGAAACAAAATGAAGGCTTTAGAGTGACCTAGTCAAAGCCCTGACTTGAACCTGTGGCATGACCTTAAAAAGAAGGTTCATGCTGAAAACCCCTCCAGTGTGGCTGAATTAAAACCATGCTGCCAAGAAGAGTGGGGCAAAATCCCTCCACACCGGTGTAAAATACTGATTATAGAAGCAAAAAATAGTGAGAAAACCAGTGTCAAAAAAGTGTACAAGAAAAATAATAACAAAAGATACTTTCCTTTCTTTTAAACCGGATACACAGCTGCAAACCCGTAATAACACTCTCCCGGTGTTAGAAAAGATAATTTTGGTCCACTAGGGGGCGCTTGTGTTTTTGATCGGTTTTTCGATTTGAAATATAAACAAACAAAATGCTTATGATAGTGTAGTATGTCAAAACTGCCTCTTGGTATAAAAAGTGATGTGTATGCACTCACACTTTAAATGAGATGATCAAGCCTTGTGTATTACCACCGCGTTCCGTGTGAGAAGCATATGTGGAAAAAACAAAGATATAAAGGACACAATGGTGTGGTATTTTCAGCAGGGTCTGGCACGCCAGAACAGATTTGCACTTACAGTTAGCCACCGATGTGTCAGGCGTGTAGGAGTTTGGTGTCCTCAATCCTTCCCGGTCACGTGCTTGTGTATGGGAGTAGTATATGAATTGATCCACCACGAATAAGTATGTATATATAAAAAACAAATTTATTCTGGGCTTGTGCCCAAGGTAATAAAATACACTATGTGTATAGGCTATGCCTATACCGTTTTTTTAGAATTGTTAAAATAATAAAAAATGAAATAAAAAGTAGTGAAAGTCCAAAGTCTAGGGACGGGAGCTCAAACCGTCCGTTCCTCTACGCGTTTCGCCTCAAATGCGGCTTCCTCAGGAGTATTCTTCGTGTTGTTTCGTTGGTGTTTTTATGTGTAAGGGGAGCGCCATCTTTAGTTCCTGACGTCTGCGTGCGTCTGACGTCAGCATAAACCCTCCTCTTTGCGTCCCTTCGTTGTTCCCTCCTCCTTCGTTTCATGGAATATCATCTGTTTGGTGCCGCCTCCTCCGTCTAGTGCAGCCTCCTTCGTTCGTTTCATTCATATCGCGTTGATTAAGGGTAGGTATCCGATTTTGTAAACGGAGAGATAAAGGTTATTAGCCGGAGAGCGTACATAAAGATGTTTCTTTCTAATCGAGTGGAAATCGGGAAATGTATTAGTTCTATTTCTGTGTTTTTTTCCCTTTTTGTAGGTCTGTTTCCCGTTTGGAAGGTGGTGTTCTACCGTTTTTATCTGTATTGGGGGAAGGCTATTTACCGAAAACCCAGAATGGGATATATATACCATGAATTTACGAATATAACTGAAACAAAGTTTTTTTATATGAGAAGGTCATAGATTAACCAGACCTGGGAAATGAATGAATTTTAACAAATGTACTGTAATCAGTGAGATATCCTTGTAGAACCTCTATGTAAAAATGAAATAAAATAAAGGTTTAAAAATAAATAAAAAGTATTTCTGGTGTCTATTTCATTCAAGTGTATGTGTTGATGTATATGTCTGATCTATATATTTTAGAGTAATGTAATCTATTTATTAATTTATATGTGTGCTAGGATGTCCAATTCCATGTTTAGACCTCCTTTTTTAAAAGTTTTTAGTTTAAAAAGGGCAGAGGGGCAGAGGAAGGAAGACAACAACACACACACAGGAACTAATACCAGAAAAGGAAGGGATCATCAATATATCATCAGTCACTTTGGAACAAAATGAAATTAGTTTGTTGAGAAAAGGTTTAAAATTTGCCCCGGCCAAAGGCCCCAACCAGTTCGAACTATTCTTAGACACTCAAAAATACCTGAGAAAATTGACAATAAAAAGATTTTTCAACAAAACAGATAGAATTAATAGCAACATTGTCACTACATCACATGACAACCATGACCAGGGAGAGGAATACACACATACAGAACTTAAACCGAAATCTAAGTTCTATCCTTATAACGAAAAGAGCGAACACATAGGTGTATTCACGGATTTGATTCTGAAAGACATGGAGAAATTAGGGAACAAAACCAAAACACATAATTTAAGTAAAAATGAACAACAAGCCCTACGTTCCCTCAAAGATAAACATCACATAGTTGTAAAACAGGCAGACAAAGGAGGGGCCACGGTGGTAATGGACCGCTCATATTACATACTAGAAGCAAAGAGGATCCTGGAAGACACTACCACCTATAAGAAACTAAGTAAGGACCCTACTAAAGAGTATAGTACAGTACTGTATGATATATTAGATAAGGGCCTAGAACAAGGAGTTCTAAATAAGAAGGAACACAATTACCTAAAAAAGGAACATCCGAGACTACCAGTCTTCTACTTCCTTCCTAAGATTCACAAAAATGTAGAAAAACCACCAGGTAGACCTATTATCAGTGGCATTGACTCCCTAACGTGCAATACATCAGAGTATGTAGACTTTTTTCTACAAAAATATGTCACGAAGATCCCGGCATACTTAAAAGATACAACTCATCTTCTAAACACCCTTGGAGAAATAAGGTGGTCCCCCGGATGGATATGGGCAAGCATGGACGTCTCGTCTTTATACACCATCATCAATCACGAACAAGGAATCAATGCAATCAATCACACCCTATCCAGAGATGTTAACATGAAACCAACACAGAGGTCCTTCATCCTTGAATGTATTAGCTACATATTGAAATATAACTATTTCTGGTTCGAGGAAGAATACTTCCTCCAACTTTGTGGAACAGCAATGGGCACCAGGTTCGCACCGAGCTACGCTAACCTGTTCGTAGCGGAATGGGAGAACAACGCAATATGGAACAACAACCCATACAGTGCGGACCTGGTGCTCTGGAAAAGATACATCGATGATGTATTAATCATCTGGAAAGGGACAGAGGACAACTTGAAAGCATTCATACAATATACTAACAACAATGAATTCAATTTAAGATTTACTTCCAATATTCAGACAGAAAAAATCGAATTCCTGGATGTAGAATTATTCTCGGAAGGAAATATGATATGCTCAAAAAACTACACAAAACCAACCGATAGGAATGGGTATATTCACTATACAAGTTGTCACCATCCCAGATGGCTAAACAATATACCGAAAGGCCAGCTGATGAGGATTAGAAGAAACTGTTCAAGGGATGAAGACTTTGAAGAAAAAGCCGAGGAAATAAAACGAAAATTCATTGAAAAAAAGTACCCAATTGCGAGGTTAGACAGCAGCCTGCAACAAGTGGTCAATACAGATAGACTTCAACTATTAACAAGGAAAAAAACTGACATAAAAACACCAAAAGATTACAGTTTCTCTTTTTTTACCCAGTACAATACCCAAGCACATAAGATTAAGAAAATACTCGAAAAACACTGGCATATACTCAAAAATGATGATGTTCTTAACACGGTACTGCCAGAGAAACCACAAATCATTTTTAAAAAAACAGGATCACTAAAAACCATACTAGCCCCAAGCACTTTACCCAAAAAAGATGCCAAGAAAAATCCACACTCCTTCCTAGGCGACAAACCCAAGGGCTTCTACAAATGTGGCCACTGTAAAATGTGCACCTTTTTACCTAGGAAAACAGAACATTTTATAGGCTCTATCACAGGTCAAACATACACAATCAAACACTTTATAAATTGCACGTCAAAAAATGTAGTTTACCTATTAGAATGCGGGTGTGGGATCCAATATGTAGGGAGGACATCCAGACCCCTAAAAGAAAGGATCCTAGAACACATAGGCAATATAAGGAATAAGAATATTAAACACAGTGTCCCAAGACACTGTAACACGTGCTCAAAATTTTCAGTAGAAAATCTAAAAATTATGGGTATAGACTGGGTCCCCCCGAACTGGAGAGGTGGCAACACAATAGAGAATTTATCAAAACGAGAAACTGAGTGGATTTTTAAACTAAAAACTTTTAAAAAAGGAGGTCTAAACATGGAATTGGACATCCTAGCACACATATAAATTAATAAATAGATTACATTACTCTAAAATATATAGATCAGACATATACATCAACACATACACTTGAATGAAATAGACACCAGAAATACTTTTTATTTATTTTTAAACCTTTATTTTATTTCATTTTTACATAGAGGTTCTACAAGGATATCTCACTGATTACAGTACATTTGTTAAAATTCATTCATTTCCCAGGTCTGGTTAATCTATGACCTTCTCATATAAAAAAACTTTGTTTCAGTTATATTCGTAAATTCATGGTATATATATCCCATTCTGGGTTTTCGGTAAATAGCCTTCCCCCAATACAGATAAAAACGGTAGAACACCACCTTCCAAACGGGAAACAGACCTACAAAAAGGGAAAAAAACACAGAAATAGAACTAATACATTTCCCGATTTCCACTCGATTAGAAAGAAACATCTTTATGTACGCTCTCCGGCTAATAACCTTTATCTCTCCGTTTACAAAATCGGATACCTACCCTTAATCAACGCGATATGAATGAAACGAACGAAGGAGGCTGCACTAGACGGAGGAGGCGGCACCAAACAGATGATATTCCATGAAACGAAGGAGGAGGGAACAACGAAGGGACGCAAAGAGGAGGGTTTATGCTGACGTCAGACGCACGCAGACGTCAGGAACTAAAGATGGCGCTCCCCTTACACATAAAAACACCAACGAAACAACACGAAGAATACTCCTGAGGAAGCCGCATTTGAGGCGAAACGCGTAGAGGAACGGACGGTTTGAGCTCCCGTCCCTAGACTTTGGACTTTCACTACTTTTTATTTCATTTTTTATTATTTTAACAATTCTAAAAAAACGGTATAGGCATAGCCTATACACATAGTGTATTTTATTACCTTGGGCACAAGCCCAGAATAAATTTGTTTTTTATATATACATACTTATTCGTGGTGGATCAATTCATATACTACTCCCATACACAAGCACGTGACCGGGAAGGATTGAGGACACCAAACTCCTACACGCCTGACACATCGGTGGCTAACTGTAAGTGCAAATCTGTTCTGGCGTGCCAGACCCTGCTGAAAATACCACACCATTGTGTCCTTTATATCTTTGTTTTTTCCACATATGCTTCTCACACGGAACGCGGTGGTAATACACAAGGCTTGATCATCTCATTTAAAGTGTGAGTGCATACACATCACTTTTTATACCAAGAGGCAGTTTTGACATACTACACTATCATAAGCATTTTGTTTGTTTATATTTCAAATCGAAAAACCGATCAAAAACACAAGCGCCCCCTAGTGGACCAAAATTAAAATACTGATTGCCAGCTATTGCAAATGTTTGACTGCATTTGTTGGCGCCAATGGTGGCACAACCAGTTATTGTTTTGGGGCAATTGCTTTTTCACGTGTCTGACGTAGTTTTTGATTAGCTCTTCACTATCAATAAATGAAATGATGATTTAAAACCTACATATTGTGTTTACTCACATTGTATTTGTCTTCTCTTAAAATTAGTTGGATGACATACGGTAATATTATTGTAGCCCCCAGTAGGCATCAGAAGTGTCTTGTGTTCTTAGAGTATGTTGTGCAATTCATTTCCCCACCTTTGTGTTTCTTTGCTTATATAAGTTGTATGTATGTATGTATGTATGAATGTCTTTTAGAGAGGCAATTTTTATCTTCTCCAGTTAATATAAAGCAGGATTATCATATTAACTCAAACTTTAATTAAATATATGCATTGAACCTGGTGAAATCTATAAATCAATTAATTAGTTCTATCCTTATCCTCAGTGTACAGTAAGTGCTTGGGTTTCTATTCTAAGGGACTAAAAGACATTTACTATTACAAAGGTCTAAAGGTCAGCGACAGCTTTCAACCACAGCAATGTGCTGTGTTGCTAGAAAGCATTAAGTTAATAGAAAGAGCTTAACTCTTCACCACGGCACCCAGCAGACCTACGTGCAAAACATGTATACTGCACATTCAATCCCAGTTGCTTAGTGTCTCAGAATGTATTGCTGAAAATCAATATCCATTTACAATATATAAATCCAGTAATGTAACTATCAAGTTCTTACCTAGTCTGAGCACCATTAGTCAAAGGTCGAGTTCCGTTGGGTTTTGTGTGTGCTGTGTCTTGAAATCAGGCTGAAACATGTTTTCTTTAAGGCATCCTAAATCATTTGGGAGAACAAGAAACAGGACAAAAAACATAACTAATCATACAAAGGGTCTGGGGCGGAATAACATCAGTGGGAGGAATAATCATCAAAACAGGAAGATGGCTCCCTCTAAGGGTGTACACCTCAAGTAAAGTTTTAATACACACATAATGTTGGAGTCCTGTTTAAATCAAACCCACTTTCAAGAGTCCAGCTTGTTTCCCAATTTGAGCGCTTTGTAGATGTGTAGGGTAATAGTCCTTTCTTGAGGCAGATACTCTTTTGTCTGTCGGAGCATCTTAGAAAAGTAGGTAACACTTGTAAACTGTAGTGCCTTGCATCCAATGGGAAAATGGATTTCTTGTAAGGCAATGATTTAATGTCACTAGGCCAGCTGGTGACCCATGAGACCAGCGCTGCTCTAAATAGGCCTTGTCGTAATTGGTTTTAGTCATTAGGTAACCCATAGTCTAGTATGCGCTTGTTTGCTTACAGAGAAAATGGCATGATGGTGGCGCCACTTACCAGTTCATTGCCATAGGCAAGTTCTTAGTACGCCTATAGTAGGAATGCCCTGTCTTTAGGCACTTTGATTGGATTCATACTGCCTATCATAGTTGGCAACATTTGAAAACATTCCAGGGACACTTTGCTGCACAGCTGTCACATACGTTAAGTTCTCATTTAACTTCTTTCTAGTTCAATTAGTTTCAATATAGTTTCATCAACTTTCGTCTGCCTTTGTCTGCTTTTCATAGTGTCTTCTTTCTTGGTCCATGTGTCCGTGAATCAGGCCTCCCTGTGCACTTCCACAAAACACACAGATTTTTGGAAGGGACCAGCCTCAAGCGTATGTGTTGACATCCACCCACTACCAGTTCTACTATAAATTGATATACTGTTTGACTTCCTTATCAAGCATGTTATTTTACCAAAGTGACTTTAAAACCTTAGTAAGGGTTACAAATGTTGGCTCAGATAATATCACATAAAGTTTAATATGCTGCTTCTTTACCCAGTGATAAGTAGTAACCCAATGGCCGTCGTCCTAGTGACAAACGCTTGCCTGAGGGAGCTGAAGCATGTCTTGAATTTTGAACAATAGTGAACGTATCCCAAACCATTGTGTTTAGATGGGTGGCATTAAAGTGATTGGGGCAAATGGGCAATATCAAAGGCTCTTTCTAGAATCTACCCGTTCTCAATGTGGCCATGATGACTAGGTGCTGGTTTGTATTGTATCTGATTTTTAAGCAGTTCTACCCGAATCAGAATGTTTATATAATTTAATGGCACCTACCTATACCCTGATGGCAATTCACTTACCCTTCGTTGCCACCCAATAATTTATTTCCATGTATCTTTGCTTTCTCAACATTACACTTTGTCTCCTTTTGCAGTACAAAACGCGTGAATGAAATGTTGTGCATCCCCAGAATAATAGACTGTGCATGTTTGTACAATGCATTCACTAATTACCCAGGAAGGTTATACAAAAAGTGAAAAAAATAGATTTTCTACAATCACAAAGCATCTGTCAAATTAATTTGGGTTTCCCTAAGGATTTTTTAAGATAAAGATGTAAAGGCAGATTGGCTGTGTGCATCTACACATTTTAATCTCTCGTATTCCTAGCCAAGAAGTGTGTCACTCAGGATAATTATAGAATTTCTTTTTTTTTTTTCAGCTGTCAAATGTGTTTTGATTAAACACTCATGGTATACATTCCTAATTATCTTAACTGTTGATGACTCTACTTTTGGATCCAAACTGAAACGTAGATCTTACAGCTGTACTGCCCTAAATAACAAGGTTGTAATGCCTTTTAATCAAATGCTTCATGCATAGGCAAAAAAAGTATGCACCACTACAGTGTTGTAGGACAACTTCAAATAGACTTTTATAGTTCTGATCAACCTCAAGGAACAAGGGTCTGCCAAATTTACTCTTCTTGCTTTTCTTGTCTGTTTATCCTTTGTACACTTTTTTTGCTTTGTGAACCCTAGAATGGAGCTCTCTCTTTCCCACACTATTGTGATCTCTGCCAGATTGTGGAGATAAACAGAATGCTGTCGTATGACATCATATGTCAAGACTGTCCAACTCAGACCAGGCGGTATATATTGGTGGTAGTAAGCAGCAGCCTCTCAGTGATACCCCAGATACAATTTGATGGAACTGTAGTGTGTGATGTCATCTATATACACAGGAACAAAGCTGTGGGCAGGGTAGGGTTGACAACATTCAACCTGGGTAATAACAGCACAGTAATAAGAGGTCCACAACATAATATTAGAATAGGACCACTATTTGGATGTTCTTTTCATCAGCAAGATAGTTATCAGCATACTTTGTTAGGTGGGGTAGTCAGTTACAATGCCTTTTAAAATCATTTTCTTGTTGTTGGTTTTTTTTTCTTAATACATGTGAAATGTGTACTTTAAATAGCAGTAGCTGTGTGAAAAAATGTGCAGTTGTTTCATAATATATTCAATAGCAAAACCATAAGCTACCTGCTTAGCTCCTGTCTGGGGACATTGCAGGAGCTCTATAAATAAAAATACTCCACTATACATACAAAGTGCAGTGAACCACTATATAAAGGGAATGTTTCAGAAGTACATGGCATAGCATTAAACATATCCTAATTAGTGCTCTGTAGTATTCTGTTTCAGTTCTCTGTTTTCATAAAATATTACATTTTTAGATTTTTTTAGGCTATGTGCAGAAATATTTCCAGGGGAAGGAACGTAAAGCCCAAATCACTCCAATAACTATTTCCTTCTCCCCACTTTAATTCACTCCATCATGTTCAATGCATGATTACTTGTTAGTAATTCCATTACACTGTACACCACTCCGTAACCTCATAAATAGAAATAATATTTGTATGTGTATCTCCAGAAGAGACATCTCAGTGTGACTGTGCTTGGAATCTATATTTTCTCAAGATTTTTCAATATACCGGTATCAATTATTTAGCGGTTCTTTAGGCATATAGGAAGATCTGAAATTAGTTTGATATTACTGTTTAATGTTTTAGTGTGAGAATTTCAAGGTGCCAGAAACATTGGCCACTGACACATTGGACACTCAACTGAAAGTAAAGAGCTAACCAAGCAGGTTGTTACATAGCATGATCTCTCTAAAATGTAACTCTTTGGTGGTTTAGAGGCTATTGCAGACAAAAAGGTATAATACAGTTTTATAACAATTTCTAGGACCTGAAGGATTGATACAATTTTGTCCGGTAGAGTCAGAAAAATGTAAGCCCATATTGTGTCCCAGGCCAACTAGGCTTAGGATGGGAGGTACTGGGTGCAGCAGCATCTAGACCACTTTACTAGAAGCCAATCAACGTGCTGGGTGATCGGTGTGCATAGGGCACAGCAACTTTCCATGGTCCATTGGGGAGGTTCAAAATCTCCCCATGAATTCAGCTCTGTTATACTGCGGAGGTCTGTGTGGACCACCGTAATAGCTCTGCAGTGTTAAATAGCGTGGTGCATCAAGATATATCCTGGCGTTCTCCACCAACCCCTGAGAAGGTGGACAGAAAACACTATGCAGACCCTTTTGGCATGGTAGGTCTAGGGGCACATCCTCAAGCCAGGCATAGGTCAGTGACCCCCATAAATACCGTACATCAGTTGTCTTGAGCTTCCTTTATAGAAATGCAACCTAAACAGATTTTGACTGTAGTGTTTTCCAAGGGTTAACTTAAAACATTGCACTGCATCACTGTTGCAAAGAAGAAGCCTCCTTGATTTTAGGTGACATAATTATGGAAAGCTAGGATTATGGATATTTAAAAGTTAAAATTTCTATGAGTAGGAAGCTAAGTTTTTGTGGTGATAAAATGTGTAATTGCCTCATTAATATCTTATTAGAAGCAATAAAAAAACACTTCTGCATAAATGTGGAACACAATATTTCTAATACATTTTCGAGAAAATACAGTTATTTGTATGAATAATCGGTGTCACATTTGCATATGTCTTTCCTTCTACCTTCTAAGTGACCTGAAACCACCTAATTCATTTTGTATATGGTAGAACCAACCACCGCTGTCTATGAGGTACCATTTGGGGATTGCAGCTGATAAAATGTGATCTTGATATTGGGCTGTTTGAGGGATTAATACATGAAAGGGTCTTTGTAACAGCTCAATACAAAGTTTGCAGGAACGCATAAAAAAATTCCATCACAACTAACTGGGGTTATGGAATGGTCCGGAGATGTCCGAAGGACAGAAGCTAGGTAATGTCCTTTTCTGTTCATGGAATTCCATCGTAGTTTGGAGTAGTTAAGTGGATTGCGTGATACATGTTATTATGGCGCTGTTTCTGCTTAGCTTTTACAGATACTAAAAGTGTTTCTTCCGAGATACTCTTGATTAAATCCATGTTTTGTTTCCTTAATGTAGTGTAATCCATCTTTTTCACCCCCTAACAATGCTAGGACCTTAACGGAATTCTATTCCTTAAGAACACATGACAAATTTGACACGTTGTGTTTCTGCTGGTACACAAAATTCCTAAACTGACAGATTAAATATAACAAACACTGAAAGCTACCACTGTTAGAAATGCCTGAAATTATGTCAGCAGTGGTTGCCTGGTCTTGTTAGCAGTGAGGGAAACCAGCAGGGTCTGTGAAGCCGCAAGGTGCATCATGTGTGGGTCTCCCTGCAATCTGAGCACATTGGAGTGTGAACAGGAGTGCAAGGACATACACCTCTGCACCCCATTACAAGGTGAACAGACTAGACAGACTGCTCTGGGTTGCTGAAAGAAAAGAAAAGGGAGAGAACGTATTTTAAATACAAAAATAAGTGCACAGAGCTGACGTAGGAAGCCACATCCAAGTTTTTCCGTTGGAATCTCTGGTCATACTATACACCTCTACGGAGACTCCGTCCTTCACCCAAAACAAACGTTTAAAGATGAAAATCAATGTAGTTAATAATGGCTTTATTTAGAAGACAGAGAGACCAAGATTTAGATTAGTAGTAGTCTGTAAAGCAAATAACATTGAATATGTTACAGACATCTATTATTGGTAAGCTATCATTGTTTGTATGTAAATAGGCTAATTGAAAAACACATGGTTATGTGTAGTGGTTTTGTAAGAGATCCACTGAGGTACACTGCGGTCATGAAAGTGGGTCTGTAGATGGACAGCCTGACCTTACATAGTCAGCAGAGGACACTTTGACTGTGTATGGCAGCTCTGAATGACAGGACTCGTTATGGATCTATTTCAATGGTGAAGTAAATGTATTCCCTATATACTTTCTGCTTTTAAATTGGATTCCTATAAATGTATTTATCCTTAATTATATTTCTAGGTAGTTTGGTTTTATGTTTCCCAATAATACCAGATTCTGACCTGCTGCATTAGGAGCATGCTTTGTAAAACAATCTGTATTATGCATGGCATGCTAACGAATGAGGAGCATTTCAGAATTATGTATGTGAGCAGTTTTTTATATAATGCCAGGAAATAAATAATTTGGTTTGTTACTTTGTTTTTGTTTGTCAGGGCTTTGATCCATGCAGAACTTTCCTAGAGTGTTTCAAATACTGACATATATAAGCATGTGTTGTTCACAGAGGAAAGCATTTGTTTGGTTTTCTTGTTTTTATCTATACAAATTGGTTTAGGAACAGTCACTGTTATATGAACTTTAACATTTAACATAAAATTAAACAGCGGCTTAGGTCCCCAATGATTTAATGGGTCATCCTGACAGGACAAGACCATTCAATAGCATTCTTTATTGGTGAGGCTGCCTAATGCGGTAGATTGTCCTTTTGAAGTCACACCACTACAACACAGCTTAATTTGTTTCAATAATTCTGTGTAACAAAGTCCATCTCATGTGTTAAATATTGAACTGTTACTGCTAGGGTACATCAGCATGAAATCATCACTATGTATTCTGTATTTATCCTTGCTATAGTATGTACACACCTGGCCATTGCATAGTGCAAATATATCTTGTGTAGCCTATGGAATCAGATAAGGACAGCCCAGGCGGTGTACATTTTGCCCAGGGTGTCAGGCTGGGGGTTGGCATCCTGAGGCTGCAGTCAGGGTTTTGCACCAAGCTGTTTGCTCAGAATGCACTGTACCAAGCTGCCACTAGATGGCAGACTACATTGCAGGACAGTTAGAGAAATCAGACATCTCTTTCTGACCAGCCACAAATGGAAGAGCATGATGGAGTGAAGTATGTACCTCCATTGGCTCAAACCTCTACAGTATACTTTGTTAACGGTGCGTGCTGCTCATGGATAAAAAGGTCTGGGAGAAGTTGAAAATTGTCATTACCTACAACCCTTTCCAACTTTTTCATAAACTCCCTATTTCTTTGACCAACTGATGTGACTTTCCATAAGTCCTTATCTTAAAGACCACTGAGCAGTGCACAGTATGGTTGGCCCCTACGGATGCCTAGGGTCTGTACCTCAAGTACGTTACTGCCTACAATAAATGGTATCGTAGCAGAGAAATGAATTACCTCTTAAAAGACAAGTTGTTTGGACGGGTAAATGATTCATTCATAGCCTGGTTTCCAAAATCCCTCAAAACCCTAAAATTCAAGTAAAAATAGAATTGTGCCTAGTAGTCAGTGTATGGAAAACATTTTATATTAGTTACAGTACATTTTCGCTTCATACGTTCATCTGTGATCCTTCCCTTTTTGTGGTTTACCCACAGCAAGAAAAATCACTTATCATCTGACCACTGCATGATGCCACAACTCGCTAAGGCTTGGGTTGCTGTAAATAAAATATGTTGAATTTGTTTTTGCAGCTTTGAAGGACTGGTTCTAGAAAGTATTTATATCTGGGGAGCTCTGTATTTTTGAAATTTGCTGACAAACATTTTGGTGCAGGATATAATCTGAGTAATAATTTATATGACATTTGCTAAGAGTGCCTCGAGACTGAAAATTGTGTTTGTGTTATTTATGGCAGTGATAAGGTCTTCATTGCTGTGTTGTGGCAAATATGTGATAAATATTTGATTAAATTAACTAGGTCCCCAAAGTACATAATATCCCCATTATATAATACAGAAAGTATATTTGCAGGAAAGTTTTCGTCTAAATCCATTTCTGTTATTATACGGTGAAAAAGCTGCTATTTCTGCACTTTAAAAAGTGAGAATTGTTAACAAATAACTAGGTTATTATATACATAACATTATATATTATTGATTAGATTATATTTTGGTTTCAACTGCAACTGTGCACCTATATTACAAATAGTAGTTTATAGCTTAGTATAGAAAACAAAATTTAGAGAATTGTAATTGCTTGATACTTTCCTTACAAAGTTCTTTCAAACGTATCTACTATATTACTGTAACATGGTTGTACTACGGAGCTACAACTTCACCAGTAGGCTGATAAGATTTGAGTTACAATATTATAATAAAAATACATTTTGCAACTATATTTCTTATGTGCAACACAAATTTTTTTTGGGTGATTTGGGGATTGTTCATAAACAGATGAAACAATGGAGTTCTATGACTTAAAGGGAATTGGCCATGGGAAAAATTTGCTGGTGTGAGATGTTTATTTGGGATTTGTAGCAAAAATAGGCATGAGGGTATTTTCTTTTTAGAACTGGATAGGTGCATGATATATGCTACCACCACAAAATGATCCAATCTAGAAACTACTACATGAGATCCAGTTCCAGTACAGTCAGAGAACGCTTTATAAGGTTTATAACCTGGAATCTTATATAAGGGATGCAGCTGTCAGACACGTATGTCTTGCACACATTTTTAGGCATAATGATTTTAAATTGATTTTGGGTGTAATTTCACATAAAATATAATTTGTAGGAGACAAGTTTAGACAGAGAGCTTTGCTATGACACTAACAACGTGATATTAGAACTGGGTGGGCCAGTGTGAGTAAGAACCAGATACCTGGCCTTCTCATAGAAGGATGAGTAAGAGCAGATCTGAAGGCAGTAAAGATTCCTTTCGCTTCAAGAGACAAACCTCCTATGGTCCTTCCTGTGGGGTTGGGGGATCTCTGGAAGGCACTTCTCTCATTTGCCAGGTTCTGGATGGTCTCCATATGGTATTTTCTGCATGCAAATCGGTACATGTATTCTTTTGCTCTTGGAATTAATAAATGAGACATGTCTCGTTTACATCTCCTTGTGTGTCTTTTTTTGCACATGCTTAATAGCACTGACATTCAACACGTTGTGAGTAGCATTCATTTAGCATACATGATAACTGTCTCACACTAATACCAAGACAATATGTGTGTCGGTTTGATTGCATTACTATATGTGCAAAATACACCATGATGAAGCATCATGGTGGCATTTAGTTCTGACCAGGGCATGATAGCATCAGCTGCTAAATAATATACTTCAATCAGCCATAACATTATGACCACTGACAGGTTAGTGAATAACACTGATAATCTTGTCAAAGTTGATGTGTTAGAAGTAGAAAAAAAGGCCAAACATAAGGATCTTTGACAAGGGCCAAATTGTGAGGGCTGGACGGCCGGTTCAGAGCATCTCCAAAACTGCAGCTCTTGTGGGGTGTTCCCGGTCTGCAGTGGTCAGTACCTATCAAAAGTAGTCCAAGGAAGGAAAAGTGGTGAACGGGCAGCCAAGGCTCATTGATGCACATAGGGGGCAAGACACCATGTGGTCAAATCCAGCAGACAAGCTACTGTAGCGCAAATTGCCGAAAAAGTTAATGCTGTTTCTGATAGAAAGGAGTCAGAACACACAGTGCATCGCAGTTTGTCATGTATGGGGCTGTGTAGCCGCAGGCCAGTCAGGGTGCCCAAAAGTGCCTACAATGGGCACATGACCATAAGAACAAGAACACGGAGCAATGGAAGAAGGTGGCCTGGTCCAGTGAATCATGTTTTCTTTCACATTACATGGATGGGAAGAGGAGGCAGTGTGATGCTTTGGGCAATATTCTCCTGGAAAACCTTGGGTCCTGCCATTTCATGTGGGTGTTACTTTGACACGTACCGTGTACATTCTTTCATGGACATTGTATTCCCTGATGGCATTGCCCTTTTTCAGCAGGATAATGCACCCTGCCACAAACCAAAAATTGTCCGGGAATGGTTTGAGCAACACAACAAAAGTTAAACGTGTTGACTTGGCTTCCAAATTCCCCAGATCTCAATCCAAATCGAGCATCTGTGGGATGTGCTGGACAAACAAGTGCAATCCATGGTGGCCTGACCTCGCAACTTACAGAATTAAAAGATCTGGTGCTAATAACTTGGTGCCAGATACCACAGCACACATCCAGAGGTCTAGTGGAGCCTATGCCTTGACTGGTCAGGGCTGTTTTAGTGGCAAAAGGGGGACCTACACAATATTAGGCTGATCGGTCTATGTGTGGACAGCATCTGGATACGCATGGTGCAGTACCCAATCTGCCACCGCTGAAACAATAAAGGTAATTATTAGACTTGGGCACCAGGGGGCTCTTCGTGTTCGTCTTCGTGCTCGTCTTCGGCAAAAAAAAAAACTTCGTATTCCGCGAATATTCGCCTGGTCCTGTCTTCTCTTCGGGCGAATATTCGCGGACATTCTTCGTGTTCGGGTTTTCTTCGTTTTCCCCGGTTAAGGGGTTAAAACGGGGTTAAAGCCGCTCTGGCGCCAGGAGTTTAAATGTCCGTATGAGCAACTCTATTGGTCGTCAGCAGGGGGCTCGTCTGCCATTGGTTGATGGCAGACGAGCCCCCTGCTGGCGACCAATAGGGTCGCTCGTACAGACTGTTATACTCCTGGTGCCGTAATTGTTCGGCAGATCCTGCTGGTCTCCCTGTTCTATCATTTATTAACTGATAGAACAGGGAGACCAGCGGGATCTGCTGGGTAAGTTGCAGCATTGGGATTTTAAAAGTCTGCACGAGCGACTCTGTTGGTCGCTCGTGCAGACTTTTAAAACCCCAATGCTAGAACTTACCCGGCACATCCCACTGGTCTCCCTCCCTGTTCAATTAATTAAATGTCCGTACGAGCGAACAATAAAGTCGCCCGTACGGACATTTAACTATCTGAACAGGGAGGGAGATCAGTGGCATCGGCAGGGTAAATTGCAGCATTGGGGTTTTAACACCCCAATGCTGCAACTTGCCCTGCCGATGCCACTGGTCTTTAACTAATTGAACAGGGAGGGAGACCGATGCCACTGGTCTCCCTCCCTGTTCAATTAGTTAGTCCGTGTCGGGTTAAATGTCCGTACGAGCGACCAATAAAGTCGCTCGTACGGACATTTAACTCTGTACAGGGAGGGAGACCAGTGGCATCGGCAGGGTAAATTGCAGCATTGGGGTTTTAAAACCCCAATGCTGCAACTTGCCCTGCCGATGCCACTGGTCTTTAACTAATTGAACAGGGAGGGAGACCGATGCCACTGGTCTCCCTCCCTGTTCAATTAGTTAGTCTGTGCCGGGTTAAATGTCCGTACGAGCGACCAATAAAGTCGCTCGTACGGACATTTAACTAATTGAACAGGGAGGGAGACCAGTGGCATCGGCACTGCCGATGCCACTGGTCTCCCTCCCTGTTCAATTAGTTAGGGGTTAACTTTTTTAAAGGGTTAAGGGGCCGTGCAAGTGAGCCTATTGGTCGCTTGCACGGCCCTTTAACCTATGGATTTCCGCTCCCGTTAACCCCTTCGATGCTGCGTTAGATAACGCAGCATCGAAGGGGTTAACGGGAGCGGAAATCCATAGGTTCACTGTCAGGGGCTACAAAGACCGTGCGAGTGAGCCTATTGGTCACCTGCAGGGTCTTTCTCTGGCATCAACCAATTGGTTGATGCCAGAGGAGGTCCCTGTAGGCGACCAATAGGCTCATTCGCACTGCCCTGTAACCCGTGACGGCGAACCTGCGGATTTCCACTTCCGGGAACTGCCGCGATGCCGCGAAGCCGCGAAGCCAAGACAAGGTAAGATGAAGGGGGGGGAATGGTAGACGAAGACGAAGACAATCACGAAGATCTTCGTGGTGTGTGTCTTCGTCTTCGCCTACGTTTTACTGCCGCCGTCTTCTCTTCGGCGTGTCTTCGGAACGAACACGAAAACGCACTCTTCGTGTTCGTTTCCATGTTCGCCCGAAGACGAATGCACAAGTCTAGTAATTATAGGGTGCTATTGGCCACTGTCCACTGGGCATTTGCCCGACGACCAGGCCTGGTCCTGATGCTGTTCCACACATAATGGATTTATTACACTACTAGGATATATATATATATATATATATATACATATATATGAGACTGCATAGCTGATGAAAATAACCTATTAAAATGTATAGTAAACCACAAAGAAAACACATATACTATAAATATTGCCACCAAGATCATTAGTTCCCCTGACAAAGAAAGGTAATGTCCAAAATAAAGAATTCATATTTTATCAAAGTTTACATGTACAAGCCCAAATTATATCCCTAACGTTTTGACTCTTAGGCAAAAATGGGTCTTCATCAGAGCAGCATACAAGCTGTGTTAAATAAAAACTTTAATAAATATTTTGGCGTGTGCTGGACATTATCTTTGTACATTCATGGGCTACTGTGGGTTACTCCACTTCCCGTGTGCATCTCTAGCTACAATTTTTTAAATTATTATTATCTGTGATTTTTCATCAAATCCACTGGGCTGCTAGCCTGCCAGCCTACTTAAAAGGCTTACATGCCATTACAGTAAACTGAGTGGTTAGGGTGTTCTGTTGACCATGTCATGCAGAAACACTTCGAAGGAAGGGGAAGGCTGAGTAGCTTCTATGTTTGACTGAATGGAACAATCGTGACAAAATATCTTTTTTCTTATAATAAGTGTTATGTTTTCTTTCCTAATGCCCATTGTAGAAGTGGTAAAGAAGGTTGTATTAAAAAATGCTGTATAACTGTTGTGTATAAGAATAGGAACAATTCAGAGTGCTTCGTTCTGTATATAATAAAGATGGATGAGAGATTGTAACAACAGATGTCTTTAAATGGGACATGGTTCTCAGTCTTGTACTTTGGATCAACATTAAATTTTTACTTTGTTGTAGCTTAATTTCAAATGGCAATAGTTAAAATAAACAGGCCAGCAGAGATTTGAAAGCCTCAAGTCTGAAGTAGATTTGGAGAATGAGACTAAGTCAGGCTGGCATTCACCTGCTGTACATAAACCTGCATGGACACGTTAATGGATCTGCCACTACATATTACATGCACAGGAATGGAAAGTTAGGAGATCATAAGGAGTATGGACAGAGCTGTTTTCAGAAAGAGTAACTTTTGAAAGTTAGGATCCATAGCAGTAGAGAACTCTGCTAATACATGGTTCTCAGAGCTGGCACAGTCCCTCCTAGACAGATTTACTGTTTTTCTTGTGCAGGATTTATTGTGTGCCAGTCTTGCACTGTGCTTAGCATGGTTAGCTTTGACTGAGTCCCAGCTAAACACTGGATCCAATGATAATTTGGCTGTCCATCGTGCACATCATTCTTCTTTACTTTAAACGTTCTCTCTGACTTGATTGTCCTGCCTTTCCCTCTCTTGACTGTATAAATCAACAGTGCTCCTCTGTACGTGAGCCAAATCATTTTGAAGTTCTTCACCTCATTTGAGTTCACCAAGTCAGCCCCATACATCTGCCAACCAGTCTGTTGTATTTTTCTTTATTCACATTGTTTATACATGCAATTCATGTAGGAAAAAATAGACTTTTAGACATGTCAAAGAAAATACAGATAATCTATGCTGTGTGTGTTCATTTTGCCTAGTAAGTGCCTAGTAACCCATGTCAATACAGCTTGTAGCACCTCTCTTGTTTTAGCCTCTTGGCTAGTGCTAGGCTCCTAGCAAGGCACAGGATACTTAAAATATCTCTTTCTGTTTGGCTAATTTGTAAAATTATTGGCCATGGCAGTGATGGAGATATAATGGTGATACAGTATTCAAAGAAGAAATCTGGTGGCATTATTGATTGTTAACAGCAAATTGCTTCTCTACTGGCTTATTAAAACTCTTAATTCTAAATAAAATGCCCCTCTTGTATTCCCTGGTCAACTTGTACTCTGAGTGTTTCTCTAGAGTACAGGTAAAAAGCAATTCAAGTTGGAAATGCCACTCTTTTGAAGGGCACTCTTAAAGACTTGCATAGGTCTTATTCAAGTGGCGCAGGGATTAGCAACACAGGACACTCACAAACAGAAATCTCTATATTTTATCCTAAAATAACGCATTTGGAGCTGTTAACATTCTACTGATTGTACCTTTGGTACATCCCAATCATCTTCTCCCCAGGGAATCCTGCTCAAGCATCCTCTGCGGATCAAAAACAGAAATAATGGCACAGCAAGGGATGGTTTGAAGAAATATATTTAACACATTACACTTTTTTGATATTACAAACGAAACCATAAATGCCAGTTTAGATGACATTAACATATTAACACACTTACACACTTATCAAAAGAACAGTAAGTAAGCCTCAAACAAATATTAACAATATGAATAAAATACTTTTTGTTTGTTCAGTGTTCAGTGGGGTAAACATCAAAGATTAACAGACAAGAAACAAACCAAAACACTTAGGGCATACCAGCCATCATATTCACATTCATCCATATGATGACTGGTGCCAATAGCCGATAACAGAGGCTGTGCACTGTAGCCCCGGAGCTGCAGCTACTTGTAAAAGGTAGGTATGGTTCCTTAACTTTATTTCTTAGCTAACCAATGCACATCAAAGTTGAGTGGATCTTATTTCATTAGTCATAAGATCATCGAGGTCTCCTGCTCCAAGGCTAGTGAGAAGCTACCATGGCATTGGTTCCTTTTTATGCTATTGATAGCGTACTTTGGTGTGCATCTATGCTATATGCTTTTCCATATTTAAAAAGGAATTTAAAACCCCAGCATATATCCCCAGTCCTTAGCATGGTCCTCTGCATAGGTCCCTTGCCACACAGACAATAGTGTCCTCTTTCCCATTGAATCCACATAGCCTGACTCCCCTATGTTTGATTCCACTATCTTTTGTGAAGGGATATAGAGACGAATAAACATACATAAATATAATTTATATGAAACTGGTAGCTTTAAAGGTGCACCATGGCATTAAGTTCCAAACATTGATGTCCTATAAGTCTACTTATGCGTTGCAGGTTTTTTCTATTTAAGGCACTCTGCCGGACTGACTGGCACCATTCCTTTAAGAGATATCAGTATTATTATCTTTTATTTATATAGCGCCGAGAATTTAAGCAGCACTTCAGACAATACATATATTCAAGGGGTATGTGACAAGACTAGAATTGACAGACTAAGACAAACTGATACATTAGGTGGAGAGAGCCCTGCTCGCAAGTTTACAATCTTGCATGTTAGTATCCCAATTGTTAGTACTGATCCAAGCTGCTAGGTGAGAATGTATGAAATATACGTAAGCAAAAGTAAAAAAGCAGCATCTCTGCAAAAAACTGGCCATGGCCCAAGTATCTTCAGGGGTCCAAACACAGCTGCCCATTTCCCTATTAGTTGTCTTTCAGTGACCTGGATTAAAACCTTAGAGGTTTAGAGAAAGTGCAAAGAATTAATCATCCCCTCCATTGCTTCAAGTGGTTTGTTTCATGGGCGCTTCTTACAGAGCTTGTGGTTAGTGCTTCTTCTGCCAGGGTCTGTGTCAAGCATGACATCGATTACCTAGTTTGTGCAATGTCCCTTTTGCAGTATACATTTTATTAATGTGGTATTCCTAGGTTGTCATTGTTAGTGATGATAATATTGTTTTTGGGATGGTCGCAACTAAAATACCTCTTAATACATTTAAAGTTATATAACAACTGTTTTATGTGGTTGAGAAAGCATTAGTCTGAGTATGGTAAGTTTTGTGTCTTGTATATTTTAGAACCAAAAAACACTTTGCATATGGACACACAAATATACTGTATACATATACTTATACATTCATGTGAGTATTCCATGTATACACAATATATGTATTGGGCCCATCAACAGATGACTTGATTATTAATTATTCCTTACAAAGTCTACAGTGGAACATTGGGGGGGAAAGGACATCTTAGAATAAATTCTACAAATTCTGAACAGATTGAACGCATGGTTAATATTCTGATTGAAAGTTAAATTCGGAGCTACCTGAAGCGCCCATAGCTTTGGATCATTTCAAAGCTATTCCTGTAGACCATGAGTGGCATGAGAAATTCATGAAGCAAATTACACACAATCAGGTGCCGAAGAAATAGTTTTCAAAGATGGCTGAGGGAGTCGGATGTTTCTAAAGTAGGCACTGATTTCATGTGTGCATTTTCGTACCCTCTCTGTCAACTTCGGCAAAACTTTAGAAAGGTCCTTGTGCCATGCAACAGCAAGTTTAAAAAAAAGTAGAAGGAAATGTGACAAAGCGAGGAAAAGACAGGCTGTTTCTTTTGACACCTGCATCTTTCAGCCAGGGCCTTTGGAACAATATTGAAATTGCCGTCTTGTTAAATGCATATTTCCCATCACTGGCCATTGGTAGGATTGTTGCTGTAGGGTCGGATTAGAGCTTGTTCAAGCAGAGCTGTGACAGGCAGTCCACTGCCCTCCAGGCCTGTGATTTATAAAAAATCTTTTGCTTTATTCTCAATTTTTTTTTCTTCAGTCAGTTTGGCAGAAAATGCGGAGAACGGGTCTTTATTAAACAGTCAATCAAAACTAGGTAATTCTTATTTCTTTGGTTTTCATATATAAGGCTTAGACGGTGGAATATGTCCACCCTGATTACCACAAGTCTACTGGAGACATGCAAGATGTTACGGACGCCTGCGTTTCCACAAGTAAAACTAAAGAATTCAAAGCAAGTGGGCCCATAATAACATTCTGATGCTGCTGGTGGGTGTTTAGAAAGCTTCCTTAAGTTCTGTTAATAGGATAAATCCGTTCTTACAATCAGTCATTTCTTGGAAGATCTTTGTAGTTTTTCCTGCCAGATCCCTGCACCTTTTGTCAGGTCTCGATTTGTTGGTCTGTACAGTGACGATGTTACATATTCATATCAGATTGTAAGATTCTTCAGGAGTCAGTGGTCGGCAATAATGGGAGTAATGGTATTATGAACGTATACAACAGACAGAAACCACCAGTCCTGGGGGTGTAACCTATAACCAAGAACAAATCCATTGCAATAAAAAGACCTAAAATGCAGCAGATGGAGCACCCAGTAAGAACAAAAGGTTTTATTTTTATTTCTGACAGGAAAAAAGAGGCCCAGGCCTGGACCTGGCATCTAGCACATCAACAGTGGGACTCTGGCCAATAGGGGCAAAACACTTGCTGATACTACTGATCCAATGGCAGATTGGATCCAGGAGTGTGCGACTACTGGCTGGATACCTGTGACTGCACTGTGTGTGAGTGCCAAATTGTATACTGCAGATGACCGCACACATGTCTTTTGGTGACCACTGGTTTCAAAAGACGCCAGGGCTGTTTACACTTCCCCAGTCCGTCTCTGAATGCAATACATACTTGAGTAGCCATTCTCTTAATATATAAGTGGTGAGCATTGGCAGCATCCTCAGAACACTTTTCAGCAGAGTGTTACAAAAGAGATTTCAGATGAGAAGTGTTACATGTCACTAATGTAGCCTGAAGAATTATGACTTCACATAATATTTTTCTTGATCTGTGTTTTCTTCAGAAAATGGTTTCTGGTTCTCTGTCTACAAAACAAACCTCACATCAGAAATAAGGTTAAAGCATTATACGCTCGACTCTGTCGCTTTATATCTGCAGTGGGAGACATTGAACTCATCACATGCTTTGTCGTTCTGATTTTTCCTGGCTTTGGGTGTAAGCTGGGATTTTTCTGTTCAAGGCCTTTACTGAATGTCAGTATGATGTTTTTGATTGTTTCATTTTTTCCCAGTCATTTGGCATCCTAGTAATGAAATCATTTAGACAATCAGTCTCTTTGTTAGATGTTTGAGTATAAGAATTCATTACATGGGTCATGCAGTATATAAATTTCTTCCAGGTTGGTAATGTTTTCGGCTTTGAAACAGTATGGGGGTTATGTATAAATAATGGATTTTGTTGCAAACTTTTGAAAACAGTCTTCTTACCATAGCAACCAATAGAATGTTCCTGCTGACTGGACTAGTCCAATGGTTGCTTTGGTGATAAAACAGTTTTATAGTCTTAGCTCAAGACTCATTTGTGATACATAACCACCTATATGTGTAAGGTTTCTAAACAATGTCACCTTAACAAAAATGATTATTTTTTTAATAATAATGATGTTCCTGCATTAAGCATTGACTTTCCTCTGGTACATTAGTAAGCAGGTATATACATCTACCTCCCTTATACCAGTGATTGCTTTAGACACATTAAATATGTTTATTCTCCCTAAATATTAGTTCCCTCACTACCATATGTAATATATATATATATATTTGATAATAAATATACTGTGTATATATATATATATATATGTATATATATATATACCGGTATATATATAGCAATCGTAATAGCCAGCTTTTTATAAAAAAAACTAAATCCCAGGTAACATTTGAAATATTAGAGGTGAATAGCCAGGCATCAGAAAGAAGGCTGTAATTTTACTGACTAACCTTTCTTGTCCTTCCTCTCTCTGTTGTAGCTGATTCTGCTTCAGGCGGCCGGTGTTCTTTCTGTAAACCTTACTAGTCCTAGTGGGTGATGTCCGCGCATCTCTAAAAGACCCTAGTATTTCGCTAGGTGTGTATTGCTTTTTTCTTCTTCTGCATGCGTTTACTATATCACTTGTCAGAATCTGTTTCCTTTCTGTGCTTCTGATTCTGTGTTCTCTACGGCTGTATCCATGTGGTTCATCCCTTTAGTTTTGGAACCATGGTCCCTACAAGATATAAATGTCAATTGTTTCATTAGCTATTGAGATTTGGTGTCCTCACTAATGCTTTAATGTGTTTAAAGCATTGGGTATGTGATATTGCTTAATTTTGTATCCTACGGAGATGTTCTGTAGCACGCACTGGAAATTGTTATTCATATTTTGAAATACAGAACTTGTTGTGTGTGTTTTTGTGTTGTCTGTATCATGTTGACATCTCCCCATTCATATCATGGTAGGCTTGTTACTGCAAGCTCCAGCCTGAAAATCTTTCAAATACTTACAATGCTTGTGGAAAATCCAGCAAATCCACTATTACATGTTCTGGAGAAAAGGTCTTGGCTGTCTTTTGTTAATTCATACGGAGGCCATTCATTTGTATGACTACTGGGTGTGTATGTGCGTGTCAGCTTCCACATATCCCCCCCTCCAAATACCACGCATGCAAATACCAAGATGCTATCTTGTTCTCAGTTATTTTATTGCACCTTTTGCATCTTCATCTTAATGTTTTACTCCTGATTAGTTCTTTGATAGGAAAGTGCCAGCATATACGTGCTCAATTCATGCTAGTGGATCACAATCTCTCAAGGGTTTCAGCTTCATTGCAGAGATTGAGAGTTCACCCTGATGATGTCAAACAAATAGAAAGTGCTTAAAAAACTCTATTATTTTTATGTTCTTTAACTTTACATTGTTATTTGCACAATGAAAATGATTTTGGAATTATGCATGAAAATGTAATGTTCAATATAAGCTTATTTGCTCCTTATTGGCATATTTCCCTTTAGCGTGTCTGTGTTTTTTTTTATGCAAACATGTACGCATGCTTTTTTTGTATTGATAGCTGCCGTTTTATCATTTCTATATAACCTAGGGAAAGAAAATAAAGACAATTTGTGTAAAAAAGCTAACAGGTTAAATTGGTCATTGTTATGCAAATGTGTACTTGCATATTTAAAAAGAACTTGAAGAATGTGTTTATAATGTTGCTCCAAAGAATTTTGAATGGTTCTCCCCCCTTCTGTTGCCGCCGACCAATACTCAGGCACAGAAATGCTCATTTTTATTTTCTCACCAATTCGTTCGTGCTTCATAATGTACTAATTGTGTGTCTAACATTTGTTGTTAAAATAAATTGTGTTGTCATGTATTGGTAACATGCAAATTGGTAACAGGCATTTGGTACCCAAACCAATCACAATTTAAAGTCCTCCATTCAAACAGTTTCTTTCTTATGTGGTGTCCTGGTTTTAACCCCTAACCTTTCAAACTTAACCTCCGTATTTACCTGTCAGTTACCAGGAAGACGTCTTTCACAGCAGCTATGGATGACTATGACATAAGGTCTGCTGCCAGTATTTTGGCCTCTGTAAAAGAGCAAGAAGCTCGGTTTGAGAGGCTTACCCGTGCTTTAGAAGAGGAACGCCGCAATGTTTCACTCCAACTTGAGCGAGCCAACGTGCCCTCTGATCGAATGAGCATATGCAACATTGGCAATGGCCAGCCTCTAGCCACTGCGTGGCAGCAACTAGTCCTGCAGGTAACGGCCTGCTTTATATGATCTTGTCCATCATATCACTCACATCCCTTAAAGTCTCATTCTACACATTACACCGAGGGTTTTTTTTCACTAAAGTGAGAGTTTGCTGGGGAGTTGCAATTTCATCTCACTGACTTTACTATGCACCATGAAAGCACATACCCTGTTAGCTTTACTTTCAAGAGAAGCCTTTCTGGCCTTGTATATTCAAAGACTTATCTTGGCTAGTCACTGCTCACAACTTGACCAACACCTACCACTTAACGCTGAGGCTGCCTGTTTCCTGAGCATTAAGATATGATGTTATATCATGGCGTGCTGCATGCGTGTCACAGAGTGTGTTCACTATGGAGCCTGTGACAGCTTTGCACATTGCTCCATAGTCTGTATGGGGTGGTTACAAGGGAGATCTCTGCTCTTCCCAATTGGCCCATAGAGCAGTGCTGCACTGGGGAGCCCCATCACCCAATACGGCATAGTCAACCTAGGCCACAACCCACCACTGTGTATAATGCATAATAAAATTAGTGTGAGAGCTCAAAACTAAAACCCATTTGTAGAAGATTGTCAGAGTTGGTCCTGTATAATCCATAATGAAGTGAAACTCTGACTTGCCAGCAAACTCCCACTTTATGCCTGGCTTTAGACAAGCAGGTATACAACAGGGCAGTGGGCATTTGTAGATTGAAGAACATAGTATCTGTTCTCATCTAGTTTGGAACATCATATCCATGTAGCCCCCCCTTGCTTGTTCAATCTCCACCATGTGGAACATACCACAAATTGTGTTTTGCATTGTCAAATTAAAACTAAAAAGCAGTGATTTTACATATTATGTCATTTTACATATTAAAATCCACTGGGAAAGATAGTCTTAAAAGCATTGTAGGGGTATGCAAGGGGATGTATATTTTAACATAACTGTTATTATTTCTGTTTTTGGTGGCACTGGCAATGTTTTGTGAATGCTCTAATACAAATGTAAAAAATATAGGTTTCATATAGCAATAAAAAAAATCTATCTATATGTAGCTCTGTAAGGGAATACATGCAAATTAGCATATGACAAATGCTGAAGAAAAACAACATTTTTTACTAACAAATTTCAGATGGCCATGGATTGAAGAAGGTGCTGCTCAGGGGCAGCTGTGTGATTTCAAATGGGCCCTAAGCAACTACTTGCCTTTATAGTTGTTACAAGAGAATATATGTCTGACCTTGTATGTAGCAATGAGATGTCCTAATGGCACCACCTTAAAATAAAAATAAATAAACCTTGTATGGCTAATTGACACTTTTCAAAATCAAATTCTTTAATTCTTTGTATTCATTTTAAATCTAACATTTGTGTTTTATTAATTCCATAATATACTTGCTTTACACTATTTACAACCCAAACTGTACTGTATATTTATATTTACATAATATCTTTGGTAGAAACCATTCACAGCACAAACCGTACTGCATATTAATACTTTGTATGTTAGCAATATAACACCTTGCTCTTGTATCAATACTCTAATTAATACACTAATGCCTTGGCTACTAATGTGAAAGAGAACCTATCACTTTCCAACTTTATACGTGAACTCTAAGGCAGGTGCTGCATGTTCACAGCACGAGGAGTGCAGCAGGGTCATGTAACGTTCATTATGTGATCCCACTGTAGTAGATTGTAAGAGTTGAAAACAGGTCTCTGTGAAAGGTAAGAAAGAGAGGGGTACGAAGGGACAAGGAGGGAGATGTTTTTGAGCTGCATGAGGGAGTGAGTGTCTGTGTAGGTGTAGTGTTAGCGTGAGTGTGTAAGTAAGTGCAAGTATATATTTTGAGAGAGAGTGTGTCTTATTATATGGTGTTAGCATGTGTGTTAGTATATGATGTTAGCGTGTGTGTGCATGTTACTATATGATGTTAAAGTATGTGTACGTAAGTGCATGCTGTTAACATTAGTGTGTGTACTAAGGCCTACAATAAAGCAACAAATATGGTAAAAATTTAGATACAACAAAAAAAGTGATGGAGAGAAATGGTGGGCAGAAAAAACACTATTTTCAAAAATTGACAGAGAGGGGCAGAAACTATAAGAGTTTACAAAGAATCAGTGTATGTAAAAAAAAATCTAATGTGAATCTCCATAAGGTACTGCAAAATTAAACCCTGACCTCCAAAACGATGTATAGCACTGATGAATAGCACTGCAGAATGTGGTGGCACTTTATAAATCAATACATATCAATAAACAATAATAATTAGGTTAAGGATTCCTCAAAGCCATACGTTAGATCTTGGCGCCTGGGGCAGGTTCAGAGGTTGCTACCTGTGATGATGTCACAGGTGCTGACAGAAGTTTAAGCACAAAAGAGGCCCGGGGCATTGCCTTTGGAGAGCTCAAGAGTGCCATTCACGTTGTGGCCCCTTGGGCAGCTGCCCACCTTGCCCCAAGCTATTATACTGGACAAAAGAATACCTTTAAAATAGGACAGCTTAGGACATGAAAAAAGTATAAAAATAAAATGTGTTTTTGTTATGGAAAATGCCTTGTGCAATCCCTGTTTTAAATCAGTGTATTGCCACTGCCTAAAATTATGGACCATCAAAGAGACCATCATAAAGTGAAAAGGTTCATATAGATTTACATATTTTAGCCTGGATCTCTAACATCCCTAAAATATGTCAAAAATGTATATTGTCTGGAAACGTGTTGCCAGTGATGCTTGACCGTTTTTCGTTATCCAACTTTATAATGAGAGTTAAGAATAATAAATGCAATCATTGTGGTGAACTGGCAATCAGGAGATAAATGCCTCTGAAAATTAAAACAAAGCTGTGTCAAAGCAGTTAACAACCTTTTTTTTTATATATTTTTGACAGTCTTTGCCTTGTTTTAACCAATGCCAACCTAAGTAATGCTCTCTGGATTTTTTGAGTGTTTCTATACTAACCCTCTCCTCTTCATGTACCAGAACCTTAGCCTGTCTAGGAGACCAATGTATGGATTCCATGTACGGGTCGCAGTAGGGTTCAACCCGAACCCAACTGCTAGGGTGCAGATTGAACCCTCCTAAAACTATTGAGAGCATGTATGTGCACTTGTGCTTCTAGTCCCTACACACTCATGCACACAAATATTTAGCAGGGCTTAATGACTGCTGTTGGGAGGCAGCCACTGCGAGAGTAAACATTTTACTGATAGCTGGCTGTACATTTAACTGACTAAAAGCTTTTGGTTTTCTGCCCTTCAATTCAGTAGGATTCACGCAATATAAACTGGGGTATTATGCTGCTTGTCTGGGGCATTAGTTACTTTTCTTGGGTTATTAGATTTATTACATTAGTGCAAATAGTCTCTGTCTGCTCCAGTGACAACGTTTCTATGTGTATTATGTTCTTTTCCATGTAGTCAGTTTTCAGTGATCTGAACTAATGGCAAGTAACAGTGAATACAAATTAGAGTAGTATTTTTGAAAGATTGACAATCTGTGCCCCTTGATTAGATTTTAATCAACAGGAAAGCATTAAGAGCCTATTGTGCTGAGCTCTTTAACAGCCTCACTAATGATATCAGGTTATCATATTGATAAGTTCATTGTTCGCCGAGTGTGTGTAGAATAGATTTTGTGTTGCTGTGCAGATGCCTCTGGTCTTGGCAGTGTTCTATGGCAAGTGTCCAAGCTGACAGTTCTGGGGCTTTCTGTGATGAGCTCAGAGTTTGAGTCTCTGTGGCCTCTCTGTACCCATATCCATTCTAAAGAATGAAATACTCGTCATTCTAAATTTGTGGATTGATTCTAGTTAGCAGGTGCTCACTTGAAATAAAACTGGGAGTATATCTGCCATTATGTTATTCTGTACACTATTCTGAACATCGGAAAGCAGCTTAAATGTAACATAGTAATTTAAGTTGAAAACAATCCATCAAATTCAACCCTAATGTTGTTCCAAAAGGTAACGAACCCACTTTGAAACAATTTCCCATTGTGTCTTAAAAATGGGGACATTTCTTCTTGACTCCAAAATGGCAAACATATTTCTCCCTGGATCAAAAAGCTATACATAAGCATGAATATTCCTGAAAGTACAAATGAACTTCATCAAATGACCTGGCTTTATTATTCTGTTATGTCAGAATAGGACATGACAGTTTTGTTAGAATGTTTTTTTAATGGTCATACATCGATGACCGTATGTGGGAGCTTCCAAGTTGTCCTGATCTAAAGCTTTGTGAACATAGGAGTCAGAAGGGCTAATGTATTGATCGGGCTATTCAGAACAGGAGGTGTGGCCAGGGGGCAATTGTCCCCTGGACCGGCCCAAAATTCTTTAAACAGGGCAGGACCAACTTGGAGTCAGGAACCCAGTCTCACAACATAACGTTATGCAATCCTAGAAAAAGTGCTCTGGTGAAGGTAAGGGTGTGATTTGTGTGAGTGCATATGGATGTGTAAGTGCTGGAACCTAGGCATGATGGGACTGTGATTGCTGTTATATGCTGAAACCTAGCTAGCTGCCCCCCCTTGTCTATGGATGCTGCCAGCAGTATGGGGTTTGCACATCACTTACAGCCATCCTGTACCAGCATGTACTGGCTGACTTGGCATGATAGGAGTGTGATTGCTAACAGCAATCACAGTCCCATCATGCCTAGGTTTCAGCATTTACTGGTTGGATGTGTAAGTGCTGGGACCTAGGCATGATGGGACTTTGATTGCTGTTAGCAATCAAACTCCTATCATGCCAAGTCAGCCAGTACATGCTGAAACCTAGCTAGCTGCCCCCCTTGTCTATGGATGCTGCCAGCAGTATGGGGTCTGCACATCACTTACAGCCATCCTGTACCAGCATGTACTGGCAGACTTGGCATGATACGAGTGTGATTGCTAACAGTGATTGCTGTTAGCAATCAAACTCCTATCATGCCAAGTCAGCCAGTACATGCTGAAACCTAGCTAGCTGCCCCCCTTGTGTATTGATGCTGCCAGCAGTATGGGGTCTGACCATCACTTACAGCCATCCTGTACCAGCATACACTGGCTGACTTGGCATGATAGGAGTGTGATTGCGAACAGCAATCACAGTCCCATCATGTCTAGGTTCCAGCATTTACTGGTTGGATGTGTAAGTGCTGGAACCTAGGCATGATGGGACTTTGATTGCTGTTAGCAATCACACTCCTATCATGCCAAGTCAGCCAGTACATGCTAAAACCTAGCTAGCTGCCCCCCTTGTGTATTGATGCTGCCAGCAGTATGGGGTCTACACATCACTTACAGCCACCCTGTACCAGCATGTACTGGCTGACCTGGCATGATAGGAGTGTGATTGCTAACAGCAATCACAGCAAGCACAGTCCCATCATGCCTAGGTACCAGCATTTACTGGTTGCCTGGGTATGATAGGAGTGTGATTGCTGTGTGGGCAGTGTGGACGGCAGGGCTGGCTTTGGGGTGTGCAACCTGTGATCTATGCCTGTAATTTAGGGGGTTTTAAATATACCTTTTAATGACATGTTTTTATGTGAATTCCAATTGATCTTTACCTGCAAAGCTGGGTTTTTGCGTTATTCTGTAGATCCATATCTATATATTTCCATACATTATTTATGTATACCTGCAAATACAGTGTTTGTATGTCTTATTCAGTTGATTAATACCTGCAATGCTGTTTCCATGTATTTATTTGATCTATACCTGCAATGCTACGTTTCATATACTATTGTATACCTGCAAATACAGGATTTGTATGTCTGATTCTGTTTATTTGATATATACCTAAAGTGCTGAGATCACAAGTGAATTTCAGTTGATCTATCCATGCAAAGCTTGGTTTGTGTGTAAATGTGTTGATTTATACCTGCTATCTGCAACTGGGGCTAATATTAATATATATGGGCAGGAGGGGCAAAAACACTAAGGGGGGTATAAACGACAATGCAGTGTGAAAAATCCATCCTGATGCAGACGTCTGTGACGTGGATTGTGTCCTGCTGTATGTGTGTTTTTGGTTATCAGTGTAGCAGAGCCTGTCCTCGGGTGTGTGTGTGTATAGGTGTTGGTGTGGCAGAGTCTGTCTTGGTGTGTGTTTGGGTGTTGGTGTGGCAGAGCCTGTCCTGGTGTGTGTGTGTTCAGTTGTCAGTGTGGCAGAGCCTGTCCTGGTGTGTGTGGGTGTCTGTGTGGCAGAGCCTGTCCTGGTGTGTGTGTGTGTGTGTTTGGATGTGGCAAAGCCTGTCCTGATGTGTGTGGGTGTCTGTGTGGCAGAGCCTGTCCTGGTGTGTGTGTGTGTTTGGATGTGGGTGTGGCAGAGCCTGTCCTGATGTGTGTGGGTGTCTGTGTGGCAGAGCCTGTCCTGGTGTTGTGTGTATGTTTGGTTGTCGGTGTTGCAGAGCATGTCCTGGTGTGTGTCTGAGTGTTGGTGTGACAGAGCCTGTGTTGGTGTGTGTCTGGGTGTCTGTGTGGCAGAGCCTGTCCTGGTGTGTGTGTGTATGTTTGGTTGTCGGTGTCGCAGAGCCTGTCCTGGTGTGTGTGTCTGGGTGTTGGTGTGACAGAGCCTGTGTTGATGTGTGTGTTTGGTCATCTGTTCCTGGCACTTAACTTACAGTAGGAATTATTTAATTTATATTTATCCAGAGATAAAATGCCCTCCTGAAGTTGTAGTGACTTCAGGTGACAAAACGTTCAAGTCCCTGAAATCATTTAGTGGAAAAGTTATTTATTGTGTTATAATATTTATTTCAAGGATTAGTCGCACTCAATTGTGGCTTCAGGCTTCCCATGTTGAATGATCAAGTATTATTTTAGCCCAATAACAAAAGTATAATTCCATAGCACATTACTTTTGGAAATTATGAATGCCCCCCCCAGTTTGACTGTGATATCTTGTGTGCCCCCCCTATATATTGTTTCTAGAGTCGCCACTGGACACAAAATATCTAAATCAATAAAATGTATACCTCTTATGCAGTTGTATTCACAATATCCTCTTGAAAACTTTAGGAAATTAAAAAAACCACTAGCCTTATATTCTGGAAAGTATATAAATATATATTTTAGTGGGGCTGATTTTATGATGTGGCTTTAAAATAGGAATACATAGAGTGATTAAAAAAAATGTCTAAGAACAACAATGTTACATAAGATGTTTTTAGTTCTTTAGAAAAAAAAAGGCATTTTCAGAAATATTTTGCTACAGAAACATTTTCTGTTGACAGTCATCGTAATTTTAGAATTTTACTGAGCTAGTAGAGAATGTATCTTTAACGCCTTCATTGCTATTACTGCCATCCATTGCCCTTAAAGTCAACCTCCCTTGTCTCCAGAGGTGACAGTTTTTCACAGACATGGCAGATTATTACGTTCTGGACACAGGCGCGGTATAATGAGCCTGTCTGAAATCAGACCTTTATTTTAAGCGCCTGGCACAGGCTCTCTATGGGTCTGGCAGGGAACAGCCAGGGCTTGTAAATGAGATTCAGAGCTGCGTACTTTTGCCGTAGTCTGATTAAATAATGGCACTTTTACGATGGCCACAGTTCAGGATGACTTTTGTGCAGACAGAATTTACCACCAGACGCACGTTAGCATGCGCTTTCTGGATTGCCAACATAAAGGTTTAGTGGTCTTCGCTACAAATGCACAAATCCTTCCTCCTCTCTCATAAAGCTGTGGCCATCAAAATACTACTCTGAAGGTGACATACAACCAGTTTTATAACCCAGTGAAAACTTTCAATGCAGGATAATCCAAACGTAGAGTTTGGTTATCAAAACCTTGTTTTCCATATGTAACAGATAGCATACATCATACAATTACAGAGAGAAATAGCGTAAGATTCCTCTGTAATACAGCATTAGCCATTACTATACACCATTGATTATGTCTGTGGTTTTATTTTTCACTCGTTTAGCTTCCTAGAACATCACGTTATCCACCTGTCGTGTTTCTGCTATCTCTTATTTTTAACACAAATCTTAGGCCTGCTTAACAATGTTTTTTAGGTAAAAAAAAATACATACATCAAAGACACATCCTGCATCTTTGTCACTTCTTTGTTGCAGTTGATTCATCGCGCTTACCTGTTTACAATATGGATCCTCTGTGTGTCACGTTGTAGATAACGACATCCATAATGTTTTCCCTTTCATCCTTTAACATCAGTGACATCCGCTCACAGTTCTGCGTTTCTTTCTTTGGAAATGATAAGTACTGCTGCAAATCTAGTACAGAGAAAAAGTGGTCACTGGGTAACAATGGTGACCTAAACAGTCACTAGAACCTGAATATTTTCATCTTTTCTAACTGCAGAGATATAAAATGCATAATATTACAAACACGTATTAACATTTTTCTCTATTATATCATGCTGGTAGCATGGTCATATCATACTCATGTTTTAAATGAAGAGACTGCAGTTTTCCCAATTTACAAAGGGGAATAGACCTTTAAAGAATGAGCCAAGAGACAGAGATGCATTTTAATTTAATTCCCTTCTAGATAGAGGACCTCTAGAGCCCACTGAATATTTATTGCACCCATAAAGAAACCCCATATTAAACGTGATTGTGCAAACTCATTTCAGTTATGTAACACTGCAGTCGTTTTCAGCATTTTACAGCTGGTAGAAACATGGGAAGACTGGATTAGCCAAATAGTACTTATCTGCCATTAAGTTCTGGGTTTCTATGTCCATGCATCACTAGAGAAATAATATAAATGTAATGCATTATTTTGGAACACCCAATGGTAAATCCAGTCCTTTATCTCTGATTGTGTTCATAAAATGCAACTGGGAAATTATTTTTCACCTCCTAATATGCCCAGTGGATGTTGCAGGAAACTTTTGGGTATGGTCTTTGAATAGAGGGTGTTAGACAGCTATGCAAATGCACTTCACTAACATGAGATGTTTCAGCATCTGGTTAATTAACTATAAAGTATATGCCATGAACGTGCGGTTTCCCTTTTTTCTTCAAGTGTCCAGATTTGACAAAGGCAACGCAACATGCTACTCAGTTTGAAATCAAGCCATACATATTCTATGTAAAATATTCAATATTGTACTTATTCCATTTGTTATATATCTTACAGTAGACTTGTGCAAATGGACCAAGTCTTTGGTCCATTCATTTTTGGACAATAAATTTAGTTTCATGCCCTTTCGGTTCAGACGAAAATCTGAGGGCTTATTACATTCTGAAACGAAATTCATTGTCACACACCGTCATTCACTCTCTCATGCTCATTCACACACTTATTCACATTCTGTTAGACTATCATTCACTCTCTTACGCTCTTTCTGAATCTATCCCTACCTTCTCTTCAGTGTCCATGTCTCCTTGCCACGCAGCTCTGCTTCTTCTTGCATTTTTTGTTCTTTTGTCCTCTTTCTTTGTCTGCAAAAGGGCACCACCTCTTACACCAAGCGGAGGAGAGGGTGTGCCCAGAGGCTTCCCTTTTTCGGGAGTCTACAGAGAGACAGATAGATTTGCGGAGAAAAGGAGGCGCAGAAACGCTTTTCTTTCTCAGCGAATCTGTCTTCATTATTCCATCCTCCTGTTGAACCCCGGACAAACTTGTTTGCCATAACTAGTTTATTTGGAAGATGGTTTATTTTTATATTTTTTAGTATAAGACAAAGGATGCATAGATTTTGCGGTTGGCACTAGCATCTGTGATGATTTTGTAAAGGAAAAAGATCTTATTTATGGGCAGTCACTCATTGTTGATCTCTTATGCACACCGTGGTCCTTTTATAAAGGGAATATAACTAATATAACTGACAATTTGCAAAAGGGCAGATGCCCTGGGCACACCCCTTCCCCTTTCCTCTAATCACTGGACAGGGGGTTCCTGGAGGCTCTGGCCTTCTCAGATGCAGAATTGGCAATGTAACATGCTGCACAGAAATGGTTAAAAATAAAAGAATTCATTGGTTTATATGCTCTCTACAAGCAAACGCCAGAAAAACTGAAATAAGGGCGAGGCTTTGCCTAATAAGGAAGACAGATTCGCTGTGAAAGAGATATGTTCCTGTACCCCTCCTTCTCAGCGGATCTATTTATATAATTCTGGTCTCTCTATGGACTTCTGCAAAATGGTGAAGACATTGGGACAGCATCTTCGCTCTTCTTCCAATAAGGGGAGAAAGTGTACCTGAGGCCACGCCCTTTTGCGTAGTTCACCGGGAGGCCATGTCCAGCTTTCCTTAGAGGAAGAAAGAAGACAGAACAATGATAATAAGAGTGAAGGAGAGTGTGAGAGGATGAGAAGTGAGAGAATGTGAAAGAGCATGAGAGAGAGAGAGTGAGTGGAGAAAAAACAATGACATTCAAACATAAAATTTTGAGTTCTTTGCTTAGTTTTCGTTTGTTTCGTTAGGGGGCCCTCCTAGTTTTTGGAGAATCTGACGAATTTTGTTGTGTTCTAATGCAAGACAGCATATTTCAAGTGGTCCAAAAGGAGTAGGTAACAGCAGAGATGTATTTATGGTGGCCTTTATTGCCCTTCGCCTAATAACACCTACCTCTGCGTCAGGTGTCCCTATACTGGCACCTCACTTCAAAAGAATGCATGGAGCTGGGCGCAGCTAGGCATGGTCCCCCAAAGTGTAAATGAGCTTTCCCTTGAATCAAGCTTCCCTGAGCAGTTGCGTACCAGAAAGCTTGATCGTGGATTAGGGTGATCTGCCCCCTTTTTTGCGGCAGAGAGGTTGCCCTGCCCAAGGAGCTGCCACCCTAAGACTAGTTACCACAGTTTATGCATTGCTGAATATGCGTGTCACATGAGTTAGAAACCATAAATAAAAGTATGCTTTTAAAGGAGAGTTCTCCATTTACAGAATTCACTCACTCCCAGAGCAACACGCTGCCTGTTCAAGATGAGAACAGAAACAATAGTGTAATTATTTTCTTTTTGGAGATAAGAATCAATTCTCTACATCCCTGTAGAGAAACAGTTTCTCAGCACTGGGCTTGTTAGGTCTTGTCACGTTTTCTTTTGTCTCTTTCTCAAAGTAAATGCCTGCCTTTGCTTTGGCTGCGCCTGCTTTCCGCCCTGACAAGTAACCTGCCGTTTAGAATAGGCATGGGGTGGAGGCTCTACCATGGTAATTATAATATATACGAAAGAGACACACAGAAGACAACATTCCTATCCATCCGCTAGGCAATGTCTTTTCAATCATGGCAAGAATTCTATTTCAGATTTCACCTGCCAACCCTTTCTGTGCCAGAGTGCCTATTGTTACAGTGGAAGGCATTGCTCATCCCTCGACTCACGGGGAGTTGCCTTACAAGGGCACCTGTTATTTTAACAGGTTGTCTCATCAGCAGAATAGGGCACAACACATATAGTGGATAATTTAATGATGTTCTATGGACCGTCACAATCCTTGCCATGGATACTGGGTTCCTTGTACGGACACTTTACCTATCCTTGCTCACTGGTACCCATATGATTAAGCCTGACTTTCTTCATCCGAGAGCTGGGTATTTGTAAAAGCTGAGTAAGCTTCTCCTGTAGCATTAATCATATATCAATGTTACATAATGAATGGTATATGCTTATTAATAATGCATTGTAATGCTTTGAGGTATCACAGCGGATGTGTTTTAACTCTATAATGTGGCCTAAATATGAAGTCATACTTTTGTATTAACCTTTATGCCTTTCCCTTACATACCATTATTTGAGTGGTTGAGCACTGTGATACATTGACTACAAGGTGTAAGCTGTTTAAAAGGAATACATATCATTTATTAACGTAAGGCCATCAAAGGTCCACAAGCTTAATGTGTCCATCAAGGGTGCCTTCTTAGTCAACTCCTTTGTGTTGGATCTTTAATAGTGTCCTCGATGACCAGCTTTTGAACAGCATATAAAAATATATTACAATTGGAAGTATCATATTAAAACAATGCCCTTCATAACAACCTAAACATCCTACTAGGTAGGATAGTAACTTTATATAATACAGTATTTTTCATAAGCAGTACTTAAGAAAACTCCAAAACTTGGGATCGCCAAGACTTGTCCTTTGTCAGCCATCAAACAGTGACTGTTAGGCTACTAAATGTTTGTATATTTTTTTTAAATTTGCTCATACATTTTTTGAGTGCAGGGGAATGGGGGGTGTAGGGTTCAATTTAGTTATTGTATTTATAACAATTATGTATTTGAAAGAGCTTTCTAAACACATATTAAGATGGATCTCTCACCTGGACATTAATGTTAATGACAGCATCCTTAAGTATTTTGTGCATCTGTCTATAACATGTTAAAATTACAAATGCATTCAAGTGGTAATAATGTAACTACCTCTGACGTGATTAAAGAAAACATGACATGTGTTATACATCTGCAGCGTGGTACTGAGCAATCCGTTGCAGACCCACCGGCAGTGAAGGGGGCAAGTCATCTGTGGTCAAAGCTCTCTCGGTTATCAGTAGCACTAAGCTACTTCCTCTGGTAGCCTTATAAGGGAAACATTGGAATTCCTGAGCTTTGTGTAATGCAGCCGAGGGTCCACAGTCCACCTTCCTTACTGTACAGTCTTAACAGGAAACATACCATGAAAGACTCTCGGGAATGCAGCAACCTGTCTGCTTTACTCCTACAGGCTGTTTATTTTACTCAACCTTATGTGGCCACAGAGTACACAACGACCAGCGTTGGAACAGCAGTGGAATAAGCAAATGGTATTCACTCAAGCTACCATGTGGTTAAAAATAACCCTCTATGTATTCACATTTCCTCAGGCGCTACTTTGCCTTATCTCAGTAAATAGTTACTAACTGCAGAAAAGTTGGAGGCATTCAGCAGGTAGACTATAGCTCCCATCACCGTTAGCAAACTGTTGGGAGGGACACTGATTGACAATCCTAGATATGGTCTATATGTAACGTGAACTGGTGACAGGCAGTGAAATAAGTGTTCTGTTCCTTAGATTTGGCCCCAAGTTTTAAACGCACCTCATATTATAGGAAATGGATAAAAACTCTCCAGTGAGAGAAGTAAGCCAATTCTTGCAACATTAGCATCTGCATATAAGTAACAACTGCTTAATGCTAAAAATAAAGAAAAAAACACTGCTCCAACCCCTAATGAGTAAAGGATTAATTCACAGTGTCTCACTTTGTAGTGAAAGAATTCTAACGCTGACATCACGGACTGTGTGTGAAAAAATGTCAGTTTCAGAATGAAACGACTTAGTTGTGTATATTCTGAAGCTCAGTGACAAAATAAATGGGTCTCGTAGGATTTTTTTTTATTCCTTTGCCCCTTGTATGCTGAAAGGGATTTTGTCATGTAAAGAAACTAGATTTTTATCTGTGCATAATGTGTCAGTACAATATTTTAGCAAACCTAGAAGCTATTTACATTGGAAGCATTTTAAAATTAAGTAGTTGTGGATTAACGTGGAGTAAATTAAGTAATTGTGGATAAATGTGGAGACTGATTTTAGAAAGGTTATGTTGCGTGTTGCGTTCCCGGTCCACCAGAAGCCAGAATTGAGGCTGAAGAAGCCATTGAATATTTACTGGTCCTCCCCACAGACATGTAGTCTCCAAAAGCACCAGTACTATGGCCATGAGCACTGGTGTTGTGCTCCCTAAATAACCGTGTGAGGTAGTGTTAGGAGTGGCAGATAGTTCTGTCTGCTACGCACACAGTTATATCTGGACTGGGTTTTCATGTTCCTACGCTGCTGGGAGACAAAATGGAGGGACCTTGTTGGTAGTTCCACCCATGTAATTTACACTCTACTTACTAGTGCTTATTGTAATCCTATTATCAAGCATATCATACCAATTTCTGCTTATCTTTCTTTTTGCCCACAAGGCTTTTGAAAATTGTATTATTTTTTAAGATTACAAGCAGCACCTTGGGACCCACCCTAATCCTAAATAAAATGACCAGGAGCCTACATTACCCATGTACACTTATACTTTCTGTACGTTTTCCAAAAATGCCTGTTGATTAAAGGGGAAATCTGGTCACCCTACCATTGCTCTCTACAAATAGGAAGATGAAGGGGTGGGCCTCTGGGCCACTGATTACTTTAAAATGCTAAGGGTGCCGGCACGTTCTGGTCTAGGCCGACTAGGCCTCAGTCAGCAGATCTGTTGAGGCGAGAGACAGCTGATGTGCCACATTAGTGATGTCATATTATCAGAGGCCTCCCTGACGGATTTATACCAGAAGATCTGTGCCTAGCTAGCACAGCCTCTGCAGTATTCCTCCCCTTCCCCATGTGCCCCTCTGAGTTTTAGTGAGGTAGGGCCTTGTGGGTGCTGGCCTGAGTCAAGCGTTAGGCAGCTCTTCGCTTAATTGCACCACTACTCAGGGATGGACAGAATGTAGCATTTTGGTGTGATAATATTTACAGTGGTAGCTCTTTATTAGACTTCATGGTAGTCATGTTGCCTTGTAAGGCTTTGGCATCCATAGATTATGATGAAGAACATATTTTTTTATTATAGTAGATTTGTGCCATCTGAGATGGGCATTTTATAATTATCAGTAAAATGCACTCAGTGTTAAAGGAGGGTTCGGAAGAGCTCCTTCAGAATTCTTAAATTCATGTGACACATACTTGCCTTCCCTCAGCAGCGTATGGAATGTTTCACATCTCCTTCATCTGCTTCTAAGGCATGCATTCACCCTGTGAAGCTGAGGTCTCAGGGACCTTGTAAATGTAAGAGTTTTTGTTTGAATTTCTTTGCATTCCAACTGAATCCAATAACACGCATGTTTATAACCTGCTTAAATGTTTTATATTCTCAGGACATGGCATGATCTTGAAGCTATAGCCCTTGTTATGCTTAACTTTCTAGACTATTTGGAAGTTTCTTCATTCCAGAAGGCCACACCATACATTTTAAGTTTATCATATAATGTACAGGATTGCATATTGCCCAGATATATGCAGTATAAAGAATAAATAATAATTCAAGAACAGTGGGTCTTATTACTGGTGCAGAAGATCCCTCCAAACCAGTACAAAGGTCATTAGTCCCCCAGGTGAAGAAGTGATTTCTTGCACCATCAACCTAACTGAAAGGAGCATGGGACAATGCCAATTGTGATAGCTTTTGCGGACAGTTGGGATCCTCTGATCTTCCGAGACCAGCCCGCTGATCTGTGAAATCTGTGAGACAGCTCCCGTGTGGCCTCTTCACTATGCGACGCAGCTGCGCTCAGGGACATGATATCATATCCTGATGTTTGGCTTCCCAACCTCATGAGGGTTAAGGTATCTCTGCTCCCAATGAAAGTGCACCGACTTGGACACCTGAAATATTGGAGGGGTATGACACACCTTAAATATAAGTTCTTGCCCTTTATCTTTAAAAGAAAGTAAATATGTGAATATTAAGGAGGTTTAACATACCCTATCCCCTACTACCCCATTTTTGTGTTACACCATGCTTTGCTTCCCTTTCCGCTAACCTGTCAGCCACGTATGCTTTATGTGATAAGTCTGTATTGCATTTGGGTCAATACAATAATTTGGGTATTCTTATGCTATGTTTTATTTATGTGAAATCTGTATCTTGCTTGCTGTTCAATGGCTTTTTACTTTTACTGTTATCACAACCAGATTCAAAAAAGAAAAAAAAAAAGCCTTTATTCATTAAATGCTAGAAGACTTCAGGCTATGTTTATGGTGATCGGTACACAATAGGTTGGAAGCTTATACTTGCCTATAATTAATGGTCAATAAAATATGTTTTAGTTCTACATTCCTTTTGAACAAATATATTATAATTTATTCAGGATGCAAAACAAGTGAAGGTGGTTTGCAAAGTGATGAAAACCAGTCTTTCTACAAATCACATGAATAATAACACATCGTAACTTACATCTCACAGACCAGTGCAACTACTGTGCTCCAAAAGCACTACTGCGATCCTCCAGTGATTTATATACATGCAAGCAATTGTTCTTCTACATTAAATATAAGCAAATTATGGTGTACTGTGAGCGTGAACATTTGCATGTCAGTAGCCAGAAGCCCTTACCACAGCCCAGACATTGCACACTATACAAATATATAGTACAGTAGTAGGAAAGACTTAAGACAGATTAAATACACTTTAGGAGAGAAAAGGCGCAATAGAAACATTTAAGGATTTCAGAGGATTAAATAATGCTGAAAAGGGAAGATTTTTAATAAAATGAGAAGTATACTCATAGTATAGTATAAGGGACTGACTGAGGAGTAATGCACAAATATTCTACTTAGCACAAAGGGTAGTAGATACCTGAAATAAACATCCAGTGGAAGCAGTAAGGAAGTCACAAAAAGCGTGGGTTGTGCATAAAGGTACTCAAATAAAAGAGTTAAAAAAGGGTCGTCACTCTGTATCTGCGTAGAGAAGGCCATGGACTTTGGACATGACAGAAATACCGGTTTAAGCTTGTGTACTTGTATACCTACCAGTAGCCAAAATGTGACGCGTTTTAGGAGGGGGGGGGTCATTAGACTGAAACCTAACCTATTTCTAGAAACGTGGCATGTAGTTTGGATATATTGCTGTGTATATCTGTAACAGTGCTAATGTGTTACAAAAATAATGCGTTATGATGGAACACAAAATACTTGAAATATACATGACATTTTAGTGATATTGAAATAGTAGGGCACATACGGTATAAAAGAGAACAAAATATGCAGTTTCAGTCCAGAGACTCTCTTCCACCTTGTAATGTGTAGCAGAGGACATCTGCATGTCTCCACTGCTTTGACTGTCTAATTGAACCTTTGGACGCTGATCTGGACCCAACTGTGAGGACTTTGTTCTGTTGCTGTAGTGGGGCATCGTGTTTTAGGATATGCGTGGAGCTTTTGCACTACTGCCATTTATTCAATAGTGTGGGGACTGTGTGCATAGCATGGGCGTCCTTTATGTTGTTGTCAAGACTATTACACTATAGTATATGCACTCTACCAAGTGGATCTCATTGTTGGTAACACACTGAATTAGTGTGTTGAAGTGGCTGTATTCACTAACGTATGTTTTATCATGTTGCATTGCACACTGGAGTATTCTGGTGTACTGTTGTTTTAACTCTTCTGTAGAATATAGGGTAAAGAATAGAGACAAGTAGTCTAAAGATCGGTATGCATGGATACCAATACACAACATATAGATTGTTTTTCTTTACTAAAATTAAGATAAAAGCACATTTACAGCTGCTTTTCTCAAATTCATTTGGGAGGCTGAATCGTGTATAAGTCTCCCTGGAAATAGAATCCTGCCGTGTGTTTTTTTAATAAGTGACTTTTGTTTGGCACACCTACTAGTTTCTGTAATTTTGTTAGTGCAAGTTATTCACAACTTGTTCCACAAATCTTGTAAATGAATCGAAATCTTGTTTCCTTACTGACGGCCAACATTCTTTACTTACCTTCCCTTTCAAACTCTATTACAGTCTGGTGTGCATGTTTTTGTTTTTTTTTAAATATTGTTCAGCGTTATGTGATTGTTCGCTTGGTGAAAGACTGGCCTTGTGGGGTATTGGTGGGCTTGGCTTCCTCTGCATGCCTTTAGCCTGACATCACTGTATATTTAGGAGCAGCGACATCCAACCTAGAGGACGATATTCTGTTTGGAATCTTAGGTCAGGATGACATTAATAATGCTGAGATACAATAGAGGTTTTGAAGGTGGCAATTCAAAAAACCTTTGAGTGTAACATTTGGCCTTCATCTGGACAATAGCATTTAAGGGCACCCTGTATTATCACCCATCGCCTCTCTATTCTTTTTTCCTTTTGATGTAAGATTATTATTACAACAGAGTCCACTGATTTGTTGATACTGTCACCAAATAAATTGGAAGGCAAAGTCGCCTGTTAACTTTGTTAGGTTAGCTCGAGGCTGGCAAGTTTCTGTGCTACATTTACAAACCTCTGTGATCTGTAAAGCGTGCCAGCACTCACGTCACCAGTTTGGGAAACAAGTGTAACATTAGATGATGCACCAGTCTCCATAACCTGTTCTTTCAATTTCCTGCAGAAATGTTGTAACAGGTGATAGAAACTGCTCTCCAGCATCAGAAACTAGGTTCTATCCTAAAACACATTCAACACAGGCTGTTTTGAGAGGAGAGTTTTCCATTTATAACGCATCTCATTTAAGGTGCCCACAGGACATGCTTAGCAAATAAAGAGTTAAACAATTGCACTATTCAGTTTATAGAGTGTTAGCAGCTGCTTAGTGCATTGGATTAACTGTAGCTCAGTTCTGCTATTGGGAATTCAGCCTTCTGATTTTTGTCAGTTTTGTAGAGACTGTGGGTGGACTGACTACACAGTCAGCCACAACTCTCAGCCATAGAACAGTGGTAGTCGTAGCTAACATCTGAAGATCCTCAGTTGACCTGATGGATGAACCTTGTATTCTTTCCAAGCCTCTATCCATCCCCTGCTCCCTCTCCATCCCCTGCTCCCTCTACATTCCTTTCTACTTTCTCCACTCTTCTCTCCGTTCCCTGCTCCTTTCTCCACTCTCCATTCCCTGCTCCTTTCTCCCCTCTCCATTCCCTGCTCCTTTCTCCCCTCTCCATTCCCTGCTCCTTTCGCCACTCTTCTCTCCATTCCCTGCTCCGTTCTCCCCTCTCCATTCCCTGCTCCTTTCTCCACTCTCCTTTCTCCACTCTTCTCTACAATCCCTGCTCCTTTCTCCACTCTTCTCTCCATTCCCTGCTCCATTCTCCCCTCTCCATTCCCTGCTCCGTTCTCCCCTCTCCATTGCCTGCTCCTTTCTCCACTCTTCATTCCCTGCTCCTTTCTCCACTCTTCTCTACAATGCCTGCACCTTTCTACACTCTTCTCTCCATTCTGTGCTCCTTTCCCCACTTTTCCCGCTGCCCTCTCCATTCCCTGCTGCTTTCCCCACTCTTCTCTCCATGCCTGCTCCCTCTCCTGTCCCCCTCTTGCAGTGGATGCTGTGGCTGTGCAGTGTTGGGACTGAGCTGCTGCCTGTCTGCTGGGTGTGGCCTGAGTGCTTTATTTGAGCTCCCAGCTGTGACCGTCTATCTGCTCCCACCCTCAGAGGAGGGGGATAGACTTCTTTGCTCGTTGTAGGGAGGCAGTCTGGCTGGGAGAAGCAGAGGGAGAGAGGTGATGTGAAAACGCGCAAAGGATCCCTGCTTTCCTGGAGCTTTTCAATCGGGATCCCCTTGCACTGGGTCTGGAGATCGCAGGGCTTCTCCATTTGCTCCTTCCTTTAGTGAAAGAAGGAAAGAGAGAACAGGATTCGATTACAAAAATCACATTGGTGGAAGGATAAAAAGAGATCAGAAGCTGGATCTGAGCTCTGTCAGGCTGTGAGCTTGCGCCCATACAGAGAGCTTGGACCGAAGTGCTCTGTACTGGACTTGAGACCTGCATAAATGCCCGCAGAACTCCAACAGGTCAGTGTCCCCCCAACCCCTGCAATTCTGCATAGGGTATTGGACTGCAGAATGGGGGGGTGGAGGGGTATTTATTCCAGAGCTGGAAGTTCAGCCATGAGCAGACACTGAGTTCATAGAAAGGAGGATGCATGTTAAGTTGTCTTCTGCAGTAATGCATGCTGTCTTCTGCCCTTAACATGTACCTGGAACTCTAAGCACTGCAAGCACTTTGCTGCCTGGATGTGGAACTGCTGCATCTGGCTTTACCTTCTCTGCATTCACACTACTTTAGTAAGGTTACCATCCACACTCCTGGCTCCAATTAAAGGGGATCATTTACGTCAAGATCCATCCTATCCCCCTGCATATCACATAGCATGCAGATACACTAGTATATGGAGAGAATAAAATTCACCTTTAACTGGCAAGTGAACAACAAAGTGTACAAAATATTATCCTTGTGTTTTAACCCTTATGGAGCATGTCATCTCACTGGATACATTATCAATATATTTAGTATAAAAATATTATCACCACCATGCTGATACTTCTACAAATATTGACATTAGCTTTGGCAATCTGTAGTGGTGCCACCATGTTATGTTACCCGATTAGCACATGCCAGGGAGAAGTGGGAGTGAATTTGACATTGTGCTTTATTTTTCAGATTTGCTTATTGTTTCTTATTGTTTCCGAATTCATTAACCATTTGCAGTTTAGACGTCGTGTCCCGGTGCATTTCGGCTGTTGTATGGGTGGCACTATCCGTTGGGGTTTTGTTGGAGACCCCATGGAACAGATAAAAGCATTCCTGCATGGCTGATAGTTTCTTAGGAATCTCAATAGAAGGCGGACTGAATTTGCCTGCATTTTTTTTTAGTTATTCTTGAGGGGGGGAATTAAAAGCAGATAGTCTGATCTGCCTCAGGTTTCGACCCTCTGTTCAATTCTTTTGAAAATTATGTGATTTATAATCTGAAGGACAATACGTTTTTGTTTGTGTATGGATGAATGTTCTTTATAAATGTATCCGTATATGGTTTTTTTGCCCCTGTATTTTTTCGTATCACTTTTGATCACTTCTTCAGTTTTGTTTCCAAGGGCTTCCTAGCTTTCCAATTGCTCCAGTGATATTTATGATGAGCACACTTAGTTGCCAAGTGAAAAAAAAAATAAAGGTTTTTTTTTCCCTCCCCCAAAAATCCATTCATGTGGACGCATCTCCTGATAAAAGACTAGGCCTGTGGGCTTATCCCTTGTAATTTAATATTTTGAAAGCAAGGAAGGATACTATGATGTTAGTCCAAGAATCAATACCTACTTCCTTGAGATTGTATTTCATGATTAGCTGGTATGTTAAAACAGACAGCACTGTTAAACCCCATTCTCTCGCACTTCACCCTCATCCCCATGTTTTTGGCCAGCATATTGGTGCCTTGTTGCTTTGGGAGTTGCCATTGATGCATCATTTTCAGAAACCACAGGGCTTTTCGTTCAGTTGCGAATGACTAAGTATTGCATATGTTAGCAGCACTATCTTTACCAAGGTTGAGAGTGCTTCAGATGCACTTACCCTAAATCAGTGAACTTGACAGCCATGTTTCTTTTCCTGAGTGTCTGTGAACTTTGTCACTGTACAAAAGCTACACCTGGTGAAGACACCTCAGTTCAAGGAACACCCACTAAACCTCATGGTATATGAAGGTAGCTTGCAGTCACATGTTTCATTTCTGCTTGGGTGTTGCCACTGTCTTAAATGTATATCTAGTCTTCAAGCTACGTTATTGCTGGAGCATTCTAATATTTAAAGTAGCATTCTCCTGGTACACTGGCAAATGGTTCATGATTGTTTTGGTACATTAAAAGAAAACTTCGGGTGCCCAGTACCTATTTAATACCTACGTATTTAATGTTTGTTTTATAGAGAAAACAAATGTATTATTTTTAAGTAACATTATCGTAATCAACATGTTGTTGGGTTTTTTCGTAGATGTATGTTTGTACTAGAACATCATATGCCCGGTGGCTCAAAAATGGACTATTACACATTTAGCTGATTGGGCAGTTCTCTTGTTTGTTTATAGGACCACTTTTTGAAACTTTTTCACAAAATCTTTTTTTTTTTTTTTTTTTTTAAGATAAACTCTTTGCTTTTGTTCATTTCCATATCAATACACATTTTTTTTTCCAGCGCTATTTATTCGTCCAGTACCACTTTTGGTATTTTAGGCAGTGTGACTAAAAGCATACATTTTGCTCATATGATCGAACAAAGTAAAAATGTTGTACTCTAAGAGAGTGACGTCTATAATTATAAATGTTCCCAGCCACATTTTGAAACGTACAATCCTGTTCTGTTTCTTACAGTAAAGGTTGTTTTCTACTCTTTATATTTTTTAGAATAACATTTTGCGTGTTGTGTCTGTCGTTCTTGGTCATCCGTAAATCTATCTGAAGATCCATTGTGCTTCTTGATGTCACTGGTAGATGGATAGTGTTGAGAGAGGCCTATTTCATTGATCTTTGTATGTCGGAAAATGACCTATAAGTGCAAAAGCGCAAAGTATACTTTTGGGCAGATTCTGTGTGTGATATGATGTCCTCCTGAGAGAAGAGCAGAGAGATGACTATTGAAAGAGACAAAATTAATCCATACAAGCAAGATTTCCAGATCCATAAAACATGTCAAAGTAATAAACTTGTCAGTTATAGTCACAAAACCAGTGGATTACATGCCTCTTCTATACATGTAATAGTATTTATCAGGTTTTATCCAAATCTCTGGAGCCAGGAAGCTCTGGAGGCTTTCGGTGCTGCTGTCTAATGTTTAGGAGTATTATATATCACTGTGGAGTTAAGGATATTTTATCATGAGACTGTGATCATGAAATGGTAAAACATTTTGAACAATTAAACATTCTGATATCACTGTGCATTATGAAGGGCCAGCTCCAGAGTACTTCTCCTGCAAGGAGGGTCACATAGGCCCTGCAAACTTCAAGGGTAGTCATCCTACTGATTTAACTGATGTTGGGCCAGCTTAGTCCATCTTGCCTGCGGACACCTAGTTGAGACCCTTAGAGCCAGAGCTTGACCAGCAGCTTTATCCTTTTGGGAGCTGTCATAGGAAGCTCCCGTTGTCCGAATGTGCTGGTTACTGGTATCCTGTGTTTTAAACCAAAGTTTGTGTTTTCCTTTATTGTTTATTGTGTGCCTCATTTTTGATTTTTTTTTTATACACAAAGGGAAAAATATCATGGACAGGGCATATTTTTGCACAGGGCCCACAAGTGTTTTTGCAGTTGCCCTGGATGGACACAAAAGGAAATATTTACTAACTGGTGAGGTGTAACATACCATATTGCCGATTTTTCCTATGCATTAGACCTTTCTGCTCCCGACTCTCCATAATGCCTAGTTAGGATGGCAAGATACATTTTTCAAAGTATCACAACTCAATGTTTATTGAATAAACTTCTTAAGTAGTTACAATATCACACCTGCCACCATCTCTCTTTAGCGTTTGACATATTGGGCAACGTGGCTGGAGAACTCCCTGACTTCAACACGCAGCATAAAAGCAAGTTAGCGAAGAAAAAAAGGCAGCTCCCCATATTTGTTTGACGAGTATAAAAGATTTATTAATATTGTTCTTCCTGCCTTTTCCTTTTGTATTGTCCAGCTGAGACGTAATGTCTTCCAGTCTCTTGTACTGAGGAAAGTAATTGTCAGTTCCAATCAAAGTCTGCAAGCTGTGTGATGTCTGGGAGTGTCTCCGATCTGCGTGCTGTCCGCATCTATGGCGTGCATAGTATTAGTCACACATAAGCCTTAATTGAAACTCTTCATCGCATTACTGTTCTTGCACTTTTCACGGTGTGCTCTTAGAATCTTTAGGCCGTGCGAACACATGAGCCCATTACACTGCAGTACTGTCTGTTACCTGTGTGCTTTAATAACATAGTTTCTGTGTGTGTGGGTTTTTTTCAATCAACAGGGTGTGTCGGCTGAACGATCCTCTGTTGTATGTATTTCCATTCAGCTCTATTTGTAAGGACCTAGCATTAAAAAAAAATCTTATTGATGATGGCATAATACGCTAGACTCATATTTCTGTCTTCCATCCCAGATGAAAATTATTGATCTGTTTAAATGTAGTTTATGTCCCTGATGTATTCCTGTGAAGAATTGGTACTTTATCTAGGCAGACGAGATGTGTTTCTCAGCAATTTGCTTCTGGTGTCTCATTCTCCCACTGTCTTGTTATGATCCCATAAGTATATATCATAGAGATCAGGTCTGGTCGTATAGCCCCTTTGCTTAAGCGGGGTATGCTTTAGTCTAGTAATATTGATTTTTTTCTAGTATTTTTAAAAGTGGTCAGGATTTGGTTTGATCTTAAAGTTATTACTTGGTGTCAGTATATCTCCATTGTAGAGGAAAATCCAGTCTCTCTAAATTCTATATTACTATAAATGTGTTAATACATTGAGTTTGACCACGAAGGTGTGTCTCAACTACTTTTTAAAATGATTTAAACTGAAATGCTTGAACTCATATATAACATACTACATGGTGGCCGGTATGTAAGTTGATAGAGCTGCTGGATGGAAGATTAAACCCGGGGTAGTAGTTTTTTGCTGCCCCCTTCTCTCCATCCCTGTTCTGTATACATGGACACTCCATACTCAATGTGGCGTGCTTCTGGCTAGCAGATGCGTTTTTGGAGTATTGATTTCGGATGTCTAGTGGCCTCTCTATTCTTAACGTTCTTCATGTTTCCAATCTGTTCTGTCTTAATAAACCCCGGAAATTTTACATGACGGTAGAGTTTGTAAAGAAACAAAAAAATATTGTCTATGAATGATTTGCAACTTTGGACCTGTCATTTGAAATCCAATAGTAGGTAAATTGTCTATACAAGTAATTAGTATCCAGTGTATTTTTTTAAGAGCCAGAGACGACATTAAGATTTGAGCTCCCCTGGCCAAGTGTAGCAGAATCTATTTGTCTAGAGAGTGCATAGAACCAGAGCAAAAAAGTATGAAAAGAGGAAGCAGGGAAATCCTAAATGTGCCAAAATATAGATTTTTTTTTAAAATGTATTTATTATTTCTTTAGGCTATTAAGTAATCAGAATTTGTAATGTGTTTCAGAATTAGATAACTAAAACATGAAATATACCAAAAATTATTTTTATTCAAATATTAAATTCCAGTTTTGGGTATAACTAAAATCCATGTCAGCCAGAGCAGAAAAGTGCAGACAATCCGCATGTGACAGGTACGCAAATTAATACATTTAAATCCACAATAACCGCAACATCTAAGGAGATATCATTTTCCTCAAACCCCATGTTTTACCATACTAGACACTAACTAAACCTAGACAATGTTTAAATATAAAAAATATTTTTTAAAAAACACCATATATATCTATATGACAAGAACAGTTATCTTATTGTTCTGTTCTCAGGATTTTGCAAGATTATCCCCCCCATTGAGTTATCTCTACCCTGGTGAAGCAGCCTTTGTAATGGTGGGGTGAAGAAAACTTTAGGTCAGTAGATCGATGACATACTGCTAGCCCTGCCACCACGAGACACAGATCTAGGCTTCCATGAGTTAATGTTTATATTAAATATTTCTGATTGACAAAAAACACAAAGTATTGCTGTCAGTGAATTAACTTTAAGAAAGTGGGAAAAGGAACAATCAGGCAACTTCCGATCTAATACTGCCATGGAATTGACTTGATTTATTGTCGATATTTGTGAAAAAAAAAATAGCTATATCTGAAAAGACGGGACAAGCGAATTTCATCATATTCATATATTTTAAAATGAGACATTAAGTTGTTGGGAAGTATGACCCTTGCATACTTCCCAACAAATAATACCATTTGGCTCCTTTGATGACATCTTTATTGTCATTCTTGTTAGAGTGCCTGAAACTTTTCTGCACAGATAGGCTTACACAGTTTGTTCATTTATTTGAATACACTTTGCTATCTGTCTGAACATATTGGGATCTAGGTAGGTTTTCTTTTGTTGGAGAATTTCAATGCCGAGGATGTTCACTTAGCAGCTACAAAGAATCCACAAATGCATCATGGGAATTGTAGTTTTCACAAAACCTGCTTTCTGCCCCTGGTTTAGGGCATTATTCTCATGGTGTCTGGTGAGTGATTAAGCACCGAATAAAGGGAGTTTTTGTAGTTTATCAAGAAATAAAAATGAAATAGTCAAAATGTGTTTTTAAAAACACATTAAGGAAGAAAGGCAGAACAGTCACATTTAAGCAGAGGAAAATATGCATTTATTCAGATCGCTACCAAATGTGCAAACCTATTGTGACATTTTTTCCTTTCATTGTAAGATTAGGCAGTTTTTGCTGTCATTCTGATTTTTGTTCGGCCGTGGATTGCTTGCTTTTTATTTATTTATTTTTGAAACGCTTTATTTATTTTCTATATATTTATATAGCGGGCTTCATCAACAGAATTTTTAAAATTCTTTTATATTTTTATTATTGGTATTTTAATACAGATTGTAGCAATTTCTTTCTTTTATTGGAACATTCCGGTACGGAGAAATCGCAATGACAACTTCTTTTTAGTTTGGATACTACACTTTATTTATAGAGTTCTGCATTGTATGTGGAAGTCATTATGTCATAAAACGCCTGATTTTATTAGACTGCTGCAGAATAGTATATATACAGAACAAATAAAAGTCTCCGTGAATAAAAAAGTGGCTTTTATCACTTTAATGCCACTCATTAGAATTTTTGCATTGGCTGGGAGTGTCACATATTTACGTGAATTTCTTGCCTTTCATTTTTATGTGCTGGGGTTATTGTGCATGGCTAAGAGAAGTAATCCCTCTTAATTGCTTGCCTGGCACTGTGTAACATATACGGGTTGCTTTATGTTGAAGCAAACGTTTTAGACATTTTGAATGCAGAGAATTTCGTTTAACTGGTTCCTTGTTTATTGCCCTGCATAAATGCAATTACTGTACTCTTGAGTCCTATAATGAGGTGTCTTAAAGTTGTCTCAGATGTGCCCGGAAGATTGTCATTCCAGGACGTTTTGATTAAAGAGGAATTTCCAACAAACGTTGTTAATAATAGTATCAAAATAAAATGTTTTGAAAAAAAATCACATGTCTTAGATGTTTCCAGGCAGCTACATACCAGTCACTTGTGTGTTGTGTTAGTCATCTTAGTCCAATCTACTAGACAAACATCAAGACTCCTTATCATACTGCCTATGGTAAACAACACAATGGCGCAGTCATACGCTGACTAATGACGGTCTATGGAGGAAGTCTGTAAGCACAGAAAGTTACCCCAAATACGACATGACTGAAAACAAAGACAGCCTCCAGGTCTGCAGATAAAGGATATTTATTGGAACAATAAAATAAAATCTAGATTGCATCGGTACTAACATACATTATTGTATACTGCACTCTCCTTTATAATCAAGGAGAAAATCATTTTCCATGGAACTTTAATGGTGTTGACAGTATTGTTATCTAAAGTAGCCCGCCACACTGTCAATGACTTTTCAGAGTTCTGAAGGGGTTTGTGGTGGGCTGGCCATTCTGACATACCTGGTCAAAGAAGCCTTATGAAGCTACTTAACTCCAGCCAAATGGAAAGTGGTGGTACATTAAAATTGTACATCACTGGGAATGAACTACACAGAATCAGGCATGTCCCCTGAACTTGGAAAGGTGAAAAAAAAATTTGAATAGCCATATGCATATTTTTTTTTTAAATAAATGAGTTTATATTCTCACCGTTGCTTGCAATATGAGCAGCTAATGCGGTGGCACCTGAGGCACAAAGCCATGGACATTTCTGATAGATTGTGGTTACAATGTACTATAACAGTAACAAGTGACAAGTTTTTGTAATGCACTTTTAGCAAGTTGAGTTGTCTGTAACATAAGCTGACCAAGCTAATTCTGCTATTCATTCAAATTACAATGTCTTATGATAAGAGTTTTGAGATCAGCTGCTGGGGTAGCAATGTTTTCACAGTGTATAGAGAGATGATGTCACTACTGCTCAGGTTTTTGTTTTGTTGCCCTGGGTTTGTCATTAGCGCTGATAAACTAAAGGTGGTTCCAAAAAATGCTGCTGCCCTAGCAATTGACATAAAAAATAAATCAGTTTGTAGATATGGAATTTGGACCCTCTCTTTGCTTGCCCTGTTGTGTGTCTGTAGCACTGAAGGAAGGTGTAAACAGATCTGTCCTTTCATGCAGGAATGTGCTCACATCGTGATGGCTTTATCAAGCTTTGTTCTGTGCTAAGCGTTGCGGACATAATTTGCCCTCTGACTTTCGGCATTTGACCAAGTATTGGAAGACGATAACTTTGTTTTACTGCATGCGGCAATAAAGAACAAGAGTTACCTTTTGTTTTAACAATTGCTGCCTTTTTTTTTACCTTTTACAAACATTTTTAGGGGTCGGAAGAGACCCCCGCATGCAGCATTCGCCAAGCCAGCGTTGGAGCTGACTGGGGTAAACATGTCACACGCATGGAGACGTGTTCAGTCGAACACATCTCCTGCATGGCATATAGCTGAGCGGTGTGCAAAGTGGCAAATGCTTATGGCGGGGTTCTGTGGGATCCCCCCATTCATTTGCAAGGGCGACGTCACAAAACAAATTAAAAGAACCATACAGCTATAATATGCATTAAAGGGAATATGACTGCAGGAGCGTCTGCTGTGTTACGTAAATAAACCTTTAATCACATAAAAACACAGAAACTCTTAAAAAGAAGCCTTTTCAGTTTCTGTGGCAACATCCAATGCTTTGTGTGACACTTAACAGATAACTTAAAAGTTAGGTTGGTATTGCTTACAGAATGCACCCACCGCTCTTATTCCTTACTACACTACGTGATATCATTGTACATTTAAAGGCTCTGTTAGCACAATGGTATAAATAGTGCCTGGAATGTGTATGAAGAGCTTAATAGCGGATTTGGCTCACCCCAAGACTGCGTTGAAAGGTAGATAAGATTATAAAAAGATATGTCTTTCCCCGTAAGTGGATAGAAATGCTTTTGATACACAGAAATAGCTCAGCTAAAATGAAAGTGTTGCTTTAATACACTGCCAAGGTTATTTGTGCGGATTTTATGGCTGCAGCATTGCTTTGATTAAAATAAAATATGAAAGGGGAGTTCCTTCTGCCCCCCCCCCTGTTTGTGGCATATTAGTATTGTCAGTAGGGTGCTCGGCATTATGTGTTAAATAGGTTTTTTTTTTCTGATTTCCAATTGTGATATATGGTTTGTCCAGTGTGGATTTCCCAACTGGACTTAAGACACTGAGAGGTGGTAACAGCCTGAACTGGCCAAAGAAGCGGCAAATGCGAAGCCAGAGTATTGTTGCAAATACAATCACTTTACACACTTCTTCATGTGTGATCCACTTGGTGCCATGGTCTGATCCCCTAGGTCGTGAGACCTAGTTTCGCACAAAGCAGAAATGAGAGTATATATATATATATATATATATATATATATATTATGATTGGACATAAAAAAGCATGGAAATATATTCTTGAGAAAGCGGGTTTTTATGTCTTTGTATGTGAACCTCTATATATGGGGCAGCCTAGATACTGTGGAGACCGCAGCATATCCTGGTCTTTGTCATTATGAGATTCTTTTCAGGCCTTGCTTAGTAAGCTTAAAAGTAATGGATTTCTGTCTCAGCAGCATCTTCGCTTCCATGAAGCACATCAGAATTAATTCTCACGATGGTTGGTTGAGATGCCAGGGCTAGTTAGCAGCTGCCTTGTGGTTTGTAAAACATGCTAATGGATAGACAGAGAGATACAAAATCACATTTCTGTAATTGCAAAGCCACAGCAGGCTGGGTTTAAAGCCCTTTTTAAAATAATGAGATGGAGTCGTAAAGTGATAAAGGTCTCAAAGACCACGGCGGTACAAGGTATGAGATGTAAAATGCCATAATTATTGTAACTTTTTGGCTGTCACAGTATTCCTTATGCCTTCGCTGTATGAGAAATTATCTTATAGAACAATTCTGCCACTTTTCTTGTACGAACACTTTTTCAAACGTTTTTCCTTTATTTTGTAACTTTTCGTTACCTCAAGCTTAGCCTTGCCTGAACCACGTATTTCTGTTTGACACTTCAGATTTAACGAAACATCTTATTGCTTCAGATGTCATAAATAGTCACTAGATATGTTATTCCTTGTCTGGGAAGTTCTGCTCTATAACACCAGCCGGAAGAAAGAACTCGTACCTTGAGATGCAGAATTTTCAATAATTATATCAAAGAAAATATTTTTTTCTTTGACATAATTTTTCTTTTTTTTTTTTGACATGTTGTTCAACTTTTACATTGGTAATTTGATTTCTCAGAAGAGCAGAAATGTTAAGTTCATAAAAGTGCGGTCCAATTGTTGCATTATACCTCTAGAATGATGGCTTTTATTGTTGTCTAATGTAAAGAACACTTCTTCTGGTCCTGTTAGTTGAAATTGGTAAGATCCATTTGCTGTAAGACCTGGTAAGTTAACTGGAAATCTGTTGCATTTTAATTGGCACATGAAACTTCTGGGTTGGCCTCCAAGTTCTTAACAAGTCTCCAAAAGAAATGTCATTTAAAATCTTATGGCATCTCTGTATAAATTGAATGCTCGTACTTGACCCGGCCTGCCCAGAGTTTCAATTAATTAATATTAAACCATTTTTTTCTTCCCACTAGTTATTTTATATGACATCATTATATGAGTTGCACGGTCTAAGCACATAATACTTCTTTGACTTTGCAGATGGCTCTCTGCTTTAGAAATGCCAACGTTTAATATAAATTTGTCACAATCGGTAGACTTCTGTTTGCATTTTTTAATGGTCCAAAGAAGGAAA